>NC_022012.1:73591169-73600249 GCF_000317375.1 Microtus ochrogaster | reverse complement strand
TATCTGTATGCTTGCTGGCCAGAAAAGGGCATCAGATCTCAGTACAGATGGCTGTGAGCCACCATGTGGTTGCTGGGAATTGAACTCAGGACCTCTGGAAAAGCAGTCAGTGCTCTTAACCTCTGAGCCATCTCTCCAGCCCCAGATTTTTATTTTTTGAGACAGGGTCAGTCTGGCCTCAAACTTGCTATGTAACTGATGATGACTTTGAACTTCAGAGTCTTCTACCTCTGTCTCCTGAATGCCAGAATTACAGGCATGTGCCTCCATACCTAGTTTTATGTGGTACTTGGAGCCAAACACAGGACTTTGAAACTGCTACAGTAGTTTTCTACTAGCTGAACAAAGGCCCATACATGTTATTTAATATTTTCTTTGAGGTTGTTTTATTTTATTTTTTGGTGTTATTTCTCTGAAACAGGGTTTCACTATGAAGCCCATGGTAGCCTCTTTCTCTAGAGTGCCAGGGTTACAGAGTACTACCATGTGTTTCAGACATGTTTTAGAGAAGTGTAAGGGTAGAGAGGGTAATGTTCCTTTGGTGCCTGATTTGTTTGAAATTATATGGTTTTTGATACAGGTAAAAATGTTGATTATAGGGGCTGGAGAGATGGCTCAGTGGTTAAGAGCACTAACTGCTCTTCCAGAGGTCTTGAGTTCAATTCCCAGCAACCACATAGTGGCTCACAACCATCCGTTATGAAATCTGGTGCCCTCTTCTGGCCTGCAGGGATACACGCAGATACAACACTGTTTACATAATAAATAAATATCAAAAAACTGTTTAAAAAATGTTGATTATAAAGTGAGAATAACCTCTTTCTTAGATTGCCTAAGGTCACTACTTGTAGGCCAAGTAGCAATTCAAAGGGGGGAGAAATTATCAAGTATAAGACTTTATCATGACCTAGAGTCATGGGTAATTTTCCATAGTGACTCTTACTAGGAATTCTTTTGTGTTAGTAGAATTGAAGAGATAGATAGATAAGTATGCTAGGGTAACCTCGAATTCCCTCTGTAGCTGGCTGCACACCTCTAATCCTCCTGCCTGAGACACTTAAATGCTAACATTAGCCAAGACATCTTAAATGACACTTTGTCTAGTTCCTTAATTGTTCATTAAGAATCAGTTATTCATAGGCTGGAGAGATGACTCAGTAGTTAAGAGCACTGACTGTTCTTCCAGAGGACCCCAGTTCAATTCTTAGCACCACATAAGCAGCTCAGAGCTGCCTGGAAATCTAGTTCCAGGGATCTGACATAGGCAAACACCCCTTCTCCCCCAAAAAAGAATCAGGGCTGGGGATATGGTTCAGTTATGGTGCTTTCCTAGAACACACACAGCCTTTGATTTACTCCCCAGTGCTGCAAGAATGAATGAATGAATGAATGAATAAAATTTTCAGGTGATTGCTTTCATGTGTATCCATTGTGCTCATAGAATAAGCTACTTACCAGTATTAACAGTTAAGTATGCTAGAAAATACATCCACATGTCAGGCAGTGGTGGCATGCACCTTTAATCCCAGCTCTTGGAGGCGAAGCAAAAGCAGAGGAATCTGAGTTCAAGGCCAGCCTGGTCTACAGAGTGAGTTCCAGAATGGTCAGGACTGTTACACAGAGAGACTCTATCATGAAGAAACAAAACAAAAAGGGAAGGAAAGAGGAGGGAAGGAGGGAGAGAGAGAAAGAAAGAAAGAAAAAGAAAGAAGGAAAAGGAAAAGAAAGTATGTCCACAGGAATCAGCAGAACTGAGGAGGTAAGCAGGCTGTGGTTCACAGTCACTTAACCTTCTCAGCCTTTTTTTATACACTGGGCTTCCCCCATCTTCTATTTTTAAATTTTCGAATCTACAGAAAAGTTGGGACTATCCTTAGACTCCATTAAGAAGAAACTGTTAAGATTCTGCCATATTTACTTTAATTTTGTGTGCTTGCATGTGTATGTGCCTGTGTGTATGTGTGTTTGCTTTCCAGACTGTGTGAAAGTTAAAGCAGTGCATCTTAGTCCCGCATACTTCCACCTACATCTCCTAAGAACAAATACATTCTTTCATATAAGCAGTAAGTCCATTGCCTTCTTCCAAGAAAATTAATACTTTCATAAACAATATCTAACAGCCCAATTCCAGTTGTCCTTAAATTTTTATAGTGTAAAGAATCTAACAAAGATTCCTGCATTCCATTTGTTGTTTTGCCTCTTCTGTCTCTTTCAGTCCTTTAATCTTTCTCTGCTTTGTTTATTTTGGTTTGTTTTAAGACCTTCTTACCTTGTAGTCTATGCTAACCCACACCTCACTGTATAGCTGAGTCTAGCCTCCAGCTCATGGTGGTCCTTTGTTTCTGCCTCCTGAGGAGTGTAATTTGAGGTGTTTACCACCATGCCTAATTACTTAGTCTCTTTTAAACCCACCTGTTTTTCCCCCCTGCATGAATAAGTGCGCCTCGTGTGCCTGGTGCTCTTTGAGGTCAGAAGAGGGCAACAGATCCCTTGAAACTGGAGTTATAGGTAATTGTGAGCCACAGTGTAAGCATAGGAACTAAACCCAGGTCCTTAATAGTTAACAACAGATGCTTCAGTTGAGTCATCTACCACTTGAGTCCTCTTTGATCAGTGTCAGTATTAAACCAGTGGGTTGTTTTTTTTTTAAAGGTTTTTATAACATGGTCCTTTTTGAAGAGTCCTAGTCAGCTGTCTTATATAATATTTCATGTCCTGGATTTGTCTAATTTTTGAAATTGTGATTACATTCAGAAGAAATCTATTTGCAGAGAGGTGAAAACACTGTGTTATATAATAGCACAATGTTAGACTAATGTGTCCACTAATCACAGATACTAAATTTGGTCACTAGCAGAAATTTGAGTCTTCCTCAGGTAAGTCCAAATTTAATGTTGTAGGGTTCTTTTATTCTTTTTATCCATGTATCATTATTGTAATTTTCTCACTCATGTCTTATTAACAAGAAAAAGGCCAGGCATGATATTCTATACCTCTCATAATCCTACCTCTGTGAAGGCTGAGGCAGGAGCAGTGCTGTGAATTTATATAATGCCATGAGTTTATATAGCATAGGCTATATAGTGGCTGCCAGAGCACTATATATAGCACCTTGTGTCCCTCATGCAAAGAAAAAAGAAAAGAAGGGGAAAAAAAGCCCAGTAATTTTTTTCTTATAGAAATAATGGTGGTTATACATTACAAGTAGGTAGAAGGTAGCATTCACTCTGCCTGCCCCAAAGATAGTAAACATTTCCTCCTGCTTTCCTTTTTATGATTTTATGATTTAGGAAATTTTGGCAAATTAGCTGCTAGTAAGTACCCCATAGTTTAGGAAAATAAGAGTATCAGTAAGATGAATCGTTTTTTATTTTGCTTTGTTTTATTTTGTTTTGTCTTTTGAGACATGGTTTCTCTGTGTAGTGGTGGCCATCCTGGAACTCATTCTGGAGACCAGGTTGACCTCCTATTCCCAGAGATCTGCCTTCCTCTGTCACCCAGGAACTGGGATTAAAAGCATGTGCCAACAGTCCCAGCTTAGATGAATATTTTTTGAGCCATTACTGTTTCATGACTCTGGACCAAACACTTACTGTGGCATATCTGCATGGTGACCCCATCAGGATAAACAACACCGTTTCCCTATTTTACAGAGTAGGAAACTGGGGTACAGAAAGAGTGATTTAAGATTTATTGGTTTATTTATGTGCATTGGTGTTTTGCCTGTATGTATGTCTGTGTGAGGGTGTCAGATTCCCTGGAACTGGAGTGACAGACAACAGCTGTGAGCCACCATGTGGGTTCTGGGAATTGAACCTGGGTCCTCTGGAAAAACAACCAGTGCTCTTAACTGCTGAGCCATCTCTCCAGTTCCTGCTGCCTAATTTTAGAATGCAGTTCTTATGTGATCCTCACATCAGTCTGTAAGAACAGTCTCAAATAGATGAAATTATTACCCAATAGCATAAGCTATCTGAACCATTTATCCTATTTTGTGGTTCTCTCCCATGTTTCAGCCAAGATCTTTAACAGCAGAGTGGTTTGTGCAAGGTCCCTTTTCCCACTCCCCAGCACCCACATAAACAGGAATCATGTGCTGAAAATGAAACCAGGTTCCAGAAGCAACTGCACAAGCAAGAGAAGCCTGATCGGGTCCACATGAACCAGATGACAGGAATGAGAGCCATCACTTACAGTTCGGGGACCATCAGTGAGAAGTGGGATGACAGTGAACCTGAAATAAAAGCCATTGAAATAAGACTGGTTTTCCAAGGAAATTTTTCCTTACCATCTTCCTTCTCAACAGAGAGGAATGTAGCAGTCTTTTTGATTGAATAACTTCAAACCAGTGACCAAAGCCATGAAGAAATTCTGAAGGAAAGTGTGATTATTTATGGTTTATTTTTATTTTTAAGTCATCATCACCTAAAGTACATAATTATGTAGTACAATAAACTGAGAGTAGTGGTCCACCATGGTCAGGGGAGCAAATGAGTCAGTTAGCCTTTAGAAGTCAAATGTACTCGGGAGGCAGAGGCAGGCAGATCTCTGTGAGTTTGAGACCAGCCTGGTCTACAGAGCTAGTTCCAGGACAGGCTCCAAAGCCACAGAGAAACCCTGTCTCGAAAAACAAAAAAAAAAAAAAAAAAAAAAAAAAAAAAGTCAACTGTACAGGGTTTGGGAGGGGGTTGCTGTTGTTGTTTGCTTGTTTGTTTTTCAAGATAGCCCTAGCTGTCCTGGAACTCACTCTATAGACCATGCCTGCCCCAAACTCCTAAAGATTTGCCTTCTGCCTCCCAAGTGCTGAGATTAAAGGCATGTGCCACCACTGCCTGACTCCATTATTTTTTTCAATACAGACTATATACATTTTTGGAAAATGAAAGAATCTGTGGACAGATACAAGTAAAAGCCATAAAAGCCCACAGACCCTAACTTAACCCTTGGTTAAGTCATTTTGTAGTGTTCCCATCCATTAAAAGAGAATAATTGGGCTTGGGGTCAGCAAACTGGCATAATAGGTAAATGCACTTGATACCGAACCTGATAACCTAAATTCAGTAGCCAGTAAACACATAATAGAAGGAGAGAGCCACTAGGAAGTTATCCTCCAGCCTCCACATACACACTGTGGCACTTGGGACTGCCCCTTTAACACATACATACACATAAGTATAATTTGTTTCATTTTGTTTTAAGTAATTGAGCCAGGGAGATAAGTCAGTTGGAAAAGTCAGCATGGGCACCTGAGTTGGAACACTAGAATTCATTGTTTTTTGTTGGGTGTTTTGTTTGTTTGTTTCAAGTGAAGGTTTTCCTGTGTAGCCTTGGCTGTCCTGAAATTTGCTCTGTAGACCAGACTGGCCTCGAACTCAGAGATCTACCTGCCTCTGCCTCCCTAGTGCTGGGATTAAAGTTGTGTGCCACCACCTTCCAGCTTGTTTGTTGGTTTTTGTTTTTGTTTTGTATTTTTCAAGGCAGCTAGTGGTAGCCTGTCTCTGGTAATCCCAGCCCTGGAGAAGTGGAGGTTTGGGAATCTCTGAGTTTCACTGGCCAGCCAGTCTAACCTAATCAGCAAGCTGCTTGTCTCAGGGAGAGATCCTTTCCCAAAGTAAGGTGGGAAATTCCCGAAGAATGACACCAGTGTTCAGCCTTTGGCCTGCATGGGTGTATGTATACACATGTACCCTCACACACATGTGCGCACATGAATACACACAAATACTTGTGACATATTAAGTAAGGAAATTGTAAGGATTATATTCATGTACACACATACAGTATAATAGAGTGCTAAGCACAAAGGCACTCAATGTGAAACTAATTATCATTTTGTATGATCATATCGTTAAGTGTGCTGACATGATATAGGTCTAAGAACCCTTCCTAAATCAGGAGTGTTCCCTTAACCCAAGTAAGCATACATTCCTCACTCACTCTGCCTGGCTAATACCTATGTGTGAGAACTATCTCTCTTAATCTACTCTGGTGGAGGCAGGAACTTCATACAACCATGGTACTTATCTCAGACTGTCTCTGTTTCAGGTGGTTAGTTCAACCAATGGAGAGCTGAATGTTGATGACCCCACTGGAGCTCACTCAAATGCACCAATCACAGCTCATGCCGAGGTGGAGGTAGTGGAGGAGGCTAAGTACGTTCATCTTCCAAAGGGTTTGTCTCATAATGGGTTGGGAACTTTATTCTATCTCCTATGTGCAGCTCATCACAGACTGGATTCTTCATGCTTGTGTCCATATCCACAGTTTTCTTCTTCCGAGGTGGTTTTTGTTGTTATTGTTGTTTTGTTTTGTTTTTTTGTTTTTGCATGGTGCATTAAGGCTGCTGCCACCCTTAGCACTGATTTCTGGGCAGATAGTTATATTTTTCTAGGCTGCATTGGGCAAAAGACATCGTGAACTAAAAACCTGATGTGGTGAAAGCTACCATAGATAGTAGCCATGATCTTCTTGGAGGCTTAGAGCTTCTTGCTCCCTATGGGTAACAGACCAAGAGTGTTAAACCATGAGCCCTGAAGTATAGCATCACATTTCTGTTGTTGCCTCACCACTCCAGACAGGTGGTCCTGAATAACAGGGTTTGGGATACATTTTGCTATACAGTTTGGGCTCAGAAAAACTAAGTAATTTTCAGGCAAGACAATTGTGTTTGTAAATATAAAAATCTTGGGATAGCAAAGTGACCCTAATCCCAAGAAAGCAAGGCAGTTCCTCACTTCCTCTTCTGCTTCTCCTGCATGTTTATGTCTTGCTGTGCTCTCCCACTAGCCCATTGGTGCTTTCTGCATGGTCTGTGTTTAAACTCTGAGATTTTGGGGCTGGAAGGTGATGCTGATGCTGCTGTACAAATAGCATTTCTACCACTTCTTTTCCTTTTCCCCCTATCCCAAACTCAGATCCAGGTTTAAACTTCAAGAAGACATCAGGTAGGGAAAGCTAGAGAAACATGAGTCACTAACTATAGCTAGCCCTGACAGGGATGACCTTTCTTTTAAGCTCTTTGAGAACATTCACTATCCCATTAATGTGTTCTCTCGGGCAAACAACATATTTTTAGTACAAGCCAAGACATGATTACACCTCTGGGCATCAGTCAGGGTCACCAAGCTGAACTTCAGTCTTTTTCCAGATGTACTTGGCATGGTAAGCTCACTTGGCCTTTAGGAAGTCTTTCCTACTTAACAGATAGAAAAGTTAATGAGCACGACTTTAGCTCTATCTTGTTGATACCTATAGACAAGGGGTGCAGTGGGGAGGTGGTGCCAGGAGGAGACTGTTTTAGGAATTACACTTCTCCACTTCTCCTCAAGAGCTTGGGAGATTTTAATTATATGCTTATTTTTTTCATTCTCAATAAATTATATGATAGTCCCACTTTCTGAACTCTCACTTTGGAATCTCCTAGAATATGTTAGAAAATACAGATATTTCTGCATGGACCCAGAAATTTGAGGTTAATTTATTAGTATCTGGCCTGATAATAAAAATATTTAAAAGTTTGGGGAATTCTAACATGCAGCCAAAACTGAGAACTACCACACTCTGCATGCTCTGATTTTGAAAGAGGGCTTTACCTTTTCCCACCCCACCCCAACTTACTCCCCATTTCACATTTGTACCTATTCTTTTTAGAAATTCAGATATGGATCTAATACTGTATTTTGAGCACCATGTTCGTAGGAACTTTAGTCTTAGGCCCTAAACAGATTTATATTTTGGACCTATTCATTTCATTCTGGTAAATGTATACACTGTGTGTGAGTGTGGTGTTTGTGTTCAATGTGAAAGTTAAAAAAGATTTCTTTCATACAAAAAGAGTTCAGTCAGTGTGTTCTGTCTGTCATATTCTAAATACTAGAACATAAAGAGAGGTTAAAAAGTCTTCCCATTTAGCAGAAAGGACCATTACACCTCTTGCCTCCAGCTCCAGGTTTAGGCCTTCTGAAAAGTGTAGAAACTAAAAGAGAGCAGTTGTCTTGACCAAATGTCACTCAATTCCTTGCTTGAGCATTTTGTATACTGGTTCTGGTAGTGATTTCATGAGCTACCAATCTGTCTTGCCTAGGTAACTATCGGCTCAGCCTTGTGCATATGGTATATATATGTAAGGACACAGTAGTCATATATCCAATAGACCGCTTCCATGGAAAAGTCAAAGCTAGAGAGATGAGGTGTCCCAAACAATCCCTCATTACACACAGCTAAGATGCCATTTGTTTATGTAGTTTGTCGATGGGATGAGGAGGGCTGTTGCTTATATTGTAGTTACTTCAAGTACAGGGAAAGTCTGAAATTTTTACCTCCAAGCTTTTGGTTTTAGGTTCCCTTTCACATCTTGTTAAAACAAAAAAATTACAACAAAATCACAGGATGACGGTTTTGATCAGTGTAAAAAAGTGGACACTTGATTTCCCTTTTCTTCTAAGTACAAGACACTTTTGTTAAAGTGTGGTTGGAGAATGGTGAGGGCAGATGGCTTTTAGGTCAAATTTTGTGATAGTAAAAGTACAAGAATTTTTATTATCTATACTTTGGTGGTATCTTGATGATTGTGGACTCAGTTTCACCTGAGAATTAGTATGATCAGAATTTAGGTCCTTCTTTAGTAAAGTAGTTATTTCCAAACAGTGAACTCCCTCTGTTTCATCTTCTAATACGATAGAGTATCTCTTAAACTTTTCCTGTCTCTAAGAAGAGCTAAGTACTAGCTGCTGCTTTTTTAATTGGCATATGGAAGTTACCTAAGCATTATCCAAGACCTTGTGTGGGAACCAGATGATGGTTCAGCCTTGATACTTGAGTTCTTGCTCCTTCCCCTACTGCCTTCCTGGAAGCTGCCCTGGAAAGCCCACCCTGAGGCTTCCACCAGCTCTTTCTGTTTTGCATCCTCTGAGATGCAGTTCCCACACGGATACTCCCGTCAGGCTTCCTCCTCCTGTTAAATGTGAAGATCGATCAAATGGGCTGCTCAGCCTCCCTCAGCAGGAGGAAACTAAACACAGACACATACTGCATGTTTGCATGTTCACAGGGAGTCTCTTCCATCTCATCCGTGGACTAAT
>NC_022012.1:73588160-73591069 GCF_000317375.1 Microtus ochrogaster | reverse complement strand
TCTCTCTCTCTCTCTCTCTCTCTCTCTCTCTTCCTTTCTATGTTTTTCTCTTTATATATTCTGTAGCTGCCTGAAAATGCTCAACCTGTGGTGAGTCCCTCTCTCCAGTCCACATGCAAGGGGAGTGGACCTGACTATTCTGGGATTGGCAAAGCATTAGAAATACTAAACGAATTCCTTATGTCTTAGCCACCCAGACTGGGGAAATTAGGTCTACAAGGTGGGGTGGGGCAGGCCTGTACCCCCAAATCAATCTTTTCCTTCTTTTCTTACAATCCCACCTCATTTATCGCTGCACCCTTCTATCAGAAATGATCTCACAATATCCAAACTTACCTATTTTTTTTAAGATGAGTAAACTTCTTCTTCTAATTTTTTTTTCTCCCAAGTTATGAATAGTACTATCAGAAAGAGAGGGCCCAAGATTAGAAAGATAAAGTTTTAGATGTCTCAATAACCACAAAACAGTATTATCACCAGATAGTCAGTCTCACCTTTGGCAACTTGGTTTTTAATAGGAATAGTCTGTTTGGAGGAAATCCGTAAGTGCCTTGTTGGTTTCATTAGTTTTTCATCTATAGCAAGAGTCTCTAAAAAAGGAGAACTCCTTGAGGAAAAGATTAACACTTTGGTGTTGACTGGACATTGCTGGGTTTTTTGTTTGTTTGTTTGTTTGTTTGTTCCCCTTATTCTTTGATGAAAGAATAGTAGGCTAAGTAAGGGTTGACTTGGTTGACAGGGATATGGGAGCCTGTCTTTTCTTCCAGAAAAGGCGGCTTTAATACAGATGTGGACATACGGGAATGCGAAAGGAAAATCCCTGAAAGATTCATGTTGGTGGCAGTTTGTAACCCTCCCACACTGTACACATTAGGTTATATTCTATGCTATGATAATAGCCTGCTGGATTCTGATTACTTCGTTTTGAAAAATTCTCTTCAGTAATTGGATTGGGCCTTGATTTCTGATTATCTAAGCCAAATTGTCCAGGGGGTTTGCCTAGGAATAAATATGTTTTGAAGGTAACAGTGGGTTTTATGGCAATAGAATAGGGTTTCAAAGAGGACATTTGGTCTATTCATGTGTCTGTGTAATCTAATGCTGTCATGGTTTCTTTTTTTTCCTGTGAGGTGTCAATCACATGATCCCAATTGCAACTACTTTAGGTCTTACTATACTCACTCAACCTTGTGCGTAGAACTCAGGGACCTGGGATGGCCGGGAGGAACAGGGCAAGTGAAGGGAAGGCCCTGCCTGAGATGTAGGAAGCCGGTGCACGTGAAAGGACAAGGACAGAACAAGGACGGCTACAGATTTCTCACGCTATTCCCAATAGGCTGAGAGGGGAGGCATCACTGTGAATTCTCAAGGAAGACCTTTAGACACAGCAGGACTTGGGCCAGTTTAATGCAGAGGAGGAGAAAAGAGTGTGGTAAAGAAGAGAAACAGGAAAGTGCCAAGATGACATGGTACAGGATGATAGGAAGGAGTGATGGGTCAGGTAGGGAAAATCCTGGATCAGCTTGGGCTCTAACTTGTAAAGGATTTCTGGTCACTTAAAGGAGCAACTGAAAGGGGGAACCTAAGACCCAAAGGGAGTACTCTGTTCTGAGAGGAACATATCTGTATAGAGTTAGTCAGTGGACTTGGCCTCAAGTCCAGATCCTTTTGCTGGTGGTCACCATAGAAATCAAAGCCTTTAAGAACAGATTGTAAGGCCTCCTTCTTTGTTGGTGGAATTAAAAGCGTCTACTCCTGCTGAAGCCATATAGGGTTCTAAATGCAAAATATGACCGCTCTTCCTCTGAATGGCAGCTGCTACTCATGTGCTCTAGTGATTCAGCAGGAGTACATGCTAGTTCTGATGAACTGTCCAAGAGAATCCACTGGGCATTCAGGAATGGGCCCAGTGTTTCAGGTTTGTTTTTTGTTTTTGTTCTTGAGTGCTTTTCTTTGAAAACAAAAATCATCATCGTAGGGTCCTCCACACAGAAACTAAGAATAGAGGTTAATTTTAGAATTAGTAAAACCACTTAAAATCATAGTTGAAAGGAAAAGGGTAAGACTGACGAGCCAGTGAGATGGCTTGGCACTGACTGCACTTCCAGAGGTCCTGAGTTCAGTTCCCAAACTCACATGGAGGCTCATAACCATCTGTATGGGATCTGATGCCCTCTTCTGGAATAAAGGTGTACATGCAGATAGAGCACTCACATAAAATAAATAAGTCTTTTTTAAAAAAGACTTTTGAAATACTAGTTCTTCATAAGACTTGACTTGTCTACTAAATATTAAGTTCGGGCATTCAACCTGGCAAATGTCTGTTTCAGGGGCTGGAGAGATGGCTCGGTGGTTAAGGTACTGGCTGCCTTTCCAGAGAAGCAATTTCATTTCCTAGCACCCACATGGAATGCACCACTATCTGTAACTCCAGTCCCAAGGATCCAATGCCATATTATGACCAGGCACCCACATGATACATAAATATACATGTAGACAAAATGCCCATATACCTAAAATGAATAAAAAATTTTAAGAACAAATGTCCATTTCTAATACATGTGTATAGATTTTTTAAAATTCTTTCCCAATGTTTCCTTTAAGGACTATTAAAGCTATCAATCACTTTTATTTAAAATAATTTATACAGTTTCCAGATGTATATAACACTTTGGTTCACATCTATTAATAGTAATTATAAATGTTATTGATACACTCAGGGCTGATTGGGACACACACACACAAATATCTATGTATCTGTTTAAACAAGGTCTCTTGTAGACCAGGTTAACTTCAAACTTGATATGTAGCCAAGAATAACTCTGAACTCTTGACCCTTCTTCCAACCGTCAAACATTGGAATTACAGGCATATATTGCCATGGCCAGATTTTGAAGAAAATACTTTTT
>NC_022012.1:73582526-73588060 GCF_000317375.1 Microtus ochrogaster | reverse complement strand
CTCGAACTCACAGAGATCCGCCTGCCTCTGCCTCCCGAGTGCTGGGATTAAAGGCGTGCGCCACCACCGCCCTGAAGAAAATATTTTAAAGCTCTCTTAAGAAGCCCGAAATCCCAAAGGCAGGCAGATATCAGAGTTTGAGGTCAGCCTGGTCTACAAAGTGAGTTCCAAGACAGGCAAGACTATTACACAGAGAGACCCTACCTCGAAAAAGAAAAGAAAGAAACCCCTGTCTCAAAATTCCACATTTCATTCATGACTTTGAGTTCTTGGAAAGCTCACATCATTATTTGTGTAAGGTTCATTTCTACATTCTAAGAAACTTTCTCAGTCTAGATATGGTAGTATATACCTATAAATTCTAGAACTCTGGGAAACTGAGGCCAGAGAATTGCACATTTGAAGCCAACCTTGGCTACATAATAATGAATCACTGTCTCAAAAGAGAAAAGAAAGAAACAATAATAAAGGTTATTTTAACCCTGAAAGGGTTAGGTAAGAGACTTAAAATAGTTTTCTCAGAAAAAGTTTTCTTTTAAGGATCAAGCATCTGAGCTATACTTACAACTTTATTCTCCTCTGTCATCTGGCATCTTTGACCTATCCACTGCCTTCTGTCTACCCTCCTCATTTTCCATTTTTTATTTCTGGAAAGAGCATACCTTTTGCATCAACCTTACCATAGCCCTCAATATGCCCTCTCCAGTGCCTACACAACAGCCATGCTTCCTAGTCTAAACTGGACTAAGGAGGGCATCTTAAGGGCCAGGGTGCCACTCTTGTACAGGCTATTTCCCCAAGAGATGGCACTCTGAGGGCCTCAACCTCTCTACCTTAAATAAACCAGTTGCTAACCCTGTCTGGAACAGTGACAGTCTTGGGGAATCCCTGTGACCAGAGTTTCCCAAGGATTATTAGTTCCTGGGTTTCGGGCATTGGTCCCCTTGGGGTGATTGGCACCTGTGCTGGTTTTAGGAGATAAAGATTCACCCTTTTTATGAGCTTAGAGCTTCTGCTTACTCCAGGCATCATGTTGGGGACAAGAACAAAGGAGAAAGAATCTTAGTCATTTGTTGACATCATGTGACTGCCAGGATTCTAGATTTCATACTTTGTGTGAGATTTATTTGCCTCAGTTTAACCTTCTTGCTTACTGGCCAGTGAGTTGCATTGAGCTACTGCTGGTATCAAGGGAGCATACACTGCAGGCTATTTTTCTGTTACCTTGAGCACCCTCCTTCTTGGTTCTAGACAAAGATGGAGTAGCTGGGTTTGATGTTAGTCTAGTAACAAAGCCTTTTTCACCCTTCTTCCAGAAATGCCTGTGGCAGCCATGTCTAGAGGACAGCATTTTGATAATCAGGCAGAGTGGCTGCAAATCAAATCAGCTGTTGCCTTTAACTTTCTCATAGACACTGCCTGTTACTTCCAGTGTATGTGTGCCGTAAATGGTGGGCAGCCATGTGGGTGGGCACCAGGAGAAAACCCTATCCCCTGCAGTAAGCAGAAGCAGGCAGAGATCTGCTGGGAGCCGGAGATTTCTAGACTGACTTAAATGTTCTTGTGCTCCAGGTGCTGCTGTTTCTTTAAGAGGAAAAGGAAGAAGACTGCTCAGCGACACAAGTGACCAGTGCCTCCCAAGAGTCCTCAAGTCCTGGGGACTCTGGCTCCAATTGCACCTGCAGCTCCTGCCATTTCTCATTGGAAGGGACTCCTCTGTGGGGGAGGGTGGAGATCCAAACCAAAAAGAAGAAAACAGATGCCCCCAGAAGGAGCCAGTGCAGGCAGCCAGGGCCCAGTGGGCCAGTGGCAATCCCTCTGTCTGAGCTCTGAGCAGGTCCAGAGCTGCTGCTTCTCCACTGCTTGCCCTTGGGCTATCTGGTTGACTCTCTTCCCATTGTTTACAGTGAAGGTGTCATTCACAAAAACTCAAGGACTACTATTCTCCTCCCTCCTCTTCCTTTACTCCTGGCTCTTACACCACCCTCAACCCTTTCCAGCATAAAAACTACTAAGCTAAAGGCTCTTTCAAGTAGCTGGTGGTGTGGCCTAGAAGGTAGGAGGAAGATGACAACCCTGGGCTGGAGGACTTCTCCACTTCCCAGGTGTGTCTAGTAGGATGACTTCCTTTCCCTCTGTGCCTGGGTGACTCCAGCCCAGCTGGCCACAGGATTCAGGTCCTTCCCTCTGTTCCTCCCTTCCTCCCCTGCTCCTGTGAAGTTACACTGTAGGACACAAGCTGTGAGAAATCTGCAGTCTACTGTCCCTGTGTGTTGACATTCTTAGCTTTTTTGATAAGCAACTCCCTTGCTCCGACTGTAGCAAAACACACCTGTGGTTCTGAGCAAAGGAAAGGAAACTGACTTTATTGCACTTTTAGTTTTGGGGGGTTTTGTTTTTGTTTTATAAACAACATGGCAGATGCATATTGTGTCTGGTTATATTGGTTGGGGGGTGCTTTTTTCTGTTTCAAGGGGGATGGGCCAGCCAAGCCATTCAGAGAAAACGTGGGTCCAGAGGACATTCTTGATGGAGTGATTTGCAGCCCTTGGAAGAGAAGAAGCCAAACTTTGTGTCATCCTGAGTGAATTCTCAGGTTGGCAAGGAAACATACTTGAATTTTCATTCATCTTCTCCGCTGCAGAGAAAAGTCCCCACCAGAGCCCCTTGACCTAATCAGCCTAGAGCTTGAAAGCCCTGCTCCTGAGCACTTGGGATGAGCACCAAGCTGGACTGTGATCAACCAGGAAGGCACCTCATCTCAGAGAGGAGATACTTAACAACAAAGCAAAATTTCTGTTTCCTCCACTGCCAGGGACTTCCTACTAGATAGCCATGTGACTTTCTGTTGACTTGGGGGACAACATTAGTGACTAAACAGCCACCACTATATTGCCAGTAGTGGACGAAAGAGGGCAGCAAATCTGCCTTCCAACTTGCCAGAGGAGCCTCAGGATGCAGCATCCTGAGGCCGGGAAAAGATATCAGCGTGTCATGTCTGCCCCAAGACTGAGTTAGAGCATCTAGACTGGTCTGCCTTAGAAATCAAGCCTGTGATGATCTTGGAGCAGGTCCATAGCAGCAAGCTTAAAACTTGGTACATGGGGCTGCAGTAAGCAGGAAAGGTAAGATTGGTTGGTGCTGGGAAATTCCAGGGGAAAATGAATCTGTAATGAAAGGTCTAAAATTCTGTCTTAGCAATTGAACAGAGACTCTTTCCAGATAATATGACCGTATATTAGCATGTGTTCCCCAGTACACTTTGTACCTGCCACAATGGCATCTTCACTGGACATGCCACTGTGCTGCATCACTGGTCGCATAAATAGTGTGTGTGTGGGGGGTACTCTTCTCATGTTCTGTTTTCATTTTGGTGACATTTCCAAGGATTATTCACGTGATCAAAGAGGTCTTATATCTGGGTATAAAGAGCTGCCCGCATAGGGCAGCGACTAGTGACTTAGTGCAGCGCAGGACTCTGCTTGTATATGTAGAAAACTGGAGGACGTCAGGACTCTTTGTGGTCATGTTTCAGAAATCATATCAAACGGAGCAGAGTTTATGCGCCTTGTGTGTTCTGTTGGACCTTAGCTAGGGAACCTCTCTCTTTACTGGCTTCAGACCTGCTCAGCCTTTGTAAAGATTGTTACTCAGTCATTTATTTACAAAAAAGAAAAATGTTTTTCTCCATGAAACAGAGTGGCAGGGAGAAGTCAGGTCAAACCCCTTCCTCATAAGGAATTTGAGTGTTAGGATTTGCTTCCTTCTTATTATGTAGTAGTTAAAGCTCATCACTAAAATTTACATAGTCCCTCGTTTGACATGTGGACAACTCTGACTTCCCCTACAGAAACTTAAAAATCCTCGTACCAGGAAATGGTGGCAAGGCCTAGAGCATCCTGGCACTCTGTCCCACTAAGTGCCTCCCCAACCCTGCCTCCACAGTAAAGCAAAAGGCAGTGATGAGTTCGGCTGCAGGGTAGAATGCCCTGTAGCTGGGCCTAAGACTTCTTTTTTGTCTTAACATATTTTTATAGGCTAGCTCTTGAGAGGTTGGACCTGAGTGGTTTGTGGGAGTGGGGAAGGGTCCTCCCTAATGCACTGTTGACACCCTCCAGCCCCACAAATCCCTTCCTTTCTAGATATTTGGGTTTTGTAACATAGGTCCCTTTAACTTGCAGGGCAGCAGTGATCCTTTCAAGGCCATTGACACTCCAAAGTGGTCCCAAAGCTGGGCAATTCTCTTATTATCTTCCTTAAATTTTTAATTCTGAATTCTCTAGAAAAACTGCTCATCTGTTACAACCCCACCAGCACATCAGACTCCTTACACATCCCTGTTTCTGTCAGTTGCCTGGCTGCAAGCTCAGCCAGATCCTAGGGCATAGGCACTCCCCTCATCAAAGTCCACTGTTCCAACTCAGTTGTGAGACCTAATGATGGTTTACGTTAGGACTGATGCATTTACTTCCTCTTAAGACTGACTCATCTGTTCTAGAGACGGGCATTTGATGCTGTACTATTTGGACTTTCCTCCAGCTTTGCTGTCCTTGAGTGAGGCATTGCAACCTGAGCAGACTTGGGTACAAGAAGGCCAGCGGTTACAACAAGGTGTCTTTGCAGTGTCTAGTCATACAAGTGGATCTTGAGAGTTCTCGCCCCAGACTGCCCACAAGGCTGCGCTGAATGTGCCAGCACCTACTGAGCACTCATGACTGCCTTAATTAACAGTCTTCTATTGTGGGTCTGTCTAGGAGCAAACAGGGTCTTGTAAAGGAATGTGTACATCAGGTGACTACGTAAGTCTCCAGTTCAAGTCCCATTTCAATTGAAACGAACTATGTGAGACAGCAAGGATCCTAAGGTTCCTGAAAGTGTTAGTTTCATTTTCATTTTTAGAGACAAGAACTCAAACAGCCCATGTCCATTAGCCAGATGGTGTCCATCTTCTGTAAAGTAACTTCCAGTTTAGTTCAGAGGAAAACTATGCTATAATGCTTATTTAATGTTGATATCCATTGTTAGCAACCACTTGTAATGCCAGCAATGGTAATGTTATGTTAAAGTGGTTACTAAGGATCATAGCCTTAATATTAAAAATAATGTAAAAGATAATTCATTCCCCTCCATATTGAGCAAGCATGGCTGCATTTCTCAGTAACTTCCTCAGAAGCCTAGGAAGCATTTCCTCAAAGGAACTTGTTCTCTATCTTCCAGTGCATCCCTTCCAAGCCCACGTGACTCCTATGTCCCAGTCGCCTCTTCCAAGTTTCATACTGAAACCAGTTTTCCATTCTTGTTTAGTTGCCCTGATAATGATTTGTCCAGTGTCCAGTCATGCCAGGGCTTGAGTTTTTAAGACCAGGAGTTTGCATGGTCATACAACCAACATTGCCTTTGCCAAGCCACTGCCACCATCTGCTCCATTGCCCCAAGTGGGTAGGTGTTGCGGGAGGTCCTTCCGCTCCTCCAGCCTATAGCCGCTGAGATACCAGCCCATTGGGGCGTGGTCTCTCTCCCTTTAAAAAAGCGGC
>NC_022012.1:73571688-73582071 GCF_000317375.1 Microtus ochrogaster | reverse complement strand
CTAATGAGTTCTTTATTTTCTTGAAGCTGCTGCTTCATCACGTTAAACTCCTCCATCTCCACATAAATCTTATCCAACTGTTGAGCTTTCTCTTCAGGGAGCCAGGATAATTAGGTACCCATCTGGACTGGCCATATGGGTAACAAGCACTTATCTCTGGGTTTCTTGCTTTTGCAGACTTCAAGGAAGTCGATATTGATGGCCAGTGACTCCAGCCTTCCCCATAATGGGTAGGAATCAAATAAGAATTCCTTTGTTGGGGGAATTTGTTTTAAGGGGGTTAGTTTTTAAGTATGGAAAAGAAGAGGCCACTATGGTCCTTCTGTGAGTGTGTAGTTTTGAGCAGTGTTTTCATCCCCAGTCTTGGGAGTCTCTGAGGGAGTCTTAAGGTATTTGTCCTACTCCTTTTGCAGGTAACTACAGAAGAATAGAGTTCTTATTGTATCAAAATAGTAAGTAGGTCCCTGAATATAGCCAATAGTAGTTGACATAGTTTCTCAATAAAACAACCAGGAAACCCACTCCAGTATTTACAGATCAGCTTATCAAGGGGGAAAAAAGTGAACATGTACTCCATATATCTCTAGTTCAGTTACCAAACTTGATGTTATAAAGAAGCCTCAGTTGTGTGGACAGGTTCTCTCCCCTACCTTCCTTCCCTCCTATACTCTCCCTTTGCCCCTGCCATCACAATCATTTTTCTGGTGCCATCACCACCTTTAAGGTCTCAGAGCAGAAGATTATCTTTGGTAATAAGCCAGAGTGCATTGCTGTCATCCTAGCCACACACAGACAACTGCCATCCTGACTAACCCAAACCCACCTTTCAGGGTAGGTGAAGCTTTTTGGTACTCCTCTTCAGGAGCTCCAGACCAAATCCCAGGCCAGCCTGTGCACCAAAGCCTTTTAGAAGGCTTAACAATCTGTTAGGAATGTCTCAGGAAACACGAGCCATTTCTTGGGGGATATATGTATTTACAGATGGATATGTGTGCCCGTCTGTGTGTTTTACTCTCATAGACAGCACGGGCTCCTGGGAACTGTTCCTCAGTGTTCTCAGAGACAGTGTGATCTGTGAGCAAGCTAGCTCTGGGAAGGAGCTCTGTTTATCAAGCAGAGAACAGCAGAAAAGATGAAACCAAAAATCCTATAACCCTCCAATGGAAAATAATGTTGATGCAGCAATTCCCATTGGATATACTACACTCTCTAATTTATTATTTGTCTTTTTTTTAAGTTTTACCCATTGTACTCTTTAAAAGATGTTGGGATGTTGGTTGCCATTTTTTTTAAAGTTGATGTATAAATCAGCTGTGGAAATCAGTTTTAATTCATGTGTGGATATGTCTAGTTATTGTTAAATGTCTTTTTTCTACTTTTTTTAAGATATGTAATGTTTCATAAACCCTGGCACTGGTCAAAAAAAACTCCGCAGCTGTGAAAAAATGAAACTTGTATTTTTTAAATGAATGTCGATTTCAAGTGTATTTGAAATGTTTCCTCCAATAGAGAGATTTGGACACCATTGGGGAAAACTCCTCTGCAGAGGAAATAGCCTTTGGAGAAAATGGGATGTGGGTCTGGATATGTTATCTCAGAGGAGCCCGTCTCAGAGGGCACCGTGGACAACACAAATGTGATCTTTGAGTATATCTCTTCCCCAGTTTGGGGGGGAAAGTACTCAGTCTGCACCCTTTTTGTATGTAAAATAAAATGTCCTACCTTTCTTGGCTACATTTACTTCCTTGGTTTTAATCTCCCCTAGTTTATTTCTAAGAATCTGGCAAGGACTGACTGGTGAGAATCAAAATGTCTTTAAACAAAAATAATGTCTGGTACTTTGGCATTCTGCCTTTATCCCTTTAGCTGAGTATTGCATCTCCTCTGAGTCTCTTTGAAAATAAATGTCCTAGGACCAGCAAAATGCCCCAGAGGGTAAAGGTACTTGCTGCATAGGTCTGACAGCCTGAGTTTAATCCCTGAATTCCATGTAAAAAGAAGGAAAAAAAAAAGGAGGAGGAAACTGAATCAGCAATTGTCTTCTGGCATCCACATATGTGTCACGGCATGCACCAACCACAATTTAAAAAAAACAAATTTCAGGGCTGAGATGATTGGTTAGTAAAGTGCATGCCACATTAGTTTAAGAACCCAAATTTGGTCCCCAACACTATGTGAAAAATTGGGTATGGTGGTACACTTGTAATCCAGTGCTGGAAAGGAAGAGACCAGCTCTAGCCAGTTCGGCCCTAAGGCAAACTCAAGCCCCATTAAAAGACTTAGACTCAAAAAAGAAGAGGAGGGGCTGAAAAGATGACTCAGCAGTTAAGAACTGGGTATACTGTTCTTATAGAGGTCCTAAGTTCAAGTCCCAGTACCTGTATTGGACAGCTCACAATTGCCTATAACTCTAGCTTCAGGGTATCTGGTGCTGTCTTATGGCCATGGTGAGCACCTACATACATCCACAGACACAAATACACAAATAAAAATAGCAAACAAAGGGCACAGGCCCTTGAAAAGCAACACCTGAGGTTGTCCTCTGCCCTCTACACATGCAAACTCAAACATGCAAATATTCCAAACTAGGAATGGTGGTCACACCTGTAATTCTAGCACTTGGGAAGTGGAGGCAGGAGGGTCAGTTTAAGGCCACCACGGACATCACTCACAGGCTGTAGTTTGTAGGTGGGAGTACTCCAAGGGTTGTGCTAGTTGAACAATTTTATTTTTCTTTCACTCTTCTTTATTTTTTTATTATTATTTTTTTGTTTTGTTCTGTTTTGTTTTGTTTTTCGAGACAGGGTTTCTCTGTAGCTTTGGAGCCTGTCCTGGAACTCCCTTTGTAGACCAGGCTGGCCTCGAACTCACAGAGATCCGCCCGCCTCTGCCTCCCAAGTGCTGGGATTACAGGCGTGCGCCACCACCGCCCGGCTCTTTCACTCTTCTTTAAAAGGGTATGAAACTGGCTCTGGAAAGTAGTTTTTTGGCCCCAGGTGACGGACAGAAACTAGCTCTTACCATTTTCTTTTTTCTGGAGGAAACCAGCCTGTAATAAAGAGCGAGCACTTCCCATTATGGAGAAGCTGAAGACTGCTCCTTCAAGGTGGGTTTTTGTTTGGTTGATTGTTTTTTGTTTTGTTTTTCAAGACAGGGTTTCTTGTGTAACAGCTCTGGCTGTCCTGGAACTCACTCTGTAGACGAGGCTGGTCTCGAACACATAGAAATCCACCTGCCTCTGCCTCCCGAGTGCTGGGATGAAAGGCGTGCACCACCACTCCTGCAAGTTTTAACTGTTTCCTACTGTGAAAGGAAAGGGGAAATGAATGCTTCATCCCAGGTTTTCTGTGTGGTAGGGAAACAGCTTGGAAGAAGTGCTGGAGAAACTCAGAACAAGGCAGAGGCACATGGAAACAGGGACACTGTACAATTTCTCAGAATACATGCCTGGGCCTGGGTCAGACAAAAGCACAGGAGGAAAGGGACAGTGCACACCATTAATCCCAGCACTAGGAAGGCAGAGGGAGCTGGATCTCTGTGAGACCATCTCAGAAGCAAGAAAAAATAGAAAAGGCATTCTTTTACAGGCTGTTGTGTTGAGGGGGCAAAAGAGGACAGTATAGGAATTCTGAGTTGAAGATTAGTATCAGGAGAAGCGAAGGGTAGTTTTGTTTTTTTAAGGTTTTTATTTTTGTGTCTGTATGTGTGGGTGCCTGACCACAGAAGCCAAGAAATGCCTTACCCCCTGGAACTGGAGTTAAAGGCAGCTGTGAGTTGCCTAATGCTGGGGATCCAAACTTTAGGAGTGTATGCTCCCCCACTGAGCCATTCCTCCAGCCCAGTGCAGATGAGTGTGACAAGTGGACAGATTGCACTGAGGGGCCTTTTGTACTCTGGTCTTCTGAGACCACAGGACAAGAGAGCCACCCTTTGAAACAGGCTAGTGTTGATCACAAAAGGGATGTGAAACAAAAGCTCGGGTTTTTGTGTGAGAAACACTCAAGTTCTGTGTCCAAAAGGTAACGATGGTAGAATTTTATAAAAATTTGTCAATGAACATTTAAGATTCTTTGACCTAGGCCTCTATATATTGTCTAGTTTTTTTTGTTTTTTTTTTTTTTTTAGGGGAAAGTTGGTTTGTTTTGAAACAGGGTCTTCTCACTCTGTAATCATAGCTGGCCTCAAACTCAGAAATCTTCCTAACTGCCTCCTGATTAAAAGCATGTGCCACTGTGCCCAGTTTAACTCCCAGTTTTTAGAAACATTTGTTGGACTAGGGGAGTGCTCATCAGATAAAACACTGCACAAGCCTGAGGAAACATGAGTTCCGATCCTCAGAACCCACATAAAAGACTGGTGAGCTGCATATAATTGAAGCACGTGGAAGGCAGAGAGGAACCCCAGGTTAAGCTTGCTAGTCAGACCAGAAGCGTTGCTGAACTCTGGGTTCAATTAAGAGATCCTTCCTCATTGAATAAGTGGACAGCTATAGAGGAAGACCCCAATGTCAGCCTCAATGCCTCAACATGCATGTAGACACATCCCTGGAGATACAAGTGAACACATGCACATTGTGCTGACTGGTTTTATAAAAACCTGACAAACTAATCTGAGAGAGCCTCAATTGAGAAACTTCATCCATAGTATTTTGACAATTTTACACATGTATCTAATGTATTTTGATCATTTTTCATACTCTTGCCCACAGCCCTGTCTCATCCCCCTCCCACTGAACCCTTTTTTCCAACTAGTACCATCTCGTGCAACAGATGGAATTCTCGTGGAATTTTTCAAAAAGTTTTAGGTTTTTTAAAAATTTTGTGTATGAATATAAACTTCTAAAAGATTTTAAATTTTGTTTTATTTATATGGGTGTTTTACTTGCATGTCTGTGCCACTTGCGTGCCTACTACCCAGAGAAACCTGAAGAGGGTGTCAAATCCTTTAGAACTGTATTTACCAATAGTGAGCCACCATGTGGGTGTTGGGAATCTGTCTTCTGGAATAGCAGCCCCCACCAGTGATCATAACTACTGAACCATCTCTCCAGCCCCAAGGAACAACCTTTGTGACTGTAATTCTGATGAGGGACACATGCACAGACTGGAGATACAACCATGTGGTGCACTGTAAACCACCGAAACCACTCTCAATCTGGGCGTAATTGACTGTCTGGTTCCTACTTTATTACTCTCAGCCAGTTCAGAGGCTGAGACAGAACTGCAAGTTCAAGGCCAGTCTAAGCTACACAGAAAGACCCTATCTGAAAATAAGATCATGATAAAAGTTTTATATAAAAGGTATTTTCAGCCAGGCAGTGGTGGTGCACAACTAATCCTAGTATGGAAGGCATTCTCTGAGTTTGAGGCCAGCCAAGTCTACATAATGAGAAGGCCATGTTTCAGAACAAACCAACAACATTCCCCCTTCTCCCCCCCCCCAAAAAAAACAACTCTGGACATTATATATAAGCCTAGGTCAAAGAATCTTAAATGCTCATTGGTTGATTTTGTTCCTGGTGTTTGTGTCATCCGAAGGGTAACTGACTCCGAGATTCTGCTAGGTTTTCCAGATTCTGCCACCAGGTGGCACCCTCTGCACGCTGTTGTTCTTTCTGTCGCTGGAGTGTCTTTTTTTTTTTTTTTTCTCGGATTCTGCCAGTTTATTTGTCCATTTGTCTGCAAAACAAAAGCAAGAAGGTCTCCTGTCCTCTTCAGAATGGGAATTTTCCAGTCATAGTTACCCACTCCTGGAGTCTCCTCTCCAGGCCCCATGTTCTCACTAGCTCCCTCAAGGAAGATGTTACGTGGGGTTGTCCTCTTTTCATTACCAGAGCTGCTAGATTGGTCGTATTAATCTTTTACTTCCTCAAGTCACCTAAATTTTCTCCTAAAGTGGGTGAAATTACCTGGCGTGAGTGAGAACGAAGCACTCAACGAACCGCTTTGGAGTTTATTAGAGGAGACGTGTACAGACCAGGGAAGACGGTGTGCAGAAAGAGAGGGCTGAAGGTGGTGTGTCCCGCTTTTAAAGGCTGCCTAGTGTATGCACATAGGGAGTTGACAAGGGCGAATGTAGCTGCGTCATACATAGGTGATGCAACCATGCTGCACGTAGGTCACTCAGGGCCTTTTTTTTTTTTTTTTTTTTTTGGTTTTTCGAGACAGGGTTTTTCTGTAGCTTTAGAGCCTGCCCTGGAACTAGCTCTTGTAGACCACGCTGGCCTCGAAAACTCACAGAGATCTGCCTGCCTCTGCCTCCTGAGTGCTGGGATTAAAGACGTGCACCACCACCACCCGGCTCAGATGATCTTCTAAAGGTCCCTGGGCGGCTAAGTATTTTGCCTGAGTGCTTGTCTGCACATGCGTGGCCCTGGAACCTAGAAGTGCCATCCACGCTGTGTAGCTGGAATCATAACAGTGGGGACCAACAAGTCTAAACTATCACTTCTTCGATGTATTCTAAAAAATTTCTCCCAAGGGTTTGTGGAGGAATACAGGGTCATACTCAAAATTAATTAATAGGTAGGTAAATGGGTGGATGGATGGATAGATACATAGATAGACAGAAAAATGACTAAAGTCTATATATTTACTGTGAGATTGGCTGGCCCTCTTATGAAATGGAATGACCATCCACTCTCTTCCTGAACCCAGCTATGAAGACAATTTGACTCACTGTCACAAGGATCACTGATACTTTATACTGGTCAATACTTTATACTGATCAGTGAATGGCTCTCATTCAAAACCTACCTGCTTGGCTTAAGGGTTGTGCCTCTGGGGATTATTCTGCTGTTTGGGTCTCTTAAAAAGCTTCCTCACTGGTAGGATGTAAAACTGACCTGCTACCTCTACCAGGCTGGTTCCCTTACCCCTGTCTATAACCCATCTTCGCCATCTCCCCCACCTCCTTCAGACTCATCCTCCTGCTCCACAACCACAGGCCCCTCCTTCATGTCCCACCCCACTCTATCCACCTCCACACCCTGTCCCCGTTTACTTCCCCCACTTCCTCTTCTGAATATATCCCTTGTATAGAAAGTAGACGGAGCTTGTCTCTTAAAGGGACCTTTGCACCATTGTATATAGGAAGTGATGTAGCAGCCATAGGACCCTGGCCTGGCTGGGGCACTGCCTGAGAGCGTCCTGCCAGGTGACAAAGGCCAGTATGTCTGAATCCTAACAACAGTGACCAAGGGCTCTTGGAAGCTTAAGAGGGTAGAACCCAGCCCCCTTTATTCTGATTTATTATCCACCTCTCTTGTGATCAGAAGGGTTGCAGTTTTTCTGAGTTTGGGATAGTTTGGACTTTGTGTGTGTGCATTTTTTATATGTGCTGAATGGAAAAATATAAGAAATAAAAAAGAAAAGAAAGGCCATGACTGCTTCTAGGTATGGTGGAGGAGAAAGTTTATTGTAGACAAAAGGGAGGGAGTAGGTAAAGGCAGAGACATCTGGGAGTGTCCAGAGTAGGCAAGACCGGGCTGAACTGGGCTATGGGGTGGGGAGGGAGAGAGAAAAGAGGAGAGAAGGGACCACTGTACAATAGCCAGAAGGCCAAAGGTACAAAGGGCAGGTAACCAAAATGTCTGGATTATATAGGCAAGAACCTCTGGGAGAAGGGCAGCCCAGCCCCTGGGCTGGAGTGTAACACCCGATTCTGTGTTACACCCTTGGTACAGTTCACGCCCCACTGTACCGTATGCGAGTCGGGCAAGGGCCTGGAGATTGAAAGATCACACAAAGAGACCTGGGTCATTTGAAAGGAGATCAGCCAAATGCCATTTATTCAACCTTGGGGAAATCCTTATATACCTAGCTGCTGCACAAGGATTTCTGCCCAGGCAGGTGGGAAATTACCATACCAACGATAGAGTCAATGCCCTACAGCTAATCACCAGGCGAGGCAGGGGGAGCACAGGAACAAACAGAATACTTTAGTTAGCTGACCAGAAACTGTCCTCAAAATGAACCCCAGGAACAAGGGTAGACCCGGGCCCTACACTGGAGAGTTCAGGTTAGAAGGCAGGGTATGCAAGCCATACCCAGTAACAGGTAGGGACTGAGGGATGCTGGGAGAACCTGGAGGCCAGGTCTGCTTTAATATGTTAAATAGGAACCCCAGCCTTTATCTCAGTTTGAAACAGAACATGTACTTTGCTCCCTTTTTAGTGGGCCTGTGTTCCACTTTTTGTTTTGAGGATCTCGCTCTTAAACACAAGCAGTCAGACTCAGATGACTGGAAGGCAGCCAGCATAACTGTGTGGCCAGGCTGCTTGCCTCTGCCTTTTAGTGTCTTGGTTACTGTAAACTCTTGGGCTACTTGGCTTGAGCTGGAATGTATTTATTCCTGTTAAGCCCTCTAGCTTTTGGAATTTTTTGCACATGTCTGGAGCTGATGAAGGGACAAAAGCCAGATTTAATGCCCCTTTGTTTTGTGAGCCAGTTGATTAAAAGGGGTACAAAATTTGAAAGCTTTGTTGTAATTACTCAAGAAATGCCCTGGATTTGAGCTCTGAAGAACCTCAGTAGTCTTCAACAAATTAGTGGGTTTTTGGAGCTGTACCCCAAATTTCATTCATAAGGTATCAGTGTTATGATTTTCGTCTCTTTAAGAGACAAGCCACGCCCACTCCCAGTGGCCCCTGCCCTCCTCTCGCCCTCTTGGCTTCTGTGTGTCCTTTTTGGCACGTGTGTTCCTCTTCTCCCGCACCCTTCTCTCGCTATCTCTGTCATCTTCTCTCTTCCCTTTCTCCCTCTCTCTCTCCTTTATCCCCCCCTCCTCTAAGTAATTCTATACGATATGTCTGTCCACGTGTCTCCCACCTGTTTACCTGCCCAGCCGCTCACTGCTGGGAAAATGCACCTTCTGGGGACTCACTGTCGCCTGCCCAGCTGCTCACGGTATGGCTGGGCCCTGCCCAGGGCTAGCAGCTCTCCCAGTCAGGGACCCGCTGCTCGGGACCAGGCACCGGACCTGCCGCGAGCTGCTCGGTACCCGCAGACAAAATCCTTACAATCAGTGAAGTGTCCAGGGCCTGGGAACCTGTGTGTGTACCAACCAGGGCATTGGGATAGACAAGCTGCCTCAAAAGACAGTAGATTTCAGCATCCATACTGGTAGCTGAGACCAAAAAGCCTTCCTTGCCTCTGCCCCAATATGTTCCCTTTCCTCTGAAGTAAATAGAGTCAGGTGTTGCTTGAAGTCATCTCAGGTAGGGTGACGTGTGAATGACAGATTCTTGGAGGGCAGTTAGGGTTTTGGGGTTCATCAGGAAAAAAGGGAAGGGGCCTGAGTCTTCCAGTTATACAGGGCTAGATTAAAGAAAGGAACATAGATCAATAGATGGGAAAAGGACAACACCCTTCCTCTAAGTCATTGCCCCCTGTCCCAGGAAGAAGTGGGAGTGGGCAGCAGGCACAAGACCATGGCGGGCCACCAAGGCAGCTAGCCCCAGGCAGGGAGCTGCGTGGCAGGTGAGAGACTGAGTCAGATAGGCATGCCATGCAGAATGAGGTTGTATATTTATTTAGTGGGTTATAGAAGGAAAGGAGAAAGGGGAGTGGGAGGAAGGGGGGATGAGGAAAAGAGGCAGAGAGAGAGGGGGAGAGAGAGGAGGGAGGGAGAGGAGCCAAGGCAGAAGCTACCTCTCTGGGAGAGAGATGGAAAGGAAAAGGGCTCAGGCCAGAAGCAGAAGGAAGATCTGCTTACCTCAGCAGATCAGGAGAGGGAGTGGGCAGGGCTTGTCTCGTAAAGGGACAGGACAGACCATTGCAAAGGTCACCCACTTAAGTTTTTGGTAGACACTGGGGCAGATATTTCTGTTTTAAATAAACCATTGGGACAGAGGCTTTTCTTTTTAAAAACCCAGTTACCAATAAAAAAGGTACAAGTAAAAGGAGTAATGGAAACAATTAAGGACAATCTCTTTTTATTTTTAAAGATTTATTTATTATGTATACACACACCAGAAGATACCACCAGATCTCATTATAGATGGTTTTGAGCCATTATGGGGTTGCCGGAAATTGAATTTAGGACCTTTGGGAGAGCAGCCAGTGCTCTTAACCTCTGAGCCATCTCTCCAGCCCCAAGGACAATCTCTTTACACCTTAAAAGCAATATGGACCGGAAACAGGAAGCCCCTTCTTCGTGGTGATCCCAGACTTCCCTTTCCCCATTCTAAGCAAAGATCATCTTTGAAAATTCGGTGCCTCCATCACTTTTACTCCTCAGGAAACTGAAATTTCTTTATACCAGCCTGCCAACTCAGTTTAACTGTCAAAAATACTTTCTTTTTTTTTTTGGTTTTTCGAGACAGGGTTTCTCTGTGGTTTTGGAGCCTGTCCTGGAACTAGCTCTTGTAGACCAGGCTGGTCT
>NC_022012.1:73569405-73571008 GCF_000317375.1 Microtus ochrogaster | reverse complement strand
AAAAAGAAAGATACCAAAGGTTTACTACAGCTGCCCTACAGCAAACAATCCCCTAATTATATTTGGGTTGTGGATCCACCTGGGAAACAAGATTATAGTCAACTGGGCATGATTGGAGTACGCTGTTTATCATCCAGAGAAGATTGTATGACCCCTCCACCCTATTGGCCCCAGAATGCAGCTGTATAAGCCTCTGGTTGCCAACCCATTCCCCTTTATCTCCAGGAAAGGGAGCCAAAATCTCCAGTGGCCAGTGCCCCTGTTAGATTTATAACTCCAGGGGTTGTGTTAAGAGTCCATTCCTAAAGAGGTATTTCACTTGCCTGATCTTTACACCCACCCTGAGCTGACACAAGATTGCTGCATCTGCTTAAAAGCCTCCCAACATCCACCCCCACACCACCCCCGCTTCACCATGTCATGGCCCTATATCCCAGGCAGGTAGATTACTCTGGTAGAGTCTGTGAGAAAGCACGAAGACAGAAGCAGTTTACAGAAGAAAGTTGATTTGGGCTGATGGGTGCAGAGGGCTGAGTTCATCATGGCAGGGAGCTGATGCAGCATGGAGGAAGGGCTGAGAGCTCACACCAGATCCTGGAGTAGGGGGCAGGGCTCTAATGGCAAACAGGGTAGGGCTTTGAAACCTCCAATCCCACCCAGTGATGTGCCTCCTCCCAGCAAGGTCACAGCTAAATCTGCCCAGGGCCACACAACTGGAGTTCAAAGATTCAAATGCGGAAATCTATAGGGTATATCTCACTGAAATCAGTACAGTGTGTAAGGCTCTCTGTAACACCCGATTTGGTGTTACACCCTCGGTACAGTTCGCGTGCCACTGTACCGAACGCGAGTCGGGCAAGGGCCTGGAGATTGAACAGAACACACAGAGAGACCAGGGTCATTCGAAAGGAGATCAACCGAATGCCGTTTATTCAGCCTTGGGGAAGCCCTCATCTACCTACTGCAGCACAAGGACCCCACCCAGGCAGGTGGGGAAATTACCATATCTCAAATAGAATGAATGCCCTGCGGCTAATCATCAGGCGGGGCAGGAGGAATATAGGAACTTAACCAGGTGGGGCAAGGGAAAAATAGGAACCAACAGAATGCTAGTCATCTGACTAGAAACTGAATGCGTCCCAGGAATAAGGGTTAAATGCCTAGTCATGCTGACCAGAAATTGTCCTCAAGAAGCACTCCAGGAATAAGGGAGGCCAGGGCCCTACAGCTCTCAAATACAAAACACGTGTGTTGTAAAAAGCAGCAACACCAAGTGTGTGTCACAACCTGAAACAGCCCAAGGGAACATCTGAGGACTATGAAAAGAAAAACTAATGTTGCCCAGTGGTGGAGCCACACACTCTGGATCCCAGCACTGGAGAGGCAGAGACAGGTGGATCTCTGTGAGTTAAAGGACAACCTGGTCTACAGAGCTACTGCCAAAGCAGGCTTCATAGCTACACGGAGAAACACTGTCTCAAAAGAGAAAAACAAAGCCGGGCGATGGTGGCGCACACCTTTAATCCCAGCACTAGGGAGGCAGAGGCAGGTGGATCTCTGTGAGTTCGAGACCAGCCTGGTCTACAGAGCTAGTTCCAGGACA
>NC_022012.1:73566952-73569305 GCF_000317375.1 Microtus ochrogaster | reverse complement strand
ACTGTAGTGATAATTTATTTGTATTTTAATAAATAAAGCTTGCCTGATGACCAGAATGCAAAGCTAATCCATGAGAGGCCAGGGAATGGGGGCAAACACCTTTAATCCTAGGACTTGGGAGACGTGGGGCAGACAGAGCTCTGTGAGTTCAAGGCTACCCTGAGCTACACAATATTGATCCAGAAACAGATCCAGGTGGTGGTGGCTCACACCTTTAATCCCAGTGTTTGGGATTCACACACCTTTCATCCCAGCACTACAGAGGTGGAGCCAGGAGCCATCAGGCTGGGTGGAGAGAGGATATAAAAAAGAACAGACAGGAATTCACTGGTGTGTGGAGTCTGAACACTGGTAGAGGAAAGGTCTCTCCAGTGTCTTACTGCTCTGCTCCTCTGATCGTCAGCTATAACCCCAATAACTATCCCAAAAGGATTTTGTTTTGTTCTTTAAAGACTTATTTATTGCTATATTGTGCAGGAACACCAGCGGTTGATCCTTGAGTCTCGCTCTCAGAGCTTCGGGCTGGACCACAAGCAGCAATGTCTCGGGCTGTGCAGACAAACGAAACTCAACCATTAAGCAAAACATGGGAACTCAGTTTATACGAATCACAACGAACACCCCAGGAGGCAATAACCGATGACTTGGAAATTGCGGTCTCACCTAGAAGTCTACACAATGAATTAATGTGCCCTATTTGTTTGGATATTATGAAGAAGACCATGACTACAAAGGAGTGTTTGCATCGGTTCTGTGCAGATTGCATTATCACAGCCCTTAGACGCGGCAACAAAGAATGCCCTACCTGCCGGAAAAAATTAGTTTCTAAAAGATCACTAAGGCCAGACCCAAATTTTGATGCACTCATCAACATAATTTATCCAAGTCGAGAGGAGTATGAAGCTCATCAAGAGAGAGTGTTAGCCAGGATCAACAAGCACAAGAGCCAGCAGGCACTCAGCCTCAGCACTGAAGGCGGGCCGAAGACACAGCCCCCGAACAGATTACAGAGAGGCAAGAAGCCACGCATTGAAGACGCCAGTGGAGCAGAAGATAATGGTGACAGTTCACGCTGCAGTAATGCATCCACACATAGCGACCAGGAAGCAGGACCTAGGAACAAACGGGCCAAAACATCTGAGGACTGTGGGCTTGAACTTGATAAGAACAACGTGACTGTGGTAACTGATCCAGGAATGGATGGTGCTAGTGATATAGAACTAGTATTCAGGCCCCACCCAATACTTGTGGGCAAGGATGTCTGTGCACAGACAAGGTACGTAAAGACTTCAGGGAATGCTACTGTTGCTCACTTATCCAAGTATCTGGCTGTGAGGTCAGCTTTGGAAGAACGTGGAAGCAAAGGAGAATCAAGCCAGATGAACCTGGATTCAGCCAGTGAGAAGCAGTACACCATTTACATAGCTACAGCCCGCCGCCGGTTCACTGCATTAAATGGCTCCTTTTCTTTGGAATTGGTCAGTGAGAAGTACTGGAAGGTGAACAAACCCATGGAACTTTACTATGCACCCAGCAAGGAGCACAAAGAAGCTTTGAAAAATCGATTCTGAGACTGAACTCTTTCTTCATAGCCTATTTCTTTCATGTAAAAGTACACCATCATTACTTTCTCGGACAGATCTGGGATAATATGTTCAGTTTTCATTCTGAGCCAGACTTGTTCACACTATGATCTTGGTTTTCCCTTGTTTAAGACGTTAGTAATTCAGTGCCCTGTTCCCTATAGAATAAATAAATTTATATTCCACAGAAGGTTTGTTTTGAGTTTTTTGTGGGTCTGTATTCTTTTCCTTTGTTTCCCCTTCCAGGTTTTGATCTTTTGAGACAAGGTCTCATTATATAGCCCTGCCTGGCCTGGAACTTGCTGAGGAGTCCAGGGTGGCCTGAATTTGGAGCGATACTCCTGCCCAGTTACTGGGATTATAGGCCTGATGACCACACCTGGCTTAAGGTTCAGCTGGCATCACCCATCTAGCCCCTTTCAAAAGTTCTGTAGCTGAATGTTAGACAATATGGACTCCGACTTTTGCCCTTGGAGTCTTGTATATTTATACTTTTCTATACAAACTAGAATCTTTCTATACAAACTAGAATCTTCACAAAGACCGAGGCTCAGAAGTACTGTGCTTAAACAATTCTCAAAGGATTACTATTTATTTATTTATTTATTATGTATACAATGTTCTGTCTGTGTGTAGGCCTGCAGGACAGAAGAGGGCACCAGACCTCATTACGGATGGTTGTGAGCCACCATGTGGTTGCTGGGAATTGAACTCAGGACCTTTGGAAGAGCAGGCAATGCTCTTAACCGCTGAGCCATCTCTCCAGCCCC
>NC_022012.1:73565453-73566267 GCF_000317375.1 Microtus ochrogaster | reverse complement strand
TATCATAATACCAGAGATATGGAGATATTTTGCATTTTTGCCTTGATGAAAAGTACAAGATATGTTCAAAGTGTCCTCTTATTCCTTTCTTATTACTTCAAGAATAGCATGACACATAGAGCTAAAAGTCAAAGAGAAAGGTGCTTCTGTTTGAAGAATTCTTCTGATTTCAAGCTGCGCTGTGTTTATAAACTCAGCGCTCTGCTCATTCTACTCTGAAGAAACAGGCTAACGAAGCGCGGTCATTGCTACTATACAAGAAAGTTCTGTGGAACTTCAGCCAACTATAGTCATCATATGCTTAGTTTTCTATTGAGACAGTGTTGAGAGTTTGAAAGTCAAAAGGCTTTATGCTGACCAGTCAGAAATCATATTGATTTCAGTCTTAGTTTTCACTTCTGTCTTGAGTCTCTATATGTCTCCAAGTTTCTATTCTCACAGTATACAGAGAAGACATGTGTGCATTAAAAAATTAAACACTTACGAAAGGGTTTTGATAGAAGGCAGTTGACCTCCAAGTATCATTGTAACTAAGTCTGTCAAGTCATTATAAATATATCTGTCTGTTTTGACAGATTGGGGCCAGCTTGATGTTTTAACCTGAGTCAAATATTTAAATTGGTAAAGATCATTGATGCATGTTTTCTTTGAATAATCCTTGTTTTTTGATGTAATTGCTTTAATTTTGTTGTTAAAATATTAGATTAGTGGTTGTATTAAATGAATTCTCAATGTGGATACTATTTGAAAAATAGATTTATTTATTTGTCATGTATACAGTGTTCAGTCTGCATGTATGTCTGTATGACATTAG
>NC_022012.1:73563221-73564068 GCF_000317375.1 Microtus ochrogaster | reverse complement strand
AACAGGGTAGGGCTTTGAAACCTCCAATCCCACCCAGTGACTTGCCTCCATCCACCAAGGTCACAGCTAAATCTGCCCAGGGCCACACAACTGGAGATCAAAGATTCAAAGGCATAACTCTAAGGGGTTAATCTCCTTAAACTCAGCACAGTGTATAAGGCTCTCAAAGACCAATACATGTGTGTTGTAAAAAGCAGCAACACCAAGTGTGTGTCACAACCTGAAACAGCCCATAGCAATAACCAAGGACTATGACAAGTAAAACTTTTGTTTTCCGGTGGTGGAGGCACACTCTTAGAATCTCAGTACTGGAGGGGCAGAGAGAGGTGGATCTCTGTGAGTTCAAGGCCAACCTGGTCTACAGAGCTAGTACAGGCTTCAGAGCTACACAGAGAAACCCTGTCTCAAACAGTAAAAAAAAAAAAGTAAAAAAAAATCAACCAAAAAGTAACATGAGCCTGAGGCCTTTACTGTAGTGATACTTTATTTATAATTTAATAAATAAAGCTTGCCTGAAGACCAGTCCGTGAAGCTAATCAATCCATGAGAGACCAGGCAGTGGTGGCAAACAGCTTTAATCTTAGGATCTGGGAGACGAGGGCAGACAGAGCTCTGTGAGTTCAAGGTTACTCTGGAGCCACGCAATATAGATCCAGAAACAGATCCAGGTGGTGGTGGCTCACACCTTTAATCCCAGTGTTTGGGATTCACAGACCTTTAATCCCAGCACTAGGGAGGTGCTGGCTGGAGAGAGGATATAAAAAAGAACAGACAGAGCCAGTAAGTGGTGGCGCACGCCTTTAATCCCAGCACTCGGGTGGCAGAGGGAGGGGGATCTCTGTGAGTT
>NC_022012.1:73556229-73556750 GCF_000317375.1 Microtus ochrogaster | reverse complement strand
GTAAAACTTTTGTTTTCCGGTGGTGGAGGCACACTCTTAGAATCTCAGTACTGGAGCAGCAGAGAGAGGTGGATCTCTGTGAGTTCAGGGCCAACGTGGTCTACAAAGCTAGTACCAAGGCAGGCTTCAGAGCTACACAGAGAAATCCTGTCTCAAAAAGTAAAAAAAAAACAAAAAACAAACAAACAAAAAAAAACCCCATAAAGTAACATGAGCCTGAGGCCTTTACTGTAGTGATACTTTATACTTTATTTATAATTTTTATTTATAATTTAATAAATAAAGCTTGCCTGAAGACCAGTATGCGAAGCTAATCATTCCTTGAGAGACCAGGCAGTGGTGGCAAACACGTTTAATCCTAGGACTCGGGAGACAGGGGCAGACAGAGCTCTGTGACTTCAAGGATACCCTGAGCTACACAATATTGATCCAGAAACAGATCCAGGTGGTGGTGGCTCACACCTTTAATCCCAGTGTTTGGGATTCACACACCTTTAATCCCAGCACTAGGGAGGTGGAGC
>NC_022012.1:73522939-73523620 GCF_000317375.1 Microtus ochrogaster | reverse complement strand
CTCCAACTCACAGAGATCCGCCTGCCTCTGCCTCCCGAGTGCTGGGATTAAAGGCGTGCGCCACCACCGCCCGGCTGAAATCTGTTTTTAGAGTTTCTTTGGTAATCTATGCCATAAGATTTGCAAACCACCAAAACTATAAGAACTTTTATATCAAATTCTTTTTCTGGAGTAATATTAAGTTGTGTAGTTGATTAATGGACATTTGCTGCATATAACCCTAGTTTTTTCATGTAATTGCTTAGATTTTTCTTGTTAATATGTTACATTATTTGTTGTATTAAATAAATTCTCAATGTCGTCATCAATTGAAAAAAAGATTTATTTACTACTTATTATGTATGCAGTGTTCCTCCTGCATGTATGCCTGCATAACAGAAGAGGGCACCAGATCTCATAGATGGTTTTGAGCCACCATATTATTGCTGGGAACTGAACTCAGGACCTCTGGAAGAGCATCCTGTGCTCTTAACCTTTGAGCCATCTTTCCAGCCCCACGCTTCTGCATTTTTTAAAATATTTTATTTATTACATATACAGTGTTCTGTCTGCATGTGCACCTGCATGCCAGAAGAGGGCACCAGATCTCATAGATGGTTTTGAGCCACCATGTGGTTGCTAGAAATTGAACTTAGGACCTCTGGAAGAACAGTCAGTGCTCTTAACCACTGAGCCATCTGT
>NC_022012.1:73521839-73522839 GCF_000317375.1 Microtus ochrogaster | reverse complement strand
CCCTAGACCCCATTACAGATGGTTATGAGCCACCATGTGGTTGCTGGGAATTGAACTCAGGACTTTTGGAAGAGTAGGTAATGCTCTTAACCTCTGAGCCATCTCTGCAGCCCCACGCTTCTACATTTTTATTATTCGTGCTACACTTTACATATGTGTGTGTGTATTAATGTATTAATGCATAAATTATTTAGAGCCAGCTCATCTAATACTTCTTCGGCACAGAGCCCTGGAGAAGGCTTAGGAAGCTACATACAGATATGCAACAGTGTTGCATCCTCCTAAAAGAAAGTGGTCTGCTTTAGAAAGTGGGAAAGCTGGGCAGTGGTGGCACATGCCTTTACCCAGCAGTCAGGAGGCAGAGGCAGACAGATCTCTGTGAGTTCTGGGCCAGCCTGATCTATAAGACCTAGTTCCAGGACAGGCTCTAAAGCTACAGAGAAACCCTGTCTCGAAAAACCAAAAAGAAGAAGAAGAAGAAGAAGAAGAAGAAGAAGAAGAAGAAGAAGAAGAAGAAGAAAAGAAAGTGGGGAAAAAAGAAATAATATATCAGGTGCTGGCAGGTAGCTCAGTTTAAGTAAATTTGCCTGCTTCAAACCCTGAGTACCTGACTTCAGACTACAAAAACCATGTGACATAAGGAATCCACTCCCTCCACATGCATACTCTCGCATGTCTACCTACTGAAACATAATCACACACACATAAAAATGGAGAAAAATGCCCTAGTATTGAATAGAATGTGTTCATATGTACACGCAGTGGTTAAGCACAGGATTCAAAGAGAAAAATTAGTAGTGAAATGGAAAAATAAAAATGGAATTGTGTGTGTGTTGCCGAGGCCAAAGAAAGATGTCGAGTGCACTGCTCTTAGCATTCTCTACCCTCTCTTTTCCTTCCTTCCTTCTTCCTTCCTTTCTTCCTTCTTCCTTCCTTCCTTCCTTCCTTCCTTCCTTTCTTCCTTCTTCCTTCCTTCCTTCCTTCCTTCCTTCCTTCCTCC
>NC_022012.1:73518481-73521374 GCF_000317375.1 Microtus ochrogaster | reverse complement strand
TGCTTCTGTGGCCCCTTTAAAAGTTGACTGTACCAGCTATTCGAGGTCCCTCGGCTTCCTGAATGCTGGGGGACCCTGTCATGACAGAATTAATAAAATCCTCATGCTTTTACATAGACTATGGTGTATAAAATGGTCTCTGGGGGCGACTCCTCCTCGGTGTTTGGACGCTAGAGTCCAACACACCTTCTTTTTGAGCCCGAGTCTCTCCCTGAATCTAAGAACTAGTCTAGGGGCTGGAGAGATGGCTCAGTGGTTAAGAGCACTGGCTATCTTCCAGAGGTCCTGAGTTCAATTCCCAGCAACCACATGGTGGCTCACAACCATCTATAATGAGATCTGGCGCTCTCTTCTGGCATGCGGGCATACATGGACAGAATGTTATATACATAATAAATAAATAAATCTTAAAAAAAAAAGAACTAGTCTAACAGCCAGCAAATATACCAGGTCCTCCTATCTATGCCCACCACTCCTACAGTGGCACTAGGGTTAGAGCCTTAAAGTATGTCCATCATCTGCTTTTAGGTAGCTGTTGGATCCACATTCTGGTCCTCATGATTTTGCAGCAAAAGTGCACACATTCTGAGCCACCGGAGGGTGGCACAGCTCAGAAGGAAAGGGATTCTGGCAGTCGGGAGCCAGGGAATACTGAGTGTTACAGCTCGCGTGGGTGAGTGCAGGCCATGGTAAGGGTAGCAGCTTACATCCCTGATCTAGGGAAGGTTTCCACAAAGTGACAGTTCTGCTCCAGTAGGAGAAGGCTTCCCCAGCAAAGTTGTTACATTAGCTCTGCTAATGGAAGGCTTCCCTCGCACAAGAGTTACAGCCCTGCTCCACTCCTCTTTCTGACTTTTCTGGCTAAGTCGTAACAAATGCTTCTAGGGGAAGACTTCCCCAGCCAAAGTCCCACGGCGTCTATGCTCAGGCGAAAGAAGGTCTTCACCCAAACTTTGTTCAACAGATTTATTGGGAGGGAAGAATCCGGGAGAGTGACTGCCTCTACCATGGTGGAAGAAGAACCACCAACTGAACAGGCGCAGGGCTTATATTAGGGCTTCTTAGGGGTGGAATTTTCCCAAGGCTAAGGAGGATTGATTAGTTTTTCCTTGCTCAGGGATTGGTTAATTTAGTTGGCCAGGGCAGAGATGTCTGATCTCAGAACCAAACTGTTTCTTTCACTGGCCTTTTTAAGCCTTTTGGCTCTAGTCTGGGGGCCAGGGCATATTTCTTTCACCGATTCTGACTCTAGGAACAAAGCATGTTTCTTTGGCACTGTTTTTAGAGTTAGGGTGCATTTCTTTGGGTCTGGGTTGAGGCTAAAGCATTTCTTTCACTGGTTCGGGTCTCAGAACCAGGGTGGGTTTCTTTCACTGGCTCTGGCTTCAGAACCAGGATGGGTTTCTTTGGCTGGCCCTTTTACCCTACACCGCTTCTTCACCCCCCTCCTCCAATCCCTTCTTTTGAGGCATAGTTGTTTCCACGTAGTTCTTGCTTAGCACTGAACTCACTACGTAGAAGCTGGCCTCAAATTCACAGAAATACATCTGCGTCTTCCTCGCAGGCACTGGGATTGAAGGCTTGCGCTACGACGACCGGTCATGTTTGTTTTGAGGCAAGGTCTCATTCTTGCCTAAAAGGATCTGGGACTCAGGCTGATCTAGGTTCCTAGTTAACCGTGCCCAATGCTGGGATCAAAGGCGCGAGCCTCTACTCTCAGTCCCCAGGCAAGATAAATATTATAGAAGATATAGAAGGCTATGCTGTAAAACTCAGTCGCTATATTCAGCCCCTAACATTTCAGTTAAATGTGTCCAGTTTTTGAAGATGACCCCCAAATTGGGTAGTGACTGAGCTTTACACACCCTGACAGGCCGCAAGGTATGCTGGGCTTCGTAGTCTTTTTTTCTAAGACCAATCTCAAAGCCGCCTTCCGCACATGGTCTTGACGCAGCCGGAGGGGCGAGGCACAACCAATCGGAGGGTTGTAACGTGGCAGACACCCGCAGCCCCGCCCGCGGCGGCTCCTACCAATCGGAGTGGCGGCGCAGGGGGATCGTGGCCCGCTCCTCACGCAGCGAGGCCTCCCGGAGGCCCAGGTCCACCCCCGCGCCCGGGCGGCAACGCGCGCACACCGCGAGTCCACACCCTTTTCCGGTCCGGGCTCCCGCGACCGCTCTCGCTGCTGCTGGTGGATGCTGCGCCTCTCGGAGCGCAACATGAAGGTGCTCTTCGCCGCCGCTCTCATCGTGGGCTCCGTCGTCTTCCTTTTGCTGCCGGGACCCTCCGTGGCCAACGATAAGAAGAAGGGACCCAAAGTCACAGTCCAGGTCTGGGCTCTTCTCACCCGGCGAGGCCTGCCTTCCGCCACTTGCGATCCGGTCCCGGCCTAATCGGGTCTGGCTCAGTAGTTCCTACCTCAGCGCCCTTTTCCTAGTCCAGTCCATCCTTGGGTCGGCTATGACCTCTTGGAACCAGGCTCGCCCTACCCACTCAAACTAAAGAATGACCCTGACTCTCCCAGCCTCCGCCCTAATCCTGGATGCCCAACTGCCCAGCCTCAAGGAGGCCCCTTTGCACATACCCTGTCGTACCCTTCTTTTACTGTGGCCACATCCAGCTTACCGTGCTTTGCAGCAAGCACAGTAAATGTAGTTAAGCTTGCAAGCATAGTGATCTCTGTATTTTTTCCTTTTAATGTCAATTTCTATAATCTGGAGTCATTGTAAGAGCACAGATTGCTATTCTGTAATCTGAGAACGTAAAGTTTCTTAAAAATGTTACAGTATTTACTTGCTGGGGAGAGGGACTCATACGTGCCACAGTGCAACTGTTTTTGTTTTTTTTTTTTTTTTGGTTTTTTTTTTTTTTTTTTTTTTTTTTTTTTTTTTTT
>NC_022012.1:73508936-73518381 GCF_000317375.1 Microtus ochrogaster | reverse complement strand
GGTTTCTCTGTGGTTTTGGAGCCTGTCCTGGGACTAGCTCTTGTAGACCAGGCTGGTCTCGAACTCACAGAGATCCGCCTGCCTCTGCCTCCCAAGTACTGGGATTAAAGGCGTGCGCCACCACCGCCTGGCCACAGTGCAACTGTTAAGGTCAGAAGACAACTTGCAGGAGTCGATTCTCTATCTTCATTATGTGGGTCTCAGGACTTCAAGCTTGGCTGCAACCATATTTATCCATTAAGCCATCTGGCCAGCCTGTGGTCATTTCTTTTGGGTTGGAGATGGAGTGATTAATGCAGCAAACCAAGTGTTGTGGCGTATGTCTGTAATCCCAGACACTTGGGAGGAATACAGTTTAGCAAGACCCTGCCTGTCTCAAAGTATTTATTACTGGGGTTACTTGCTCAGTGGTAGAGCACTTGCCTGCCTTTCGTGGACAAGGCCATTTTGTCGGTCCCTAGTATTGGTTTGGGGAAGTCTAGAGCTTTTATTATTGTGAGCCATCATCTGGGTGCTGAGACACGAGGCTGTGTCCTCTGGAAAAGCAGCGGATGCTCTTAATAACTGAGCCTTTTGTCCAGCCTACACATTTGATTTGTACAGAGGTTTGCCACTGCCAAAATCAGACTTAGCTCAACTTTAGCGCTTTATCCGCAGCTCTCTCTCTCTCACATCAGGGCAATTTGTTGGGCCCTTCTTTCTCTACCAAGGCCCCTTTAAAAGGCTAAGCGTGGCTTGTTCATTTTCTTTAGGTATACTTTGATCTCCAAATTGGAGATGAGCCTGTAGGCCGAGTGGTCTTTGGACTCTTTGGAAAGACTGTTCCGAAAACGGTGGATAATTTTGTTGCCTTAGCTACAGGAGAGGTAAGTGGCTGGTCCAAAGGTAAGCAGCTCCACGTCGTAGGGGTGAAGCAGGTGGGACTGCAGAGTGGCCCATCTTCCACAGGAACTGACACCAGCTTCACTAGCTGGCTTCCCCGAGGACCAGATTGTGTGTGTTGAGAATAAAGGGGTCCAGCCGAGTGGTGATGGTGCCCACCTTTAATCCCAGCACTTGGGAGACATGGGCAGGAGGATCTCTCTGAGTTTGAGGCCAGCCTGGTCTACAGAGTGAGTTTCAGGACACCCAGAGCTGTTACACAGAGAAAGAAATCTGTCTCAAAAAAGAAAGAAAAAAAAGAATAAAGGGTCCAGTTTGTTTGTTCTTAACTTTTGCAGAAGGCCCTGATACTGCTGAGTTACTCAAAGTCTTAGTGCCCTATTTGGGCACTACACAAAGATCCAGTTGGTTCTTCCAGCCCCTGCTGCTTTGCGCAACTGCTCACAGCACAAAACATAATCCAAGGCACTAAAGCTGGCAGCCTCACAGTTAAGGGAGCTGTGAGAACATAGATAAACATGGCATTATTTGACTGTAATGTTTGAAGACTAATCTTTAACATTTGAATTTACTTGAATGTTCTTAGATCATGTGATACAACTGCTATTGGGATAAATAAGCTATCAAATTTTTAAAAAGAAAAAAGGGTCCAAGGGACTTGACCCTAGAACATGGCACAGAATTTTAAGAAAATGTATGTTCTATTTCATGAAATTTGTATTTTAAGGTCTTCACCCATTTTGTTTTGTTTTTCCTGTGTAGCCCCTGGCTGACCTTGAGCCTGATGTGTAGCTAGGGGTGACCTTGAGTTTCTGATCCTCCTGCTCCTACCTCCCGAGTGCTAGGATCCCAGGCACTCAGACCATGTTCAGTGTATATAGTGCCCAGGGTAGAGCCCAGGAGGGTATTCATGCTAGGGCAAATACTTTGCCTGCTGACATGTATCCCCAGACCTTGCACTTGTTCTTAGGATGAGAAGAACAGAAGGAAAAGACATAGCATGACCATGGGGCACGTCGTTCAGGAATTGCATAAGGGCAGAGGCTAGGGATCTGGTCTTTTCCAGATGTGCATGCTTTGAGCTGCAATAGCTAAACTACACTAAATGCCAAATGTATCAGAACTGTAGGTGAGTTTCTATAGGGCCTGTTTGACATCTGCTTAATGCCTCGTGCAACCTCCTGCTCATTCCTTTTTCCAGAAAGGATTTGGCTACAAAAACAGCAAATTCCATCGTGTCATCAAGGACTTTATGATCCAGGGTGGAGACTTCACCAGGGGAGATGGCACAGGAGGTAACTTCAGATCCTCTGAACAGAGGCATTTAATTGGGCATTTCCTGTTCCGACCACACAGTCCCAAGGAACTGACTCAGAGGCTATTACTTATAGTGCTCAACTGGTAGCTCAGGCTTGTTACTAGATAACTCTTACATCTAAATTAACCCATATTTCTGTTTATGCTTTGTCGTGTGGCTAATGACACATCCTGCTTGCTCGATGGCTGGCTGGTATCTCTCCTGACTCCTCCCTCCTCGTCATTCTCAGTCTGATCACCCTGCCTCTACTTTTTGCCTGGCTATTTTTTTTTTTTTTAATTCCTGGGTCTCAAACATTGGAAGAAGAGAACTGACTTCTGCAGGGTACCCTCTGACTGCACATGCACCGTGACATGAGTGTGTGTACCCGTACACATGCACAGACTAAAAATCCAGGGGCTGGAGAGAAGACTCACTGGTTAAGATGGCTCTTGCATGGGACCTGGGTTCCCTTGTGAGTTGGTGACTCACAACTGTTAATAGTTCTAGCTCCAGGCAATCCAACAGCCTTTCTCATCTCTTCAGGCACACGCACAGTGCAAAGATAACTGAGTGTGGTGATGCATGCTTTAAATCTCAGCACTCGGAAGGAAGGCAGAGACTGATGGATCTCTGAGTTTGAGGCCAGCTTGGTCTACAGAGTGAGTTCCAGGACAGACAGGGCTACACAGAGAAACTCTACTTAGGGAAAGCAAAAGTTGATGGGCTTGGAATGTAACCGTTTGTAAGGTAGCTGAATGGAAGTTCTGGGATAGAAGATTGTCATAAAGACTAAAATACAGCTGGGCGGTGGTGGCGCATGCCTTTAATCCCAGTACCCGGGAGGCAGAGGCAGGCGGATCTCTGAGTTTGAGACCAGCCTGGTCTACAAGAGCTAGTTCCAGGACAGGCTCCAAAGCTACAGAGAAACCCTGTCTCGAAAAACCAAAAAAAAAAAAGACTAAAATACAAATTTCTTCAAAATTTATTTCTTGTGACTTGGGAGCTCCCCGTGTCTTGAGGAAGAGAATGAAACTAGATTAGTGTTTAGGTTTTTGTTTTAAATAGGAGCAATTGAAATCCCATGCTTAGTTAAGGTCTCTAAGGGAGTTTCTCAAATAGGAAGTCTTAGCAGTATACAGGCCAGAGTCATTGCAGGAAGCAGGCCACCTCACTCCTGCCTTGATATCTAGTCTAATCTTGGTTTTCTGCCTTCTCGGCTCCTACAATCAACCACCTCTCCCTTGTTGGCCTCTGGCCAGGGCAGGTCCTAACCTGGGGCGTCCTGAGGAGCTGTGGGGTGAGCACAGGTGTGCTGAGAGCAAAGGATCCCGTGCAAGTGACGTGAACAGAACGGCATTAAGCTAAAGAAAATGACTATGTCTTGGCTGGCCTGGAACTGAGATCTGCCTCCTAAGTGCGGGGTTAATGTCATTCCCTATCGTTAAGTCAGGACAACTGACAGGAGTTGGTTTTCCTCTTCCACCCTGTCCGCCCCATGCCTGGCAGCAAGTTCCCTTCCATGCCAAGCTGTCTCTCCGGCCTGAGAAGACGCTGCTTCCGTGCTGGTTTTCTCGGGCCCTTCAGTCCATCAGTGGGAAAACAAACTTTGCTCCGTGCTTACTGTCACGACCCCAGACCCATACCCCACACAGACATGACACACATACATAAGCATTTTTTATTTTATGTTCCAGCCTTGATAAGAGGCTCTTGGCTCTTAAACTGAGTAACAGCCCTGTGTCCCATTTTTTTCCTCCCCCGGCCAACCCCCACTTGCTCTTCTGCTCCGCAGCTGCTCCTGTCTTGTGACTCTAGAAAGGCCATCTGGTTGGCTATAGCAGCTCTTTCTTCTGGTTTCCACACCCCAGCATCACCAAGGTGCCCCCTACAGGCCTCAGGACATAACCAAGATAGCTGGTAACATGTACCTCGGCAGTCATAAAACTCGCAATAGTTCGCCCAAGTCAACCTGGCCTCATACCCCAGATGGCTTGAGTAGAAGACGTGAAGGCCATTTTAAGTCCTTGTTGGCCAGTCAAGCCTGACCTGAGCCCTGAAGATCCTCACCCAAACACCTGCCTATGTTGGTCCAACCCACTTTGTTTCAACACCGTGACCTCCGATTTTCTTCCCAGGAAAGAGCATCTATGGTGAGCGCTTCCCGGATGAGAACTTCAAGCTGAAGCACTATGGGCCTGGATGGGTGAGCATGGCCAATGCAGGCAAAGACACCAATGGCTCCCAGTTCTTCATAACTACCGTCAAGACGTCCTGGCTAGATGGCAAACATGTCGTTTTTGGCAAAGTTCTAGAGGGCATGGTAAGTTTAAAAATGAGGGCTAAACCTTGGTGGTCCTTACCAAGGATCCAGCTTGAATAGGCAGGGACTTCAAGTAGGAAATCTTTTCCCTAAAGGCACCTAAGCCACAGATAAAGACCAGCTGTGGTTCCTCCTAATCTGGCATAGGGATGGGTAGTGTCAAGAACAAACATCCCCACTGAGTGACTTGCACATGCCCATGGTCCTAGCTATTGGGGAGGCTGAGGCAAGAGGCTAGGCTGGACAGCAACATGAGACCACATTTCAGTGTGTCCATGGGGCTTTGGCTGCATGAAAGAGTGTTTAACCTAGCATGCATCAAGTCGTAAGTTCAGTCCCCAACACCACAGTCAGGGAAAAAGAAAAAGTGCAAGATCTTCCCAAACCCCAGACAACCTGTCCAGAAGACCTTGTTGAGTTTGTCCTGCTGTGAGGTCCTCTGTTCGGTCACTCACACCTGAGCAGTATTGAATCAGCTAAGCATCTATGTTCCGCATTCACCCTGACCATCAGTTCCTGAGCTCTTGGTTCCCTGGGTTTTTGTGTTCGTCCCATGTGGGTCTCAACCCTCCTAAGCCACTCCCTGGGGCTGTCCCATGTCCCAGCAGTGTGCCTCTTGACTTCTACCCCTCCCCCTGCTTTCTTTCCTAGGATGTGGTGAGGAAGGTGGAGAGCACCAAGACCGACAGTCGGGACAAGCCCCTGAAGGATGTGATCATCGCAGACTGCGGCAAGATCGAAGTGGAGAAGCCCTTCGCCATTGCCAAGGAGTAGTGTCAGGGAGCTCCCCCTTCTAAGCTGCGTGTGCGCAGGTCCTGTCACGACCCTCACAGGGTTTCGTGCCACTTGGCCCCAGTGCTTCCATCTGAGGGAGTGGACCCTCACCCTCTCACATTCCACAGGCCTGTTTTTATATCACACTCGTATCAGTGCTGATCAATAAAAAAAAGTGGGTTTTCTTTTTTTATAACTTAGGTGTGGGCTTTGAGGGTGTATATAAAGCACCTGTCCTGAGTGTGCATCCCAGCATGTCCAGGACTCTTATGTGGAGATAGATGCACCCCTTTCCTTGGGCTCCTTTCTAAGCCTGTGCCTAGGTGGTACCCACTAGTCATCAGGCAGAGGCTACCCAGCTACTGTGCCCAGCTTCTGCCACCTGCCTGGCTGAGCTAGGAAATCTACCTGAATCTTCTCAGCCTATGCCTGAAATTACTTAATGCTCTTTTCTTTATCTTGACTTTGCCGTGGCCCCTGGGCAAGTCTGCCAACCGCAGCTCTCAGTGCACACCAAGTTCAGAGCCTTGAGTGTGGGCACAGCTGAGCCTCAGCTAGTTACACCCTGAGGCTAGTCCAAGGGTCGACCCAGCTTCTTACATGGAACTCCTAGGACTGAGACACATTAACTGTCCTGACAGGTGACCCGAAGACTGGGCTAGCCAGGGCATTGGTGATGGAGCAGGATGACGGTTAGCCTTTGGCCGGGCTAGTGCTGAATCCATAGAGACCCTGGAGGACACCATCCACCACCACTTCTGGGAGAGGTTCTGTGGGAGAAAAGGTGAAGGAGAGGGAGCTAGCATATGATGGGCCTGGCCTAAGGCTTTAGCACTCTGAGCTGCCCACAAGCTCAGCTGTCTTTCCTCAGCCCACATTCTGTTCATATTTGCTTTGGAGGACAGGCCACAGGGGAGCAGAGACCAGGTGAACCAACTAGATTACACTAGCTTCTATGAAGTAAGTTACAAAGCAGGTTACAAGGGCTGATGTCTCACCTGGGGGAGGGGTGTAAATGTAGGGGTCCATACAGAAGCCAATGACAGGCCGGTGGTGCAACTGTGAGCTGTGAGGAGGGAGGAAGAGAGTCATGAGAGTGGAGGTGTGGCAGTGCAAACACTCTGAGGACCAAAATAAGCAGGGAAAGGAACTAGGAGACAGGTTACTGGCCTGCCTCCTAGCATGTGGCCACCAGGGGGCAGCAGGCACTTAGAGCAGGACGTGGACTTGCCTGTTGTCACTGGGCAGGAATTCCCTCAGGGTGCTGAAAAGAAGAGAAACACTGTAAGCTGCTTGAGGATACCCAGGGGACTGTTGCTTCTATTTTGTAACAAGCCCAGTTCCGGAGATGGACGCAGCCGGGGTAATCAAAGCTGTCCAAAAGCCAGCCCCTCCACCCGGGTCAAGAAATTTGGTAGGGGAGGCCACGTATCAGACCAGAGCCCAGCATTTGAATGAAGAAAGGGTTCTTCAGGACCCTTTCACAGCCACTTGCTGCTGAGAGCCCTTGCCACACCCTGGCAGGGGCCGTCCTTGCCTCCAGCTGCTGGCCTTAGAGTCTGTAGGGAAGTGGCGAAGCCTCAGGAATTCCAGTAACTCCTTGGGCACATCCTGATTCAGGTACAGGATGCCCTACAGAGGAAGACAGGAAGCCTGTAATCAGACACAGCTACTAATTATACAACCCATTGCAAACAAACATTTGAGGACCTTTGTTCCAAAATAATTAAGAATTTCAAGGCAGTGGAAGCAAGTATTAGTCCAAGCTTCAGGGCCATTCTGGGGAACGGCTGGACTGCAAAGGCTAGCCTCGTAAAGTGGGCAGGTTAGTTCAATGCCAGTCACTGCTGGAGGGATGTGTCCACACACACCTCATGAAGATAACAGAGTCTTACTCTAGGGCTGGCAGATCTTGAAGGATCACCTGTTGGTTATTCAAAACTTGCAATAATCCAGATAGAAACGTGTACTCACTATTGCTCAGAAAAATGGAGCTTGGGGTGGTAAATAACAAACTCAAGTTGTGGCCCCCCCATATCACTATCTGGGTCACCCCTGGTCCCTGAGGCTAGGAGCAACCAAGTGTCCTGTGCACACCTGGATATAGGTCTCCAAGCCCTGCCGGCGCTGTTCCAATCCTCTGGTCCTCCAGTTGGGCAGGCGTTTTGAGGGAAAGTCAGGCACTTTGTACCGTTTCTTGATCTGTCATCAGTTACAGAGGTGAGATCCCAGCAAAGCCCTCAAGCCCATTCCACCTAGGTGATGCGTCTCCAGTCCTCCCTCTATGCCTTTAAGCTCTAACCTGGGACCGAAGTGACGTGCCGAAAGTAGAAAGGACATACACAGACAAGGTCAGTCTGAGCTGTGATCTAGCCACTGCGCCCTCCCCGCAAGGGGCCCTGCAGCCCTTGGGTAGTTGCCCATGATCTGCACCCTCCCGGGACTGGGACAGTGATGGGGGTGGGCAACCAGAAGCTGGGACCGGATCCCTTTCGCCTGCACCCAGGGGATTGGCCTGGAGCCTGATTGGTGAGGTGGGTGCCACCTCACCCGCTTGTGTAGAGCATGGAACTCGCTGTATCGCCTCGGCACCGTGTGTCTGCGTCCGCTGTACAGCACCTCGACTTGGAACACCTAGCGGGCGGAGGAGTGCGGGCGGCTGGCCTAAATGTTGCGGCAGGACCCGCGCCCACTTTCTGGCGTTCGAAAGGGACAAAGACAACTTGGTGTGCGGCCGCTCAGGGAAATCCCTCCCGCACCCCACATACACCTGAAAGAAAAGGCTGACGGGCCCGCCCCTCTGCTCCACAGGATCCCACAAGAGCCCAGATCATCATCCGAGGGACTAGCAAAGCCAGTAACCCCAAACCTTTGCGATGGACGTCCTACCCCGGTATCCTGGTTCCCTTTTGCGCTCGTCGAGGGGATGGATATTCGGTGGATCCCCACGCTCACCCTCCATCCATTGCTCACCATGTGGCCTTTCTCTGGGCTCTGCCTGGACTCTTCGGCCTCGGGCCCCACCGAGGGGATGTGAACTTCCAGCATCCGCGCTCTGACCCCGCCGCAGCCTCTCCTTGATTGCGCGCTAAGGCACCCGAACTCCCTAGAGCAGCCAGGCAGCCCTACGAGGCCACCCCGCCCTTGGACTCCAGGCCCTGCCCCCGGGCTGTAGGTCCCGCCCCATTTTCCGGTCCTTCGGTCTTAGGCTCCACCCTCTGGTCCAGGACCACGCCCTCGAATCAGTAGGCCACGCCCTTCCCTCGAGTCCCTGGCTCGCCCCTCCCGAGGCGTTCCCAGTTGCACTAAAGCTGAGGCGAAAAGATAACACCTTGGTCTAGAGAGGTCGCTAGCAGTGCCAGGAGGAACCCTCCTCAGAGTCAACCGTTTGTCAAATATTTCCGTAGCGTGTACTACCTGCCAGGTACGCAGCCGAGCTAAAATTTCACCTGATCTTTGTTGAGTGTCCTGGATTCTGAAGTGGCAGATGAGGGCACAGGCAGGGTTCCCTTCCCGTCTGGGCGTCCACCCCAGGACTATCCTTGCTCTCGGGGAACCTGACCACCCAGTCCTTCCCCTTTCAGGTGGTCCCTGGTAGCGCTATGTAGAGACTCCAACTGAGTTTCTGGGCGAGGCTAGGATCCTTTCTAGCTTTGATGGGCACCCACAGACCCTTCATTTGCTCCATTCACCCATTCACCCATCCATCCTACCTTAGCATCCCTAACTGGCTTCAAGTTTGCGTGTTGGGAAGAGGCGATTTAAAAACCCAGGTTCAATTGAGGCCAACTTGGTCTAGAGAGCTAGTTCCAGGACAGCCAGGGCCACGCAGAGAAACTGTCTCAAACCAAACCCAAACCAACCAACCAAAAAAATTCTACTACATTCCAAGAAAGACCAGCAGGGTAGATAAGAGCAACCTGGAGCCACCTCCAGGAGCCTCACAGTTCCTCTTCCTCACATCCTGCCCTGTACCCGCCTACCTTTCTTATCTACCCATCACTGCCCACCCATCTCAGTGGAACAATTCCCTAAGGAAGCTCTTTTTTAAAAAAATTCTTTATTGCCGGCGGTGGTGGCGTACGCCTTTAATCCCAGCACTCGGGAGGCAGAGGCAGGCGGATCTCTGTGAGTTCGAGACCAGCCTGGTCTACAGAGCTAGTTCCAGG
>NC_022012.1:73506784-73508086 GCF_000317375.1 Microtus ochrogaster | reverse complement strand
TTCGAGACAGGGTTTCTCTGTGGTTTTGGAGCCTGTCCTGGAACTAGCTCTTGTAGACCAGACCAGGCTGGTCTCGAACTCACAGAGATCCACCTGACTCTGCCTCCCAAGTGCTGGGATTAAAGGCATGCGCCACCACCGCCCGGCTCCTGGACACACTTGTGAGGGATTTTAATTAACAGGACCATTTGAGGTATGGAGACCCATCCGAAATTTGGCTAGACTTTCTCATGGCAGCCGATGTAAAGGACATGGGAGAAGGAAGCTTTGGCTTTCTGCTTGCGTGTCCCCGTTCTCCTGGACCCTGCTGCACAGGCATGTCTTCACAGGCATTGGAGCCTACTTTGGGATCCCAGCGTTGCCTGAAGACCAACGGAAACATCCAGCATCAGGGACTGAATAACTCCTGGATTCTTGGACTTTGTCAGTAGACAGCCATTATTGGACTAAATGGGCCACAGCCACTCTAATCACACACACGCACACACACGCACACACAGCGTGTGTGTGTGGGGGGGATCCATCCTGTTGGCTCTGGTCCTCTAGAGAATCCTGACTAATACATTTCTGTAACTCTATTGGGTGTCTTGAAAACTTGGCAACAATACAAAGTTTCTGAATATGCAACAACTAAAAATTAATTCAAACTCCAGCAAACCCAAGGTCTGTCTGGCAGCCCTTGCCCATGTTACGCCTTGAGATGTCTCTTCGGGCTTGTCCGTGAGCACACGACATGCAGACATGCATACTTTGCCCTGTGTATGCCGCATGCTGCCACACCATGCACTGCCAATGAACCTTTCCTGAAACGCTTCTGTTGTAATTTGAGAGTATTAATGAATTGCTGAGTTTTTAATGTAGAAACTTTTCTACTCTTATAAAAAAACATAGTGATTTGATTCAAAAACTAGAGACTTGGCATTTTCCTCTGCCCTTCTTACATGGCAGTATGTATGTGCCCTGTTTGTTCTTTGCCAGCTTGGCACAAACTAGTCATCCTGGAAGAGGAACCTTAGTTGAGACAAGGCTGCCCTCAGAGTGCCTGTAGACCTGTCTGCATTTTCTTGATTCATGATTGACATAAGGAGGGCCCAGCCCACTTTGGATTGAGCTACATCTGGACAATGGTCAGGGGTGGTATAAGAAACCTGACTGAGCCGGGCAGTGGTGGCGCACGCCTTTAATCCCAGCACTCGGGAGGCAGAGGCAGGCGGATCTTTGTGAGTTCGAGACCAGCCTGGTCTACAGAGCTAGTTCCAGGACAGGCTCCAAAGCCACAGAGAAACCCTGTCTCGAAAAACC
>NC_022012.1:73503964-73505549 GCF_000317375.1 Microtus ochrogaster | reverse complement strand
AGTGCTGGGATTAAAGGCGTGCGCCACCACTGCCCGAAGCTCAGCTACCTTTGATGGAAGAAAATTTTTCTCACATAGGTCAACCTGGTCTACACATGGCTAGTTAGGGTTACTTAATAAGGCCCTGTCTCAAAGTGAAAACATTAATTAATTTCGTCTTGGGACTAGGACAGAATTTATAACAATTTCTAAAATGGCCCTACAGATACTTCCGCCACTTTTTCTATGCATTTATGTGAAATGACGCTCACACCACTGATGATTTTAAACTCAGAATACTCATCAACTCTGATAAACATTGATGATGTCCTGTGTCCTACAGCATTAAATGTCCAGCAAGATGTCATCTTTTTTGCTGTAGAAATAAACAAGTACATCCATCCCATTGCTGTGCAAGCTTACTTTCCTCTTCAGTAAGCAGTAAAGTTACTGTGTGTACAAAGGGATTCTTCTGTACAGACCTCACACAATAGGGCCCTGTGAAGGTGAGAAACCCTGCCTTGAAAGGCTCAGACTTGGGAGGAGGTGTTGGGGTAGGGCCAAGATCAGAGTGTCTTAAGGACTGAGGTTAGGAACCACCTTTCTCAGGCTAGTACAGAGATGCTGCGCTGAGCATGACCTCACAATACTGGGTCCAACATTCTCTTTCTCCAATTTTAGTTCACCAGGTCCCAGGAATCAGGAAGCTGACACTTCCCAGGTAGAGGTGGAGGTGTGGTCTCTGGAAGGGAAATGACCCACTCGGAGGAGAAGTGCTGTGGTTTCATTTCCTCTTTAGGATCTTGGTATCTGAACTGAGGGGCACTGAGTCTCTTTTACCTACAGGGCCACCCCAGGGTTCAGAGTCATCCTGATGGCTTCTGTCTCTTGGCCTCGTTTCCTTGTCTCTCTCCTGGGAGGGAGACCCGTTCTCTACTTCAGAATACAAACTGCTCTCTCCGAGAACCTGCATCCCCATAGCACCCCACTTGGAGCTGAGACCCTCACTCCCTGCCACAGTCTAGGGGTCCAAACCTCACCACCCAGCTCAAGGTCACTCCTTCCTGGCTCTGGTTGCGGAAATCTCCCAGTTCTTCAAACTTCCGCATTCTTTCCTACCTGGAAGACACTTTCTCTTGACTGCTGGTGGATCTATGGCTTCCTTCCACATCCTTATGAATGCAGTTAGTCCAGGCTGTAATTGCTGTGTCAGTAGCATAGGAGAGGGAAAAGGGTCAGACACTTTTCCCTCACCTCTGTCTTGGCTAGATTTTTGCTTGTTTGCTTGTTTTGTTTTTCTGTTTGTTTGTTTGGTTCGTTTTTTCAAGACATGGTTTCTCATATAACAGCTCTGGTTGTCCTGGAACTCCCTCTTTAGAACAGGCTGGCCTCAAATTCACAGAGACCCACCTGTCTCTGCCTCCTGAATGCTGGGATTAAAGAACTGTTGGCTAATTTTTAGGTCAACTAAAAATTTGTGTCAAACAGGAGTCATAAGCGAGGCTTGAGCATAAATTAAGAAAATGCCTCCAAGCCGGGCGATGGTGGCGCACGCCTTTAATCCCAGCACTCGGGAGGCAGAGGCAGGCGGATCTCTGTGAGTTCG
>NC_022012.1:73498956-73503864 GCF_000317375.1 Microtus ochrogaster | reverse complement strand
AAAGAAAGAAAATGCCTCCAACCAGGGTGGTGGTGGTGCACTGCACGACAGGCGTCTACAGTCAGGTGGTCCTGGGTTCTATAAGAAAACAGGCATAAACCTTTAATCCCAAAACAGGAGGCAAAGGCAGGCAGATCTCTGAGTGACAAGCCTGGTCTACAGCGTGAGTTCCAGGACAGCCAAGGCTACATAAGGAAAAGTCCTGTCTCTAAAAACAAAAGGAAAAGAAAAAGAAAGCAAGTAAGCAGGTAGAGCAGGTTGTAAGAGCAAGATCAGACACTGCAGCTCCCCTCCATCCCTCCACATCAGCTCCTGCCTCCAGGTCCTGCCACTTGAGTTCTCGCCCTGAGTGGTGTAGAAATGCTTTGTGGGATGTCTCATCACAGCAGTAAAACCCTGCTGGAGCCATGTTAATAATTCCTGCAACAAAAGATGAGTTTGAGCTGCAATAATGGCTTAGTAATTGATCATGCTGATCTCTGGGGGACCCAGGTTTGGTTCTCAGCATCCACACAGCGGCTCACAACTGTCTGTAACTCCAGCTCTAGAGAAGGGGATGACCTCTTTTGGCCTCCTCAGGTACTCACAGGAGCACAGGTGGACACATACACAAAAATAATTTTTTTCTTTTAAAATGCTGCCAACAGCCAAATTAAAGTTTTATGTGACATGGAATGCTTTAGAAGCAAAAGTCCAACGATCCTGGGAAAACTTTGCGGGTGGGAAGGCCAGGACTGTAGCTCAGTGGTATGGAGACCCTGGATTCAGTCTGCAGCACAACCAAGCAAAGAAAACCATTTGGTTTTATGCTTAGGTTTCATGAGGAAGGGACAGCTATATGGAAATGAGATTTGACCAGAGGGTGTGATACATCACAGGAGCGATAAAGGGAAAAATGCAGCGGGGCCTGTCTGCTGAGATTCTTCTGTGTGCACGACCTCTCTCCTTTCCTGGGCGTGGAACAGGCCACTCTGGAGTGAGGGCTTCCAGACCATAACTGAGGACACAGTAAAGGGACCACCGAAATGGCTGGGTTTTCTTGTAGATAAGAGAGAAAGAACATCCAGAGGCCTTTGGAAAAGTCCAGGGCAAAGAGGAAAAGGAGCAGATGTGTGGCCAGTGAAGCAAGAAGAGCAGAGAGAACAGGGAGGGGGAGAGTATTAGGGGCTGGGGAAAACCATGCCGTTCTCTAGAGAATAAACAGGTATGAGTGTCTGGGAAAGCCTGTGAGCTGCAACAGCCTGGAGCTAGTGTGATGGAGGAGGAGTGGGGAGGTGAGAAGGCCCAGGAGCCTAGCACTGACTTTAAAATGCCTGATAAGTACATGTGGATAGGGGAGGAGTCTAGCGTGGATTCTGAGATGTAACTACAGGTACATACCAATGGAAGCGGCCCTTTCTGGAAGGCAGAAACTCATTTTCTCAGGTGCCTGGGAAACGCTGACCTAGGATCTTAGCAATCCAGCTTGAGCTGAATCAAGGCTTTCATTTCTGGACATATGCACTGCCTTTTGGAGTTTGGGGAAACTGGAGTTTCCTTTGGACCTGATGAGAATGACCTTTCTGGATTTGCTAACTAGCTGTAGGGGCGAGGAGCCTAGGCTGGCCGTGAACTCCCTAATACAGACGCCTGCCACCACATATGGGCTGGGTTGTCTGTGTCGTTGTTTGGTTTTCGTGTGTGTGTGTGTGTGTGTGTGTGTGTGTGTGTGTGATATGTGTGGGTGCTAACTGTGTTTGGTGGAAGACAGAGGACAAAGCATACAGTCTGTCCTCCTCTTTCATATTTTACTTGGGTTCAGGAGACTGAGCTCAGGTTGCCAGGTTGGTGTCACTTTCACCCACTGCCCATGGGCTCCGATGTTATAAATAACTCAGAAGAAGAGAAATTCTAGTTTCCGTGGCTCACTTCAGGGGAGTAAGTAGAGCAAAGATGAGGGGGACCTTACTTCTAAGGCCCTTCCAATACCCCCACCCCGACCCACTTGAGTTAAGAACCATGCTAAACACAAATCCTGCCACTGAGTTCCACCCACCGTCCAGTCTCCTTAGCTGGATGTGCTAAGGCACTGTGGTTTGGGTATTCTGTACTGGCAGGATCCCGAACACAGAGAAACAGGTTCCCTGAAAGGCTGTGTGATGAACAGGTGGATGGGGCTGTTGGATGAAGGCTGTGGGGGTCGGAGGAGAAGGCCCGAGAGAGGACACACTGACGAGGGATTGTTGGAGGCTGAAGAAGCCTACTGCAGGCAGGCAGAGAACAAAGCACATCTTCCTCCCTTCACTTCAGAGCTTCTCTCGCTCTCTCTGTAGACTTGGGCATTTTATCCTTACTCAATTTTCAAGTATTCTTTCTCTTTTTGAGCTGTATTGGTTTACTATGGGAGAGAGGTGCACAAGACACACGGGCATTCAGAGGACTGTTTCAAGGAAGTCATTTTTCTCCCTCCACCATGTGGGACCCAGGGATTGAACTCAGATCACTAGGTTTGGCAGCAAGTGCCTTTGCTGAACCAATTCAGTAGGTATTTTCAAAGCCGTGCCTTTTCCTCACCAATTATAGAAAGATCAGTGCAGCTGAGTGTAAACACATCTGTAGTAACATTTCTGCTCCTAGGTCCCGGGATTCCACAGAACAGGAGTGCAGAGTCAAACGGCTTATGGTCGGTGTGGTGGCATAAGTCTGAAATCCCAGCACTTGGCGGGAGAGGCAGGAGTTATTCTTGCTTACATAGTGAGTTCTAGCCAGCCCTTGGCTATGTGAGACCCTATCTCAACCAACAGCATCCCCCCCCACACACACACCTCTTTGACCCAGAGGAACCACAGTATCTTTGGGGAGACACTTGCAAGTTATGTGGATTCTTTTCCTCCAAAGAACAATGCACGCCATAACGTCAACCCCAGAGCCGTTCCTGCAAAGGACGTCGGTGGCCATTGTGGCAAGTGAACGATTCCTCTGTCCCAGACTTAGGTGATGCAAACCCTAAAGTGACTTCTGTCAAAACAGTCTGTTTGAAGGGCAGATCTTGTCTTTCTCCATCCCTATCTAGTACATGAAGTTTATTTCCAAGCTGTGGAGTGGCCATCACTTAAAAGCACTCGGCTACTTTTTAACGTTTTGTGACACTTTTATTTCTTGGTGTATACACAGCTCGAGTGGTGAGGTCACAGACAACTTGCAATAGTTCTGGGCTCTCTTTCCACCAAGCAGGTCCCTGAGAATTAGGCTTAGTGGTGAGTGCCTTCGCTGCTCAGGCATCTCACAGACTCCTTCTCTAGGTTACATTAGAATCTTGTACTCCCTTATCATAGAGCAACACTTCACCCCCAGATTTTCTGACTGCTTAGAGCTTGAAGGAACCTGACAGTGGCATTTTCAATGAGTTCCAGATCATGTTCTGATCCTCAACATACTTTAAAAAAAAAATCGGCGGTTGGGACCCAAATGGCAGGCACCTATCCGTCCCTGGACTCCCACACCAGCTCTCCTGGGACCACCTCACACTGGTTACACCATGCAGACACGGATGCAGCCCACAGCTTTCAGCTCGAAGGCAGGACCATGGACTAAGCAGCAGATAGGAGACACTGGAAATGATGGTGTCTCCCCAGTGCAAGCCTGCTCCTGCAGCGGCCCTGTGCTGAGCGGCGGTGGGGGGCACCACGAGCTGCTGCTCGCATTGGCTTTCCTCCTGCCTTGGCTGGGGCTCGCCCTTCCCTTCGTTGCCATCACACAAAGCCCCTTTTCACCAGCTGGGTTTCTGCAGCTGAGAGGCGTTCAGGACGCTTAGTTAACCCCGTTAAGAAAACAAATAGCTCCTGGGCTGCAGCCGGCGGGCGCCACTGGGCACAGAGACTGCCTTCTTTTCTGGGGCGGGTAGGATTGCCTGAGTCCGGGTGGGTCTAACCTGCTCCAGCAGATCCCAGCTTTGCTAGTCTGTGTAATCTGTCCCCATTCCCATCCCAAATCCTAATCTGCAGATCTGTACTTGGGTTAAATGGCACGCTTCTGAAGTGTTTAGTATGGGCCTGGCACACAGTGAATAAACATTAGCATTTTTTTATTTATACAAAATTACTATTTTTGTACTCCATAAGCCAGTGGGATACTGGTAACTACATAGGATTCATCTTAATATGTTATTACTGACTGATTTATTTCTTTCAATACATTGAGGTTTAAAGTTTGAGATACAGCTATTTCAAGAGCTAAATGCTGCTGTCATGGGTTCTTCGTTTTCTCCATAGTACACAGAAGTGCTGGGAACAAAGACTGACGTCACTAGCTGTCTGTTCATCAGGTGAACTTTGTTCCTACTGACTGACTTTAAAAAATTTTAAAATAGATATGTGATTATAAATATATACTACATATATTATTTTACAAATATACACACATATTCATACATATTACACACACACATAAATAGAAGAGTATATATATATACATATATATACTTTTTTTTTCTTTTCACTATGTAGTCCTAATTGTCCCAGAACTCACTATGTTGACCAGCTAGTTGGCCTCCAACTCACAGAGATCCACCTACCTCTGCCTCCTGAGTGCTGGGATTAAAGGCATGCTCCACCATGCCTGGCTAAAAGAAATTTTATAATTTTTAGCTTAATTTCTTAGCAACAGGCCCTCTTGCCCGGCCTCCAACTAGCTGTGTAGCCAACCCTGGACTCCTAATCCCCCGACTGCACTTCTTGGGAGACGCTGGGTTTCTGTTTGGTTTCAGGCAGTGCGAGGCCCAAACCCAGGCCTGTGTGTGCCCAGCAAGCACTCTACCAGCTGAACTGCAACCCGAGCTTGATTTTAAAACTTACTCCTAGCTGGGCGGTGGTGGCGCACGCCTTTAATCCCAGCACTCGGGAGGCAGAGGCAGGCGGATCTCTGTGAGTT
>NC_022012.1:73498292-73498816 GCF_000317375.1 Microtus ochrogaster | reverse complement strand
CCTTACTCCTGCATGTGCGTGTGCGAGCATGTGCGTGTGCAAGCATGCGCTAGTTTCCCACCAGGTAGAACAGGGTCTCTCTTGTTTCTGCTGCTGGCCATACCCCGGAGGCCAGTCGGACCTCAGGCCTCTGGGCGGTTCTCCTTTCTCAGCCTGCCATTTTGCTACAGGAATGCTGGGATTACAGATGCATATCACTGCATCTGGATTTTTTTTTTAATATGTAGTTTATTTTTATTTTCACCGGTGTTTTTCCTTCATATCTGTCTGTGTCTGTGGGAGGGTGGTGTCAGAAGCCCTGGAACTGGAGTAATAAATAGGCGTGAGCTGCCATGTGGTGCTGGGAATTGAACCTAGAACCTCTAGTAGAATAGTCGGTAATCTTAACCACTGAGCCATCTTTCCATCCCCCTGGATTTTTTTTTTCTGGGGGTTTTGGCAATCAAACTCAGGTTGTCAGTTTGTGGCTCTTTCGCTCACTCGGCTATTTCCTTTTCATTCCCCTCCTTTCAAGAGAAGATTTT
>NC_022012.1:73495337-73497952 GCF_000317375.1 Microtus ochrogaster | reverse complement strand
AGACAGGGTTTCTCTGTGGTTTTGGAGCCTGCCCTGGAACTAGCTCTTGTAGACCAGGCTGGTCTCGAACTCACAGAGATCCACCTGCCCCTGCCTCCCAAATGCTGGGATTAAAGGCGTGCGCCACCACTGCCTGGCCTCATTCTAAATTTTAAAATAATAAAAATTTTAGAGTCTGGAGAGACGGCTCAGTGGTTAAGAGCATTAACTGCTCTTCCAGAGGTCCTGAGTTCAATTCCCAGCAACCATATGGTGGCTCACAACCACCTGTAATAAGATCTGGTGCTAACTTCTGTCTGCAGAGACACATGCAGGCAGACCATTGATACATAATAAATAAATCTTGAAAAAAATAATAAAAATTTTAAAGTATTTTTATGTATGAGTGTTGACTTTTAAAGTTGGAAACCTTTTTAAGTTTTACTAAAATTTGAACTACAGAGTTAGTCTAAACTCTCCATTTTTACAAAGTGGGAACAAGGCTTGAGGAAGGAAGAGAGCGGGTTTTAGACAGGGCTGTGGAACTTTTGGTGAGCATGTCCTGTGTTACCCAAAAGCAAAATCTAGGACAGCAGCCAACAGTATTCCTCCTGGGGGCCACTTCTCTGCCCAGGTATGACATGGCTCAAGGGTGCTTGCGGCATTTTCCCTGGCATAGATTTTTTTGTGTGTGTGTGAAGCAATTCAAGTCCCCCCAGTGTGCTCACCGTGGGGTTCACAGAACAAAGACACTCATGTAATTGTACTTCATGAAGATGGCTATCATGTGAACTGAGGACAACAGGCGGAATCCAGGAAGGGCTGTGGCTGCAGCAAATCTTCAGGTCACTCCCAGCATTCCACCAGGTGTTGTCTGGGGTCTTATGAATGCCAGTCATGGGTTCTACCCCTAATCTAGATTCCTCAGCCCCACTTATGTCCCTTTGAGACACCTGGGTTGCCCAAGCTGACCTCTAACTCTTAGGCTCAAATGATCCTCCTGCCTCGGGCTCCCTCCCACGTAGCTTGGACCCATACAAGGCCCAACAAGAGTAGTTTTAAATATCTGTAGTTAGTGTTCCCAGTTACTCAAAGTTGCCCTGTTATGGCTCCCCCCAATACTGGCAGGACAAGGCGACCTTGTGAGAGTTCCAGGGAGACTGTCTCGGGTGCTCAAATAGAAGGACAAGTTGGTACCAAAGTGAGACTTGTTCATAATTTCCCTATTGAGTGGGTTTATTTAGGTCTTTAAGAAAACAATTTAGCACTTTAATCCCAGAGCAATTGGGAGGCAAAGGCAGGTGGATCTCTGTGAGTTCAAGGCCAGCCTAGTCTACAGAATAAGTTTCAGGATAACCAGGGCTGTACAGAGAAACCCTGTCTTAAAAAAAAAACCAAAACGCCGGGCGATGGTGGCGCACGCCTTTAATCCCAGCACTCGGGAGGCAGAGGCAGGCGGATCTCTGTGAGTTCGAGACCAGCCTGGTCTACAAGAGCTAGTTCCAGGACAGGCTCCAAAACCACAGAGAAACCCTGTCTCTAAAAACCAAAAAAAAAAAAAAAAAAAAAAAAAAAAAAAAAAAAAAAAAAAAAAAAAAAAAAAAAAAAAAAAAAAAAAAAAAAAAAAAAAAAACTGATAAAACAGGCTAGTAGTAGTTTACTATGTGGGTTTGTCCTGACCACCTAACCATCCCTGTCTACCCCATGTGGAGCGTAAAGGAGCAGGCAAGCAGAGTTGGAAAATCTAGGTTTAAGAATTAATTCTGGGGTGTTTCCTTGGGCAAACTACTTGGCACAGCTCTTACTGGCAGAGTGCCATCTTACAGCCTGAGCACAGTGCCCGGCATGTAGTGTTCAGATGACACTCACCCTGCACATATCCCTGGCTGTCTGGTGCCTCATCATGGTTCTGGTGATGTTCTCCAGAAGACAGACAGGCTGGCTGGGCCCCTGTGGTCTTCATGGCAGCCACTCAAATCGCAAGGGGAAGCTGAGGGCTTTGAAGCTCAGAGGCTAACAGTCATTTGGAAACAGTTGTCAGATCTCTTTAGGGAAAGGTCCTGTCTCAGACTGAACAAGGTTTTTCTGTGGCTTTTTTTCTGGACCCACATACCTGCCGGCTGCCTCTGAGCTGCCTTAGGCCTGTGGAACGTTCTGTCCAGGTCTGGTCATCACAACCACAGGGACATTTACAGAGCAAACAGAAACAGAGGGATGAGACTTGTAAAAGGCAAATCTCATGGGACAGGCAGCTATAATAAGGTAGACTGAAGGCTCAAACTAAGTTGCCAAACACCGGTCTTACCAACCATGGTGAAGCCAATTAAACCTTAAATTAGCACAGATTTCTGGATCTCTTGAAAAGAGGCCCTGGTGAACGCACTTGCAGGCCATGGACTTCAGGTGACACTGAAGAGGTCATCTGGGGGGTAACAGGACATAAGGCGGAAAAGCCTAAGGCCCAAGAGGACACATTTACACCACAGCCAATAAGAGGTGTGCGGGAGATGGGACCCATTCCTATCAGAAAGTTTACCTATGTTGACGATGTCTGCAACTCCTCAATAGTGAAAATCACTTTATTTTTCTGGTTACAAATACAGAATTTTAAGCAATATAAAATTACATAAAAAGGG
>NC_022012.1:73492703-73494337 GCF_000317375.1 Microtus ochrogaster | reverse complement strand
TCTGTCTCCTTTCATCGCCTGATGAAGGTTAATATTCAGGGGGATGCCTATGTTTGTCTTTGGATTCACCTTCTTATTTAGCTTCTCTAGGATTGCGAATTATAAGCTCACTGTCCTTTAATTATGGCTAGAAATTGTTCATGTAATTCTATTTCCTGATTTTTTCACTCAAAAATGTTTTCCTTGTCAATGAATACAACTAGTCTATGTAATGTCTATGTAATATCTAATTGCATTATTGTATCATACCTCATTTAATACCTTTCTGATGGTCATTTAGATTGGTTTCAGTTTTTGCAACTGTCTACAATGCCATGACAGACAATTGTCTTTAGTACTTAGTGTCTAAAAATGTCCATGAGAATCTTTAGTGAACAACTCTCACACAACCTACCCGTGTCCATCCACACCTGTCCACACCCAACCACACCTATCCAACCTCATCTATACCCGTCCATACCCGTCCACACTCATCCACACCCATCCACACTCATCCACACCTGTCCACACCCGTCCACACCTGTCCACACCCGTCCACACTCATCCACACCCGTCCACACCCAACCACAACTGTCCACACCCGTCCACACCCATCCACACGCGTCCACACCTGTCCACACTGTTGGGAATGACTGTTTCAGGAAGGTCCAATTCTGAGACAGAAGGCAAGCATGGGAGCTGAGGGGCTCGAGAGGGGGCTAAGCAGTTAAAAGCACTTATTGCTCTTGCAGAGGACTTGGGTTCAACTCCTAGCACCCACATGGTAGCATACAACCATCTGTAACTCCATTTCCAGGGGACCCGACTCTGTCTTCTGACCTCCATGGGCCCTGCACACACCTGGTACATTTATGTACACTTAAGAACACATGCATATTAACAACAACAACAAGAAGAATGGGGGTAGAAAGCAGGCTGCAGGCACAAAGCCCAGAGCTAAGAGAAATGAGGAAGGAAAAGAAGAAGGGCAGATTTGCAATCACCTTCCACCAGATGCTAACACCACTGGAAAGGACTAGGGGATAAACAGGGCAGGGTGAGCCAGGGTCATCACAGTCAGTATGGGCACCAGTGGCAGAGCCTGAGTGTTCGGCACCTGTTGTGAGTCTGAACTATCCTTTGAGCCAGCGACCATGGAGTTGCAAAGGCCCATGAGTTTATAGTTTGGTGGACAGTACCAACATAAATTCACACAACTGATAAGATAGGACATTGACAGGTGACATCCCAACATTTGGAGGATGGACTAAGTGTTCTCATCCATATCTAGCACTCAGCTCAGGCCTGACCCACCTAAGTATCGGAATGCAAACTGTAGCAAAGACATGCATGCCCCTCTCTGCTCCAGAAGGTCCACTATTATCTCCCCTCACCTTCCCTCCCAGTGCTAGAGGGAGAAATCTCAGCACCGTGGGGCTACAGTCCCCTCAATGTCCACAGGCTTCACCTCCTCTGCACCCTGAGCTTGCTCGGCAGGAAAATCCATTACCTTGCTCCACTCTGCCAGATCCTGACTCCATCCTGAGCACATCTCCATCTGCACATCCTTTCTAAAATGCATTAATCTTCAGAATGAAATTCTTTTAGGAAGAGCCCAGAGCCGGGCGGCAGAGGCAGGCGAATCTCTGTGAGTT
>NC_022012.1:73477166-73492124 GCF_000317375.1 Microtus ochrogaster | reverse complement strand
AGAGAGAGAGAGAGAGAGAGAGAGAGAGAGAGAGAGAGAGAGAGAGAGAACTCAAGGGCCATGCAGGCTTTTCTCCTATCTTTTATCTAGGTTCAAATGTGCCCAGCTAGGTCATCCAGTGGAACATGGAACTTAAAGGCTCAAAAAGGAAGAGCCTCCCTGAGAGAAGCATGGAACACTTCTTTTCTAAGGTTTCTTTCTCAGTGCTTCCACAGCGAACATAATGGCCCCACCCAGTATTTTTTTGAGACGGGGCCTCATTACACAGCCCTGCCTGGTCTGGAACTTGGTATGTAGACCAGGGAGAGCAGCGTGGAGCCCACTGAGATCTTCTGGCCTCTGCCTCCTTCTGCCACCAAGCCTGGATGCTTTACCTAAAAAAAATTACATATGTGTGTCCAGAGGTCAGAAGAGGGCATCAGCTCCCCTGGAATGGGCACCACAGTTGTGAGCCACCACGTGAGCACTGTAAGTCAAACCTCTGGAACAGCAGCCAGCCCCCAACCACTGAGTCATCTCTCCAGCGTAACCATCTCCTGAGGAAAGACACTTACATTTGTGCCTCTTATTCTCTGAGGGACTTGTGACCAAGCCCCCCACTTTCCTACTACTGGCCTTCACTTCTTGTCTGCACGATTCCTGGACAACTGGCCCTGCTAATGTTGGGACATGGCAGGCCGGGCATGAAGCCGTGAAGCCAAAGAAGCCTCCATCCCAGCAAACGAGGCGACATGGGGATGATCGCTGGCTAGGACAGAGTTAATGTGTAGGAAAACAAGACCACGACAAACATGAAAAGAGGAGGCAGACTAGAGGAAGCCATCGGCTGAACCTGAGCTACTGATGTGGGTTCTTTATTTCAGGCTGTGATAGGACCCAGGGATGAGCCCATGTCGTGCTGGAAAGCCTCTGTTGCTAAGCTCTAAATTCCTTGGTTCTGAAAACCTACTTAAGTCATGGATCGCCACCTTTCTTGATGTTTCTTTACACTTGTGTGTTGTCTTTATTTGTGTGTGTGTGGCTCACAAGTAGAGGTCAGAGGACAACTTGCAGGAGATATTGTCAGGTCTGTCCTTCTACCATGTGGGTCCTAAGGATGGAACTCAGGTTGTCAGACCTGGTGGCTATCACCATTACCCACTGAGCCATCTTGTTAGCCCTTCTTCAGTTCAGGTATTTTTAATCTCGTGTGTGTGTGTGTGTGTATGTGTGTGTGTGTGTGTGTGTGTTGTTCCTCTCTCTCTCTCTTTTTTTTTTTTTTTTTTGGTTTTTCGAGACAGGGTTTCTCTGTGGCTTTGGAGCCTGTCCTGGAACTAGCTCTGTAGACCAGGCTGGTCCCACTCACAGAGATCTGCCTGCCTCTGCCTCCCGAGTGCTGGGATTAAAGGCGTGCGCCACCACCACCCGGCTTGTTCTTCTCTTGTCTGTGGAGAATGAAAGAAACATGACATTCTGAGTAGCAATGAGCACATGCAGCTTAGGTTTTTTTTTTCTTTCTTTTGTCTTTTTGAGACAGGGTTTCTGTGTAGCTCTGGCTGTTCTGAAACTTGGTCTATGGACCAGGCTGGCCTTGAACTCAGAGAGCCATCTTCAGCTTAGTCTCCAGTACCATTCTAAATTTAAGGAATCAAGACTCCTTAGAGAAGCATTTATTCTAGGCCTAGGCCGGGGAAGATGGAAAATAAGCCTGGCTGCCAGGCATGGTGGAGCACGCCTTTAATTCCAGTGCCCGTAGGGACAGGCAGATGTCTGTCATCAATACACTGAGTGCCAAGCCAGCCAGGCTACATAGTGAGACCCTGTCTTGCCTGGGTTCTCTTGTTATGCTAGAAGGTAAAAAAAGCAACAGGTTAAAGACACAAGCCAGATGGGTAGCACACACCTTTAATCCCAGCATTTGGGAGGCAGAGGCAGGTGGATCTCTGAGTTCAAGACCAACCTGGTCTACAAAGCAAATTCCATGGCAGCCAGGATTGTTATACAGAGAAACCCTGTCTTGAAAAACAAACAAATAAAAAAAAACCTGGATAAATATAAATATAAGACAGTTTGGGAATCAAAGTCAAAGCCAGGACTTAGCTGACGACAGTAGAAATCAACGCATCTGCACGATTGCCATGCGGTTAAACACACGGGGAAGGTGGACGCCAGAAGCACAGAAGGCAGAATGCTGCTCAGTTGCTGTGGTGACTCAGGCAGGACTGAGCACCAGCTACGCTCTAACAGTTGATGGACAATGGTTACAGGCTCTCCCAGTACCTTTCCACACTCCTATGGCATTCTCACCCAACACCCCAGGCTGGTCGGGTGGAACCGTCAGACAAGTCCAAGAGCCAGTCTAGAAAACAACTGGCCTTCATCCTTCAAGAATGCCATGGTAATGAGAGCTAAAGGCAGGATGAAGAATTCCATCTAACAGATACATGTAGTCACCCAGCATGTAATCACGTGGCAGTTAGTGTAGCTCCTGATCCTTTACAAGGAAAAAGAATTGCTACAAGGACACTAGAAACAACAGACAAATCTAAGTACAAGCCATGCATTAAAAACAGTATTGGAGGGCTGGAGAGATGGCTCAGAGGTTAAGAGCATTGCCTGCTCTTCCAAAGGTCCTGAGTTCAATTCCCAGCAACTACATGGTGGCTCACAACCATCTGTAATGAGGTCTGGTGCCCTCTTCTGGCCTGCAGGCATACACATAGACAGAACATTGTATACATAATAAATAAATAAATATTAAAAGCATTGGATGTTAGACCTTGTGTGTGTGCGCATGTGTGTGTGTGTATGTATGTGTGTATGTATGTATGTGTGTGTGTGCGCGCGTGCGTGTGTGGGGGGCGGTATATGCATGTGAGTGCAGATATCTGGAGGTCACTGAAGAGTTGGGTCCCTAGAGCTGGAATTACTGGCAGTCATGAGCTGCTCAACATAGGGGCTTGGAACTGAACTTGAGGCTTCTGCAAGAACCATTCTCCAGCCCCCAACTTCTTGGTTTTGAAACTTTTTTTTTTTTTGGTTTTTTTGAGACAGGGTTTCTATGTGTAGCTGTGGCTGTCCTGAAACTCACTCTGTAAAGCAGGCTGGCCTCCAACTCACAGAAATGCACCTAGCTCTACCTCCAAAGTGCTGGGATTAAAGGCATGTATCACCATTGCCTGGCTGATTTTGATAACTTTATTTAAATTATGATGGGACATTCTTGTTCTTATGGAACCACATACTGAAATTTGGGGATAACTGGTCATGGCAGCAACTCTCAAATGACTCAGAAAATACATGTAAATACTTCAGATTAAATGGGTCAGATATGTTGGTGAACATGTATCCTAGCACGTGGGAGGCTCAGGGAGGAGAATCAGGTGTCTAAGAGCAAGCTTGGCTACCCAACAAATTCAAAACCAGCGTGGGCTGCATGAGAGTCTACTCAAACAAAAACACACAAACCAGCAAGTGGGGTAAAATGTCAACAACAGGAATTTTCATAAAGAAAATACAAGTTCTTTTTGGAATTATATTAACAGTTACCCAATATTTCCTTCCTCAACCAAGACCCAGCAGTGAGTGTTGAATCTGAGTTGCAGTACTCCATGGAAGTCTGTTTGTTTTGTTTGTTTCAGACGGTGTCTCGGCTCACTGTGTAGAGTAGGCTGGTTTTGAACTCAGAGTGTTAGATATCTTTACCACACCCAGTCTTCATGGAAGCCTTAATTAGTTACCAATGAAAGTTGTGAAGCTATATAATGAGGTGGAGGGAAAATGCTTGTGACATCCCTGATGTTGAATGGTAAAGGCAGGATACAAAATACTTGGTGCACAGTCATCGGCTGCAGCACTAGCACCTCCCCTGGTGCCAGTGTTAAAGCACTGTGTTCCCGAGCTTTAGCCACCCACCTGGTCCCAGCAGCAAGTCCTGGAGCCTCTGGGGAGGGGGACACCTGTGGAGGCTGGGAGGCTGGATAGTAGGATTCCTACAGCAGCCGTTCTGCTCTTTTTTCTCACTGAAGGGCCTCCAACTCCTTTCTAGCTGGTGCCACTGAGGCAGTTGCAGGAGGGCCCCGGCAATGACTGGTCTGAGACCTGAGCGAGCAAGCACCCTCACACACGAGGGTCGGGGACAGCTCTCTCCCAGGTAAATGGAGAAAGCTTTTCTGATCCCAGGAACATCGGGAAAGCTTCTCCGAATTTTGAAAGGCTTGGGTGCTCTGGGATTACCCTGTTTCAGGGTTAAAGCAGACAGCCCTTATCACCTTATTCAGCCTGAGGGTGGTGCAGCTTTCTTTTGGGTAGTGCTGGGGACTGGACCCACACCCTTCACAAGCTGACAAGTACTGGCTCAGCAGCTGCTGAACACACCCCTCCCCCCAGCATGAGGATAGGTTTAGATAGGATTAGAACATAGGATAGGCCAGACAGTGCTTCAGGCCTAGGGAGGCAGGGTTAGAAGACCAAGGGCCTCCCTCATAGACCAGTCTTCAGCTTCTTAAGACAAGCGTGCCTTAAAGCTCCCTCCTACAGAAATAGGAAAAGACTCAAGTGGACTAAGACACTCTGAGCTGGGAGTTGAGGCCAGTAGGCAAGGAACTCCAGTCCCACAGAAAGGCAGCAAAGGCCATGCGAGTGTCTGTGTCTGTGAGCGAACCTACTACCCAGCCACACTGGGTTAGGAGTGCTCTAGACCTCCTTCTGACTGCTTCCCAGCAGAAAGGAAAAAGTGCAACCACGCTGAGTCCTGTGACCTGATTTTCAAATATTTTATTACATAATCTTTCATGGCACCATCAGGAGTAACAGAAAACGTTATTCCCAGTTCCTAAACCACAGCCTGAAAAATATACATTTGTATTTATATATTTATATCAACACTCCACCCCTAACCTATAATTCCACCACCTATTGTAGGTCTTTTGCTTAAAGCAGGAAACTATTCTCTTAGGTAAGAAAATATATGTGGAAGCTAAATGAAATATTGGTTAGAGTAACTGGGAAGAGTTCGTTTGTGGGGCAGAGTGGAAGAGTTAAGTCCAGCCAAGGCAGGGTGCATCAGTTGGGATCCATGGAGGGGAGGAGGACAGAGTATAAAAAGGCAGCGTCACACAGGTGGGCTCTGGTATCCGTGGTCCCTCAGGAGATGGCCTTCGCCTCAGGAAGGAAGGCTTCCCAGTATTTTGCCAGCTGCAAAGAAGTGGGGAGACAGTAAGCAAGTTCCCCCGTCTAGTGGCAGAGCCTGAGCTAGCCTAGGAGAAAAAACAGTTCAGAGCAATGGCACGCCCTGTGCACCAGCCACCCAGAAGGAAGGCCTGTGGGGCAGATGCAGCTACACTGTGCCTCCTCCCTCTAGACTTAAGAAGGCATCAGTGTCTGTCCCAAGTCCAAAGGCAATCTCTGAAGACCGCAGCTCTGTTTGCACCTCACGATGGTACCACTGTTCCACAGAGGGATTAGTCTCAGATAGTACCACAGGGTGGGCATAGGAGCTATAGTCGTGGTGAGAGAAGAGATGGCCCATGGGTAAAGAGGGCAATGGAGATGTATTGTCATGCTTAGCAAAGGGCCCTGACTAAGAAAGAGCCTGTTTGCAAATGTCAACTGCAGCAGAGCCTCCCCCCTCAGAAGCATGACCCCACATCTAGTTACCAAAGCCGTGGAGACAGCTGTCATTGGGGCAGGCGATGCATAATTACACACACACACACACACACACACACACACACACACACACACACACACACACACACACACGTACCTGCTGCTGGGAATGCAGGAGTGTCTCCAGGTACTTGATCACGTGGTTTTTGAAGTCCTTGGATTTCTCTTTCTGTAGGAAACAGGATTCTACACTGACCCCCCAGACAGGTGTTCCTTCCCATTTTGGTGGGGTGGTGGGGTTTACTGCTGGCCAAGGTCAAGCACAGCCTTGGAAAGTAGAGCCAGCAGCTTCAAACAGCTGGGGTTTCCAGCCAAATGGCCTCTGCCACAGCTCAGCAAGCTTTCTTAGAGGGCAGGGAGAGGGCGGTGGAGCGAAAGAACACACAGCAGCTACTGGCTTTGCGCTGGTCCAGCAGCAGACGTTAAGACAGCCACCATGCCTCGGGAACTAGCATACAAGTGCAGACACAACAGACACGGAGAAGCTGCTCAGATTCTATCTCACCTCAAATCGCATCACTTCTTTCCGGACAACTGTTGAGATCCTTTCAAAGTCCCTTTCATACTGACTCACCCGAGACTCCCACTGGCAAGAGGAAAGAAAGGTTTGCTTACGGCCTGGGATACAGCTGCAGGAGCAGAATTCTTGGCTAGTATGTATGAGAGAGAGAGACTGGGTTCGAGATCCATTACCATAAGTAAAGATGATAGGGCGGGGCAGTGGTGGCACAAGCCTTTAACACCAGAACTTGGGAGGCAGAGGCAAGCTAATCTCTGAGTTCGAAGCCAGCATGGTCTATAGAGTGGGTTCCAGGACAGCCAAGGCTACACAGAGAAATCCTATCTTGAAAACAAAGCAAAACAAAACAAAAAACCTGAAATCGGTGATGCAGAATCATTTAATATCAGGTGCAATTCTATGGGAGACCTTAGTGGATCCTTCCATCTGTCTGTCCCTTTGGGAAGGGTGAGACAGACATACAAGAGATTGTACACTGCATAGCACAGTCCAGGAGGCCACTGTGGGATGGTTGGACTGAGCCATGTGCCTCAGCCAAGCCTGGTCTGTGGAAAACTCTAGTACCACAGCAGCCTCTGACTTAGGAACTCAAAAGCAGAGTCAAGAAAACATAATTTAGTTCTTGCCTGGTGTGTGGGGCATATCTGAGTCACCTTATGTGTGGGGCCTTTCAAAGATTCATGCAAGGAGCTAGGGCTATCTCAGGGTTTAAGAGCACTGGCTGCTCTTCCAGAGGATCCAGGTCCAAATCCCAACACCCACATGGTGGCTCACAAGTCCCTAGGTATCCAACACTCTCTTCTGTCCTTTTCAGGTACTAGGCAGGTAAACTGTGCATAGACACACATGCAGGAAAACACCCAGAAACATGCAAATTAAAAAAAGATAGCTAGATGGGGAGAGAGACAGAGAGATAGATAATGGGCAGGTAGCAGAGTAGTGGAGAGCCAGGCCTTAAGGCTGCTCTGAAGTTGTCTCAGAGACCTGCCCAGGAGCCCTGGCTCTTTAATTATTTCTCTTGCCTGTTGTAGGCTCCCAAGCATCTGGTCAGGATGGGAGCAGTGTTCACGGAGGCACCCTGGGGTAACTCAGATGGGGAGCTCACCTCTGTAATCTCATCCTTAGCTTGCTGCAGTTTGTCAGGCTTGTTGGCCCACAGCAGCCGTGCCTCAGACTCCCGCTTCTTCTGCAGCGTGGCTTGCGCATCCTGCCAGCGCTGCCATGTCTTCATGCGTTGGTCGAAGGCAGCCTATGGGGGAGGGCAGTTGGGAGGAGCACAGCCAGCTCTCTGGTAGCCCTGGCTGACTCTGCCTTAGAGGGAAGCTCTCCTAGCAGTTGTGCCAGGGAAGCACTGGCAAGGGTAGGATCTGCAGCCACTGTTAGTGCCCAGCTGGGGCATTTAATGTCTAAAAGCACAAGCTTGGATCAGGCCCTTTTCAAGCTTCCAGTGGGCCAGTGCCATGCTACTCGGGGCTGGATGGCTGGGAGCACAGTGGGCAGCCTGATGTCTATACCTGACACTAATGAAGTTTCTAGACTGCCTATCTCAACCAAGTCAGACCATGAGTCTACACTTTCCCCAAGTCTGCCACATGCGAGGAGCTAAGAACACAGCGGGAGCTGAAACACAGTCCTGCTCTCAAGGACCATTTCTTCTGGAAAAACCATCATTGTATTAGGATTACAGCAGATGTTCACACAAAGGCAGAGTACTGGGGAGACAAGCAGATGCTGACACCTGAAGCGAGGACCTTGCACAGCTCTGGAGCTGTGAGTCAAGAAGCAGCCTTTCAACTGACACCAGTGACACACTTGGTAACAGAAGGACTTTTTTCCTTTTGAGACAAGGTCTCAGGCAGCAGGGCAGGCCCAGTCTCATTACATAGCTGAGAAAGACACTGAACTCCTGAGCCTCGTGCCTCAGATGAGTCACCATGCTGGCAGCTTAAGGATTCTTTACATAAACACTTAAAATGGTCACATGACCTACCTACTGCCTTCCTCTCACCCACAAGTGTCACTTGCCTGCTCTAGGCTATCAAGGCCTGCGAGAAGCTCGCCAAAAGTCATTATTGGCTTCCTGTTTCTAGTCTTTTAAACAGAATTAGCATCTTCAGAGAAGCTCAGTTGTTGGCCTAACCATCTCCCATCCCACCTATATGCTATGGGCTTCCAAAGACAGTCCACATAACCATTCCCTACAAAGGTTCGCTGCATGTCTCCTAGGCTTCATCAGCCCTAGTGAATGTAGAGTGCAGTGTCGCCAAATTCACCTTCCCCAGCCCTGCTGCGGCTGCAGTTTCTTTTGTTTCTCAAGACAGGCTTCACTCTGTATCCAGTGAACTCACTATGTAGCACAGGCTGGCCTGGAATTTACCATGATCTTCTTGCCTCAGCCTCCCAACTGCTGGGATTACAGGCATGTGTTCCCACATCTGGCTTGTGAAATCTCTTAGCACATCAATGTTGAAAGTTCAGGTAAACGGTGACTCCATAGCTGAGAAAGGCTTTAAGCCTATCCCACGGCTCTAAGAGGGGTTCAGGGAAGGACACAAAAGAAACCTTTGCTCATTTCTCCATTCTCACCGTTAGCTCACAACAGGAGGGGGTGCACAGGTGCTCTGAGAAAAGACCTGCTCATAGTACTACATTCTCAAGTTCTGCCCCAGCCCATGGAGAACCAGGCTTGGCTTCTCTACCCTGTTCACACCGGCTTACCCTGCCTGGAGCCATATCCAAAAGCTGAGCTCTCTTGGGAATCCCTGGCCCCCAAAACAATGCTCCTCATAGAAAGCTTTGCTCAGACAGCCCTTCCCCAGGATGGCTCTCCAGCCCGAGTAGTCTAACTGGTTTTAAGAATCCCACAGCGGGTCCTTTTCAAGCTTATCTCTCTGGAGTTAGCAGCAACCAAGGAGCAGGACAAGGAGCAGGTCGCAGGCTTCTACATTTGGCAGCTGTGACCGCAAGGAAGTGAGAACCCAGTGGGCAGCTCCACAGTGGGAGATGTGCTGAGGACGAGGAGAGGCTGCGGCTCATGCACCCTGATACCGTGCAGAATCAGGTCCTAACAGCGCTCCTCTAGGTTTCTTCCTCCATCAGGGAAGCCATGCAAAGAGCTAAGACTGCCCAGTCAAGCTTCCTTAACTGATCTGAGAGCTCTGGAAACAGACACCCTGGTCATCAAGAGAAGTGAGGTGTTTGACCCAAAGGGCAGCGTGCAGTGTTGCCACCAGTGAGGTCAGCACAGCACAAGGAGGGCTCCGGTGGCAAGCTCTCTCAGCACCTGGGCCACACTCCTCCATGCAACTCCAAGCCAGTTCTGTGTCATTACCTGACTGGTCACACTGGAAGGACAAGTGGAAGCCAGCAAGAGCTCTTATCAGGGCAAAGACCAAAGGACTGAAGAGTCACTCACTGCTCCAGGGGCCAAGCAGCAGTCTGTAATAAGCCTTGCTTGGAGAAAGGTGCGCGGAGAATACTGCCTGTCCTCAACATTAAGGGAAATTTAAGAGTGGGCTGCTATGGGCCTCAGAATAACAGGAGGTAACTGACTAGTTTAAGTGATTGCTGGGGTCTACAGGGTCCTTTCAAAAGTAGAAGTTACAATCACTCCTAAGCTAAAGTGAGATAAACTTTTCTTAGGAAGTGGAGAGCAGGTGACACCTGGGCAAGGAAGTGAAGCTTACTCGGACAGTGGCCAGGAGGCGAATGTAGTCACTGAGGAGCTCAGCAAGGAGGAAGAAGTCATTGTTGGCTTGTTCCTGGTGGAGCTGCTCGATCTTCTCTTCCACCTCAGCAAGCTGGGAGAGAGCTCGTGACAGGGCCGTGTTGTCCTCAGAGCTCCCGAGCATGGCAAGACTCTTGGCAAACTGGGCTGTGTTCAGAGCTAGCTCTGGAAGGAAGCAAAGACAGCAGAGGCCTCTGAAATCTCAGGAAAGAGACAAGAGGACTCTGTGAAGCATGTCCTGGCAATTCTGGCCCCTGTGTGTCTGACAGCTGAGCATCCTGCGCCCTGTCACCCAACTCAGTGAAGGAAAAGTGGCCTGAGTTGGTCACAGGACTGGGAGGGAAAGCTCCTGCTGTCCACCTGAAGGCTGCAGCTCCAGCATTCCTGGAAAGCCAGCTATCAGTTCATGAAAGAGGTCAAGGGAAGGAGTGGCTCTGGGGTTTAAGCTCATGAACTGCCTGTATGCTTCACACACCCACACACAGCCACACGCATACACACAGACATACAGACACAGACAGACAGACAGATACACACACACACACACACACAGTCACACACATACACACAGATATACATACAGACACACAAACAGACACACCCAGACCCTTTCACTTTTTTTTTTTCTTTTTTCAAGACAGGGTTTCTCTGTGTAACAGCCCGAGCTGTCCTAGAACTAGCTCTGTAGACCAGGCTGACCTCCGCCTGCCTCTGCCTTCCAAGTGCTGGGATTAAAGGTGTGAGCCACTACCACCCGGCACTCTCACTTTTTAGAGCAGAGCAAACTTTCTCCGGCTCTGCAGGTCTCAGTCCCTGTAGCCATACTCTTTTCCTTTCCGTTCTTCTCATGGCGGGAGGGTCCAAATCTGTCCTCTTAACCATGCCATGGCTTGTCAGCCCTTACGCTGCCTTCATGCTAATGGTCTTTTAGATTTCTTGTTACCAGTATGTTTAGGACACAGAAAGAAAGTAGTTCCCAGTGAAGCAAAGCTCACTAAAGGAAGGGGAGAAAGAAGACACAGATGGCCTCCCTGTGTTTACACCTTGCTAGCATGACCATGTAACAAAAGCACTATTATTTCAGATGCAAGTCACCAACTCCTATCAACAAGAGCAGATGTCTCTAGGCAGGCTCCCTCCACCCACTGCCCATAGTGCTTTGAGTCATGTTCCTTGCCAGGAGATCAGGGCAGAGCGTGTTTATCAGAACATCAAGCAACAGGTGGGCTGAGAATTTCGCCTTGGACGGCTGAGTGTTGGGAACACGATGCCTCTCATCTCCAGCCCGCTACAGACACTGCTGTCCCCTGTCCAGGGGGTTTCCGAGGCAATGGTTACCTTTCCTGTGGTTGACTAGAGTCTCTACCACAGCATGCAGCTTCCGTAGGCGCTGCTCCTCGCATTCCACCTCCTGGAGCTTCTCCTCGAACCACTGAAAACACACAAGCCCAGAGCTGGGTTGAAAATGTTTCATACAGTGCAGGGAGCAGCTTTTCTTCAGGGGCTGTTTTTGTTGTTTGTTTTTGTTCTTTCAATCGAAAGGAAAACCATCTCAGAAATATCAGGACTTCTCAGGGCATCTGAGGGGCATAGCTACTCACAATGTCCGACTCATTCATCTTGATGGTCATCTTGCTGACTGCATCTGTAGCTTTGTTGAACATCTTAAGGAGACCAGCACCACTCAAAGCCTGTGTACCCACGGCACGTGGCAGCTACAAGACCAAGAAGGCGGGGATGGCAAGTTATCTGCTGCCCCTATTTTAGGTTCAGAAGAATTAGTATCCATCAGATGGCATGCCCAAAACGTGTCAAACAAGTTATTTGAACTGTAGATTCTTGTATTCTAAAGAAGTTATAGCAATCTAATGTGCAGAAACAAAAATCAAAGCCCCATGGCAGAAAAATCAATAAGAATTTCAGCTTTTGATGTTATTCATAGAAAGAAAGCAGACGGAGAGTGTTGCATGGCTAGGTAAACTCACAGTGGGACTGTCTGCCCATCTAGGTGTGAGCTACTTAAATACTAAGCATTACTTTATTTTATTATTATTACTTTGCTTTGTTTTGTCTTTTGTTTTTGAGACAGGGTTTCTCTGTGTATCCCTGGCTATCCTGGAACTTGCTCTGTAGACCAGGCTGGCCTCAAACACACAGAGATCCACCTGTGTCTGCTTCCTGAGTGCTGGGATTAAAGGAGTGTGCCACCACTGCCTGGCCCTTTATTTTGTAACATTTTAAAATGATTTTGTGTGTGTATGCATGTGCAAGAGCACACCTAGAGAGGTCAAAGGAGAACTCTGTGGAGTCAGTTTTCTCCTTTCACCTCTGCATAGACCTAACCCAGGTCTTCAGGAATCCAGGGTAAGCACTTTTCCTGGCAGAACACTGAATTCCTTTGTTAAAGTAAAAGGCTCCTGCAGGGTGTGGTAACATATGCTCCTGTAGAGAAACCTTTAGATGAGCACACTCTGCAAGAAGGGGACTCACAATTTTGAGAGTTTCCACAGTGAAGCAAAGTACAAGATAGGGGCATATTCTTTTTTTGTTTTCTTGAAACAAGGTTTCTCTCTGTGACAGCCCAGGCTGTCCTGGAACTCCTTTGGTAGACCAGACTGGCCTCAAACTCACTGAGATCTGATGCCTCTGCCACCCCAGTGCTGGGATTAAAGGCATGCACCACAACGCTTGCCTGGTGGGCATATTCTGCATGGAGCCACTTTTACACAGTAAAACTGTGTTACAAAATCAGTCTCTTAAGTGGCTTAGGTGTTCAGGATGTCATTCAGTACTTCTTAAATTGAGGCCCTCTGCTCCAGAGCACATTTGACAGTATCTGAAAGAGAGTGTGGTTTTTCCAGATGGGGAGAGAGTACTGCTGGCATCCAGCGGGCAGACATGTTCCTCATTGTAATAAACATTTTGCAGCACAGGACAGCTCAAAGGTCTTCAAAGACAGACGCTGCTCTGGGATTATCAAGTGAGCAAGAATAGATTAGAAATATCCTGAGGGGGTCTGGAGAGATGGCTCAGTGGTTAAGAGCACAGGCTGCCCTCTCAGAGGTCCTGAGTTCAATTCCCAGCAACCACATAGTGGCTCACAACCATCTATAATGAGACTTGGTGCCCTCTTCTGGCTTGCAGGCATACATGCAGGTAGAACACTATATATAGTTAGTAAATAAATAAATAAATAAATAAATCTTTAAAAAAAAAAAAAAAAAACACTATCCAGAGGTAGAATTAAAGGACTTCAGGCTTTGACATTATTTTCAACAACAACAAAAAAGTCATTTTGAAGGGGAAAAAATCTCATTACAATAATCCCATTTTATTATAGTAATATATTTTTTTTAATTAAAAACAAAAACATAATGACAGTCTCGTCATCTTAGTTTTCTAAGATCATGTTATTTTCCTCTGGTCATGTGACTTCTGCTTTAGAGTGTGCTTGCTATTTGATGTTTCCATATGCTCGTCTTTCTTTACACGTTCTGTTTGTGGTCAAAAGAGTTTGCTGTGTGGATATATTTTATGTCGTTTTTCAGTTATTTGTGACTGCAGTGTCTCCAATTTTTCACAATCATGAATAGTCTATGCGTAGTCTATAAAAACAAACCAACCCTTTCGCTATACGGTAGTTCTGTGTTTGTGGTGGCGGGATTCTAACTAATGCCTCTCAGGTTCCTAGCACAGACACATTCAGTGTGAACCCATCAGTGACCTGTGCAAGCCAAGGCCCTGCCACACACCACTGTTTTCTACAAGACTCAGTGAGATCACCGTTTGATACCAGTAGAGCTCTTTTCTTTCGGAGCAGTGGAAATCCTTGTCCCTTTTGGCGGACAAATTCACTGGCTACAGCGTTTTCTTTGTCAAATGAACCTGTTTCATTTCATTAAGGGTAGACAGGGATGATGAAGTTGAACTTTGTATAATACAAACCTCTTCCTTTTCTAAAAACTCCCTGACGTCTGGGTCTTGTAACATGGTAGGATGATTCACAATTCTTTGAAGGTACCTGATGGGTAAAAATCACCAGCAGGTTAGGTTTGGGGTGTCACACAGTGCTGGTCTGGACCTGTGTCTTTTACTATTTAAAATGTCCTCAGATAAGGCACGTAAGCAAATTCCTGTTTGTAACTATTCAAAACTTCATTTTGGGGCTGGAGAGACAGTTCAGTAGTTAAGAGCACTGACTTTTTTTCCCAGAGGACCCCAGTTCAATTCCCAGCACCCACTGGGTGGCTCATACCTGGCTGTAACTACAGATCCAGAGGACTGGATACCCTTACACAAGCATACACATAGGCAAAACACCAGTGCACATAAAAATTATAAATACTAAAAACAAACAAAACACTTCACGTTCTTCACATTTCCAAAAGTAGCCAACTGACTCATCAGAAAGACTCCGGAACCATCCCTGGCTGATGCCAGAAGGAAATGTGACTGTCTGTCAGGAAGGAGAGGAAAGAGACGTCTTATGACTGAGGTGGGAAGGTAGGACTTGGGAAAAGCCATCAGGAACAGGAAGGAGAGGCTGTAATTCACCTCAGCTATGTCCACTGATGCAGCGAACCTCACCACTCTACAGTGACCCACCATAGGGTTGGCAGGCACTTACCTTTCCAAAGCAGCCCTCCTTTTTTCAAGAAATTCTGCAGAGGAAGAATCTTCCTTCCCAACTTTCACTTTTGTCATTCCTAGGATGGAATTTAAGAAACAAAATAACCAGAAACAGTAAAAAGGACAAATCTATGTCTTATAAAGAGTCATTTGATCCAGGCGGTGGGGGCACACGCCTTTAATCCCAGCACTCAGGAGGCAAAAGCAGGAGGATTTCTGTAAGTGTGCGACTAGCCTGGTCTACAAGAGCTAGTTCCAGGACAGGCTCCATTTGAAGGAAGGCAGCAAAGACAACTCAACACACCACCATCTAAGGATATTTCTAGGTTAAAAGCAGGGGTGGAGCAAAAGTTCTTTACTAATTAAGTTTTGCACATGCTAGGGGCTATAACTATGGGATTTAGATTGTATATTGTCTTTTTTTTTTTTTTTT
>NC_022012.1:73474346-73476279 GCF_000317375.1 Microtus ochrogaster | reverse complement strand
GCTACAAAGCTGACGGCTTGACACTAGAGGACATGTAAAAATAGCTGCCCATTTCTCTATTCCCCAGAATATTCAAGTGGATTCAGAACCACAGGCTTATCTATGAGGCTCTTCTCAGGTGGATTCAGAACCACAGGCTTACCTATGAGGCTCTTCTCAGGTGGAGGCGGGATGATGAACCCATTCTGAGAGTGTTTCTCGGAAAGCTTCTCATAGAGACCCAGAAAGTCACTGAATCTTCTTTTTACGGCAAACTGCTTACTTCTGAACATTGGTAAGCTCGTCTTAGGAGATGGAAAAAAAAATCACAAGGCAATTTCATTCCAAATCCAGGAGTGAATATCTATCCCGCTAAAATCAAAGGTAACAGATTTCTCAGACCCCTGACTTTTAGACACCTAGAAAATAACTATGTCCAAGACAGGCTCTTAAACACCAAGCTATAGTCTTTTTTTTTTTTTTTCTTCAGTCTGAGAATCTAAGAAACCCTACTTAGGTCGGGCAGTGGTAGTGCATGCCTTTAATCCCAGCACTCAAGAGGCAGAGGCAGATGGATCTCTGAATTCAAAGCCAGCATGTGAGTTCCAGGACAGGCTCCAAAGTTACAGAGAAACCCCATCTCGAGAAAAAGAAAAAGAAAAGAAACCCTACTTAGAGTAATGATTTGAAGTGAATAAAATAAGAAAATATAGGATTGAGACTTGGTGGGGGTGGCTCAATGGATAAGCACAGGGAACAGTTTGACTCCTCAGTGTCCACAAAAAAGTTGGGCATGGCTGAGTGTGGTGGTGTGTGCCTTTAATCTCAGCTCACAAGAGGCAGAGGCAGAAGGATCTCCTGAGGTCAAAGCCATTCTGGTCTACACACCCAGCTCCAGGATAGCCAAGACTGACAGAGAAACTCTGTCCCCAAAAAACCAAACCAAACCAAACCAAGCCAAACCAAAGAACAACAACAACAACAACAAAACAAAACACAAAAGTTGTGCCTGGCTGTACCCAGCACTGGGGAGGTGGGAATGGAGACAGGTGCCTTCTTGCCAACTAACTCTGCTAAAAGGCAAGGTTTTAAGCCAGTGAGAGACCCTGTCTAAGGCAGTTAAGACAGAGCAATAGACTAAGACACCCAGCATCCTTTTTTTTTTTTTCAAGATAGGTTTTCTCTGTGTAGCTTTGGTGCCTATCATTGAACTCGCTCTGTAGACCAGGCTGGCCTCAAACTCACAGAGATCCACCTGCCTCTGCCTGGGATAAAAGTTTTTGCGCCTCCACCCTCCACCGCCTGGCTGACACCCAACATCTTATTGTACTTCCATATGAATACACATGAATATGCACACTTGGATACTCAGGTGTAGATGAGGCTATAAAGGCAACCAATAAAACTCAAATATAGCTTCATTCCTAGGTTAAGAACACTTGCTCTAGCCAGGCGGTAGTGGCGCACACCTTTAGTAGCAACACTCAGGAGGCAGAGGTCGGTGGATCTGTGAGTTCGAGGCCAGCCTGATCTACAGTGCAAATTCCAGGGCAGCTAGGGGTAGGTAGAGAGACACTGTCTCAAAAACAAAAAGAGCACTTTCTCTATCAAGGAAACATTGAATTCTAGTTAAAAGAATTCTAATGGTCATCTGCAACCAACTTGGCCTTTATTGACTTAATTAAGGGTATCAGCTACTAAAATCAAAGTAGACAAACAAAACAAAACACACTGAGAAATGCTTCTAGGAAGAAATCAGATAAGATGTCTATAGATAGGGGTGGAGAGACAGCTCAGCAGTTAAGAGCACTGGCAGTTTTTCTAGAGGTCCTGAGTTCAATTCCTAGCCATCTATGAGATCTGGTGCCCTCTCCTGGTGTGCAGGATATATGCAGGCAGAACACTGTATACACAATAAATAAATATTAAACAAAAAGATGTCTGTAAACTGGGC
>NC_022012.1:73467256-73473781 GCF_000317375.1 Microtus ochrogaster | reverse complement strand
GCAGAGGTAGGTGGATCTCTGTGAGTTCGAGGCTGGCCTGGTCTATAGAGCTAGTTCCAGGACAATTAGGGATGTTACACAGAGAAACACTGTCTCCAAAAAAAGGGGTGGGGCAGGAAAGCTAGGGAATACATTAGGAGACATAACTATATTCACCAGATGGGCAAAATTTACAGGGATTGGGTCCACCAGTTACCTCTGCCTCCTTAGTGTATATGCACTGCCCAGCTGCATATACATAGTTTTTTTGTTTCTTTGAAAAAGGGTCTCATTTTAAGTACCTCAGACTGTTCTCAAACTCCTGACCCTCCTGCTTCTGCCTCCCTAGTGCTGGGGTTACAGATGTGGTTCACCTTGCCTGGCCCAAGAACTGAAAAGTTTTAGACAGTTACTCTTCATCTGAGGCAATCCACTAAACTAGCTCCAGTCACATAGTTCCTGTGATGGGGTAAAAGTCAGATATGATGTACATTTTAAACCTTGCAAAGTTTCATATTGAGATATTAGTTTTCTGGCTTTTCCAGCACTTGGGAGGCAGACAGGGGGATCTCAGTGAGTTCAAGGCCAGCCTGGTCTACAGAGAAGTTCCAGGACAGACTCCAAAGCTACAGAGAAACCCTATCTAAAAAAAAAAAAAAGAAATGAAAAAGAAATACTAGCCTACTGTGGTGTACCTAGTTAAGATTATCAAGAGGGCTAGAGAAATGGCTCAGAGGTTAAGAGGTTAGGAGGCTGCTCTTCCAGAGGATCTGGGTTGAATTCAGTTCCCAGTACTCAAATGGCAGGTTACAACCATCTGTAACTCCAGTTCCAAGGTGCTTTAATTTAACACTCTCTCTGGCCTCTGTGGGCACCAGCCATGCACATGCATACATGCAGGCAAAACACTCATGTACATAATATAAAATAAAGATTACCAAGGCACTGTAGACTTGCTATGGCTTGAGTAAATAGGAAAAGTTCATTGAAAAAAAAAAAAACCCAAGCAAACAAAAAGATGTCCAGGAATAATCTAAATGTAATCTAAATGTATGTATGAGCAACCAGGTCTACTGAGGTGCATCAGCAATGTCTCTGAAACTCACCTGTGTAGTGACTTTGTAGGCTACATAGGCATTCATACCATCCCCTGTGGGAGAATAAGAAAGGAGAGAATTATTCTTTTAACTAAAGAAAGGAAAGCTGATCCAGTAACATTTAACTAGACCATAGCTACAGAGCCTCTATTAGACCATAGCTACAGAGCCTCTATTAGACCATAGCTACAGAGCCTCTATTAGACCATAGCTACAGGAACCCTCTATTAAACAGGCTTGTTTCATTTCCAGGCTTTATATGTGTCTCGGGGGTTGTGTGGCACACATGCCCCCCACGGATCCTGGCTGGGCCCCAGTATGAGTTAGACAAGAGAGTCAGTCCCCTCTTCCAAAGCTAGGCTCCATTTATACCCTCCATAAAGCAGCACCAGCTACTGACAATTCATCAGTTGTTACCATGCCAGTATTTGGGCTGGTTATACACATCTGTCCAAAACCAAACAATTCTCTTGCTGTATAAAGCAAGAGAAAGAAACAACTGCTGTAAAAGGAAACAAGCAGTTCTTCCCTAAGCTAGCTCCAGGCTTGCTCTGCTCTTTCAGAGATCCTACCACTGCTGCTGGAGACACTGATCTCTCTGATCCAGCGCGTTCACTCAGAGCGAAGAGCCTGGCAGGAAGACACTTGGGCTGCCTGATGTCACAAAAATCTTCCTTTCCTGGAGGAGTTATTTTTATGAAAAGGCCTTTGACTGTTAAATAATCCGGGATTCAAGCAACTGTTTTTCTCTGTGGCAGTGTCCTGACCTAGACCACTTAGGGAGATAAAGGCACTATTGACTTCCTAAGCCCCAAATCCAGATAAAACCCCAGCACTGGACCATGGGGGTTTAGGGTTTTTTGTTTTGTTTTTTTCTTTTTCCTTTTCTCTGATTCCTCCTCTTATGAACCAGAAAGCCTTGGTCAACAATTCCCATTGCCTTTGCTTCTTATCTGATTCTGGAGTGAGGGCCAGGAAGAAGAGGTAGAACTGGACCAGCGGAGTTCACACACCGCAACATCATTTCACTGTGTTGGGTGCAAATTATAGAAGCTGGAAATTATATAGAGATAGGAGACATACATGTCTTATCTCACCAATACCTACCAAAAGGGGTGTTGCAAAACAGGGTTTAGAATCTAAACTAAAGGAATTACCTTACATTGATGACCACCTTTATAATACATGGCCTGATACTCAGACTGTTTAAAAAAAAATTCTTGCACTGGGCATGGGGGAAATACACCTTTAATCCCAGAACTCAGCGGATAGAGGCAGGCAGATCTCTGTGAATTTGAGGCCAGCCTGGTAAACAAAGCAAGTTCCAGGAGAGCCAGGGCTGTTAAATAGAGAAACCTGTCTTGAAAAATAACAAAAGCCTTAAGTTTAATCAAAAATTCACTCACTGTAGAATAGTCACGTCCAGTTCCATAATTTAGTAGCCACAAGGAAGGGTCTAAGTGCGCATGTCCACAGAGGACATTAGCCAAGCATGACCTCAAGGTACCCTGTAGGGCCTCCAGACACTGCTGCAGCAGCATGTGTGAAGAGAGGTACACAAGCCCTGAAAGTGCCCGGGTCACATGACAGTCTGACAATGCACACAGAGTTCCTAAAATACTTCCAAGTTGGAATAGCATATACAAATTGCCAAGCCTCTAAAAAGGATATCCTGGTAAGTGTACAATTCTAATTTATTTAGATGTGTACTGGAATGAGATGTGCCTGTTGACTAAACAGCCCACACAAACAGAACTTGTTTATAAAGATAGGCCCTGGCCGGGCGGTGGTGGCACACACCTTTAATCTTAGCACTCAAGAGGCAGAGTAGGTAAATCACTGTGAGTTCGAGGCCAGCCTGGTCTACAAGAGCTAGTTCCAGGACAGGTTCGAAAGCTACAGAGAAACCCTGTCTCAAAAACACAATAAATAAATAAGAAAGAACAAAAGAAAGAAAAGGAAGGAAGGAAAGAAGGAAGGAAGGAAGGTAGATCGGGTCCTGGATAGAAAGATGTTTTAATTAGCTGGTTTCTTGGAATCAACACAACCAAGAATTCAGACAACACAGAAGGGGATGAAAGCACCTGGAGATTGATGAGCTGTTTAAATTAATCTGTAGTGTGGGGTCAGTACTTCATAACATGACTTTATTGAAAACACTGTCTTCATAGATATAATGAAGTTAAAAAGAGGTCATTAGGGTGAATCAAGTCCAACATGAGGGGTGTCCTTAAAAAAACAGGGCAACTCAGACAGACATTCCTAGAGGACTGATGATGTGGAGACACTCAGGATGACTCGGGAGAATGAAGATAATGTAATGATGCATCTTCAAGCCAAAGCACACCTCAACTACTAGAAAGCAGAGCACAGGCAACGGCCTACCTTCCCTTCCAGTTTCAGAGAAGCATGGCCATGCCCACAGCATGATGTCAGAGGAGCGTGGCCTTCCCACACCTTGATTTTGGGGGCTTCATGCTTTAGAACTGTGTGAAAATCTCTTGTTTTTGTTTTTGAGATAGGTTTTCTTTTCCTTTTCTCTGTGTAGCCCTGGCTGTCCTGGAACTCATTCTGTAGACCAGGCTGGCCTCAAACTCAGAGATTCGCCTGCTTCTGCCTCCTGAGTGTTGGGATTAAAGACATGCACCACTACTGCTAAGTTTTGAGACAGGTTTTCACTCTGTAGCCCAGGTTAGTCTCAAATTCCCACCTAGGCACTTGAGTGTGGTTGATACTGTTGTGACCCACCATCCTTAGCTTACTTCTATTATTTTAAGTCTTCAAGTTCTTTACTACAGCAGATCTAGGTAACTAATACATTTGCTCTTCTGGTTTGAAATCATAGCAGTAATTGTTCAAACAATTAGTACCATTTGTAATTTTTTCCCCCTGCTTTTCAAGACAAGGTTTCTCTGAAGCTTTGGAGCCTGTCCTGGGACTAGCTCTATGTAGACCAGGTTGGCCTCGAACTCACAAAGATCCACCTGCCTCTGCCTCCCGAGTGCTGGGATTAAAGGCGTGCGCCACCACCACCCAGCCCCATTTGTAATTTCTATTAAGGATTTTAGCAACTAAGCTTAAAATTAATGTGTTACACAATATTCGTAGCTCTAGACTATCAGGCAAGAGATTCCTAGATATGTACCCAAAGCCCTGGTCCTTCTTTTACCTATACCACATTGTGCCTTCACAGGAACACTACTTTCTTTTTGGTCTTCTCTTCCCTCTTCTGGTAGGTGAAGGAACTGAACAAGATGCCCATAAACACCCTGCTGGTGAAGCTGGCAGTTGTGAGTCCCCCACTTTAGGCACTGGGTCCTCTACAAAAGCACTCTTAACTGGGTGCTCTTAACTACTGAGCCATCTCTCCAGCCCGTTTGAGGTTTCTTATCTTTTCTTATTAATTAATCTTGTGTTTATAGGTATGAGTGTGGGCGTGGTCACACCATGATACACATGTGGAGGTCAGAAACAACTCTCAGAGCGGGTTCTCCTACATGCTCGCCCTGGGGAATCAAACTCAGGGGCCAGCCTTGGCTGCAGGTGTCCTTAGACCTTCTGTCATCTTCTGGACCTCTGTTTTCATTGTTTGTTTTTCTAAAATTTATTTATTTATGAATGTGACTGCTCTGTCTTCACACACACCAGAAACCAAAGGAAGAAATCTATCTGGTCCCATTACAAATGGTTGTGAGACACCATGTGGTTGCTGGGAATTGAACTCAGGACCTCTGGAAGAGCTGTCAAGTGCTTGTAATGTTGAGCCATCTCTCCAGCCACCTCTCCCCGTTTGAGTTTTTAAAAATTATAACTATATTTTATGTCTCTATTTTTTTTTCTTCCTAAAGATAAGAAAAAAAAAAATCCCAAGTAATGTGATTAAAAAGCTTAGTTCCAGGAAAAACACTGATGAAGCACTTCACTTTTGCTGGTTCAGCTCTGGAGAAGCCACTCCCAAACTAGCTAGTTAGGATCCCTTATACCATCACAAGAGTCCAAGGACCTTACCGATCTTCTCAGGATCAGTAATACCGACTGTCAGATCAAACTGGTCCTCCTGTTCTTCTTCCTCTAGCTTTTAAAGAAAAATGCAGAGAGTTGACACAAAGAAGGCTAGATATTACACAGCATTCAATACCTGCCAGTATAACAAAGTCAAGATGTACTTTTCAGTGTTCAATCTGTCCATTTCCAGGAGCTCCAGTGAACCAATACTCACAGTTTAAGATGTGAACCAGTTCACAGGTCACTTTCACATCGATTCCTTAAAATCTTACTTTCATGATAATAATTATAGGATTTTGACAGATTTGTCCTTTTTTGGGCAAAGAGGGAATAGAGCAAGGTTTATGGGAGCTTCTGACAGTAAATAGCACCAGTGACAGCAAAGCCTTTATGCTGTCTAAGAAAGAGTTCCTGTTTGGATTCTGGCTGTGCATCGAGCAGAGGTCGTCAGGAGCTGTAAATCTTTACTCAAGTTCAAATCCAAATGAACTCCAGACTGGCAGCACACAGTCCTAAGACACAAAAGCAAGATGACCAACAGTGCAAAGTCTCACCTCCTCGTAGCTTGGCTGCGGTTTCGGAGAATTTGTGGCTCCTTGCAGAGAATGAGAACTAAGGGTTTTGGCTGGCATCATTTTCTGGTTATTCTGTGTACTATCCAGGGAGAGCTCCACTGTGGCATCTGAGAACAGTTGATATTTTAAAATGAGTGTCAATAATGGGTTTTCCACAAGAAAAATGGCAAGCACCAACACAACAAAAACAAGAGCCATGGAATTTTGACACAACTCGAAAGAGACAACACTGAGGGACTGTTATTATCATGGGTTTGGTAGAGCAAGCTCTCCCTCTTCTGCCCAGACACAACTGTCTGGCTACCTTATGTCAAAGAAACAATGATAGAGCAAAAAGACTCCACAGCCAAAATAAATGTTTAAATAATTTTACTCTTGGAAGTGGTCACTTAAAACCTTACCTGAAACTCATTTATTCTTGTTTTTAGTTGTTTGTACAAGACAGCACCTTTGGTTATCTGCTTTATAAACAGCATGACAGAACCGGCAATCACACATCAGAGGAAGCCTCAGGAAAAGTATCAATTAGAAAATACACAGTAACACATGGGGAAGGGTAGTTTGGTACACATGAGTTACACTGACAGTTCAAGAACTAGTCACAGCCTGCACTTGTAGCCCACGCCTTTAATCCCAGCACTTGGCAGGCAGAGGCAGGGAAATCTCTGTGAGTTCAAGGCCAGCCTTAACCACAGAGCAAGCTCCAGGGCTGCACAGAGAAACCCTGTCATGAAAAATCAAACCAAAACACCAAAACAAAACAAAAACAAGCTGGGCGATGGTGGCGCACACCTTTAATCCCAGCACTCGGGAGGCAGAGGCAGGCAGATCTCTGTGAGTTCAAGACCAGCCTGGTCTACAAGAGCTAG
>NC_022012.1:73464936-73466871 GCF_000317375.1 Microtus ochrogaster | reverse complement strand
TGCCTCCCGAGTGCTGGGATTAAAGGCGTGCGCCACCAGATCTGCTCTGTAAGAACAGATTTGCTTTTTAAGAGCCGCCTCTCTGAAAATGCAGGTGAGCAGAACAACTTGTTCTCTAAGTGTTCCGGAGAAATGACTTCTAAAATAGCATTCTGTACCTTTTTTAGACATTAAAATTTCTTATGCAAATGCACTTCCAATGTGGAGCAACAAAGGTAGAAGTTCTAACCCCAACCAGTTCATTGCTTTTCTTTTTAGTAAAGAAAAACATAAATATCCACTTGTGGGTCTGACTGTTACGTGTTCAGTTTAGTTTTGGGGACTACAGAGAAAGCTGTTTCCTTTTCTTTCTAGACTTGAAAGGGGAGCTAGGCAGAACCATAGGAGTTTAGATTACTGTGCTGACAACTGAAAGCGAGTCATTTCTGTAAAAGACCATGCCATGGGGACATAAAAGAGGAAGCAGCACACAGAACGAGTGAGTGTGTTAGGTTGTGAGGTCTTTGGAACAAGCAGCCAGCTCAAGCTTGTATTGGAGGTTCACCGCCTGAGATCCCACACAACAGATGGAGTTAGAAAGTGAAGCGTGTACTGTTCACTGAAAACCTTTGGGTGAAACTGGGTGTCATAGGTTGTACCTGTGACCCCAGCACTCCAGCCAGGCCTAGAGCACAGACCTAAAATCTAGCTACTCATGAGGCTGAGGCAGGAGGACTGACAATTCAAGGTCCACCTGAGCAATTTAGTGAGCCCTTTTCTCAACCAAATAAGTAAACAAAAACTGACTGGTGTCCTGTCTAGCTTTTATGCTGACTTGACACGAGCAAGGTATCCTAGGGAAGGGAGCCTCAGTTGAATAACGCTTCTGTAAGATTGGGGTGTAGACACCCTGTAGGGTATCTTAATTAGTATTTGATGTGGGCCCAATCCATTGTGGATGGGGTCATCCCTGGGCTGATCCTAGGTTCTGTAAGAAAGCAGGCTGAGTAAGCCATGAGAAGGAAGTCAGTGAGCAGCACTCTCCACGGCCTCTGCATCAGCTCCTGCCTCCAGGTTCTGCCCTCTGTGATTATGGTCTGTGGGATGGAAGTGTCATCAAAATAAATCCTTCCCTTCCCAGTTGATTTTGGTTGTGTTGTCTCACCATAGTAATAGAAACCCTTACTAAGATAGCTAGGGATCTAATTCAGCAAAAGGACACTTGCCTAATATATGTGAGGACCAGGATCAATTCCCAGTACCATGAAAGAAAAAAAAAATTCCTAAGAAATTGAAGTAGGGGGCAATGGTGGCGCACGCCTTTAATCCCAGCACTTGGGAGGCAGAGGCAGGCAGATCTCTATGAGTTCGAGACCAGCCTGGTCTACAAGAGCTAGTTCCAGGACAGGCTCCAAAACTACAGAGAAACCCTGTCTCGAAAAACAAAACAAAACAACAACAACAACAAAAAAGACGTTGAAGTAGGAAAACAGAATGATAGGGAGTTTGAGGCCATCTTGAGTTACATAAAAGGATGCTGCATCATATGGGTACGATGTAATCTAAGCTTCATGCTTATAACCTCCTACTTGGGATGCTGAGGCAGAAGGAATGCCATGAGTTTGAAGCTAGCTTGGGTCACAGAGTGATGAGGGAAAGGGAGAAGAGAGAGAAAAGGGAGAGAAATCTTTAATTTGCTTTTTGATTTTTCAAGACAGGGTTTTTCTGTAGCTTTGGAGACTGTCCTAGAACTCACTCTGTAGACCAGGCTGGGCTTGAACTCAAAGAGACCCACCTGCCTCTGCCTCCCAAGCGCTGAGATTAAAGGTGTGTGCCACTACTGCCCAGCTGATACAGTATTTCTATAATTCCCCTGACCACATTTCTAACATTTAATAATTTAGCTCATGTTCTTTCTTTTCTTTTTTCTTTCTTTTTTGTTTATTTATTTTTTTT
>NC_022012.1:73462929-73463786 GCF_000317375.1 Microtus ochrogaster | reverse complement strand
AAAAAAAAAATCTGGAACTCACATGGACAGAAATTTTAGCCATATTCCATGGTAGGCTGAAAAATAATATCAGTCATGCTTGGCCTAATGGTCACACAGTGAAAACACAGTTGGTCAGTGCAGAGTCACAAACAAGGGTAGGGAGGATCCCCAGGCCGGTACCAGCAGGAACAAAGCTGGATTGTACAGCACAGAAGCACACAGTTTGTGCTACTGCAGGGCTTTGAAGTCAGGCCCTAAGGCCAAGTCAGTTAAAAGACCTGACTAAAGGAACCTTCCCTAAAGCATTCCCTTAACGAATCTGAGGGAGTCTGTCCCTTGGACAGGCCCTTTTTAGACCCACAAAACAAAGTAAAATGACAGCTCTTTTGGGATACTCCCTGAGTTTGTCATGCAAACAGCTTCCTCTTCATATTGGGCATTTCCCTTTCCAGAACAGAAAATTTTAGTTGCATTTGATTTGTATTAGCTAATAATGCTTTTATGGGGGCTGCTGTGTTAATGAGGTTCAGCGGTAGATGCTCAGACAGTAACCTCATCTGTCAGAGACAGTGGTCCCTCCTCTAGCTGCTCCCAAATCTAGCGAACAAAACTGAATTACTTCTGAGAAGACAAAGAAGCAAAATGAAAACAAAATTAGCACTTCCTGCCTCAAACACCGCTTGGCCACCCTCCCTATACAACCACTTCCTTCCTACACTTTCACTCCCCATGATTTCAGACGCCACTTGATTCCACTTCTTTCCTACTGGGACCAGTGTCTTCAGATAGAAAGCCTGGAGAGCCGGGCAGTGGTGGTGCACACGCCTTTAATCCCAGTACTCAGGAAGTAGAGGCAGGCGGATCTCCATGATTTC
>NC_022012.1:73459220-73461244 GCF_000317375.1 Microtus ochrogaster | reverse complement strand
GGCAGGCTGAGTATTTTTTAAAGAGAAAACGAGTATAAAGGCTAAGGAGTTAAGGAAACCGTAACCACGCTGCTTTAATAAGGCTAACGAAGGGAAGAGTCAGTTCCAGGAGCCACCCACACAGCAGGTAGGGGAGTCTTTACCAGCGACTCTAGAAGTCCCTGGCATGAAATAATACTGCCCCCTTTGCCACCTCTATTAAGGAGAAACAAATGCGGTGGTGTTAGTATATTAGCTGCTCGCTAGTAGTAAACTATCACAAATCCAACAGAGTAACGGTGCAATCTCATCATTCTCTAGTCCTCCCAAAGTACACATCATACGTCAGGCAAAAATCAAGATGTCAGTGGGGCTGCTTCCCTTTCTGAAGGTATTAGGAGACAATTTTAGAAGGTAAATATCTGTAGATGACTCTTTTCCCAGAATCATGTTCAACATTCAATATTTGTACTTGGGAAAATGAACATTCTGCATCGGTTGGATTCTGTGTGCATCTTACTCTACAAACTGGGTAAATAAATGGTTAATTTAAATATTTCACAGTATTACCTTCTCTCATAGCTTTGGCAACCCCCCCTCCCCATACACCTTGAACCTCATGAGCCACAGAATTCAAGAGCTGGTCTCTGAATTTGGAGAGGAAAATTACAATTTCATTTTCCCTTACCTCTGGCCAAAAACCACCATTTTCTTTGATCATAAAGGAAGGCATATTGTAACGACAGCACTTGAGACAATAACTAATAGACATTAGGTATTTATGCTCTGTTTTGAAGTGCTAGAAATAGAACTCAGAATCTTACCTGTGCTGGGCAAGCACGTCACCAGTGAATCACAACCCAACAGTAGGTATCTCTGTTTGATGTAACCACTACAAATACCGAAGTATCACTTGTGCTTATCTTTATTTAAAAATTGTGATAGTTATATATATTTCTAGATTTTATTATCAAAAATGATATGCTTGCTTTTAATCCTAGCACTCATGAGGCATAGGCACTCGGATGTCTGTGAGTTCGAGGCCAGCCTGGTCTATAAGAGCTAGTTTCAGGACAGGCTCCAAAGCTACAGAAAAACCCTGTCTCAAAACAGACAAACAAAGAAACAAAAGGTAACCCTGTCTCAACACCCCCATCACTTGAAAAATGATAGTCTAAGCTAGGTATGGTGTTTCATGATTACACACTCAGCATTTGAGGGGCTGAGGCAGGAGGACTGCCTTGAGTTCAAGATCAGTGTGAGCTATTTAGTGAGATCCTGTTTCAAAAACAAAGCAGTGCATGCTACTAATACAAGTGGTTTCCTTTGTAAACTTATATATTTTATTTTACGTATTAAAATATTTTGTTTTGAGAGCGGGTCTACACAATGAGTCCATACCACACAAAAAAGTGAAGGACTTGTGAGGTAGAGGGAAGATCAAATGAAGGGGAAAGGTATTCTGGAGGGGTAGAGAAAAGGAGCCCAAAGCTGACCACTTTGCTATTCAAGGAAGAGCACCAGCAAGGCAGTTGGCCATCTCGGAGTAAAAAGGCACACTGTCTGTTGTCAGCTCAAACAGAGCTCAAGACATGGCTCCACTCCTGCTCTAACTCCTTTTCCTCACTTTTGGTGGGGAAAACTCCAGGAGGACAGAACACTAAAGAGTGGATTAGCTACGTCATGGAAAAGGCAAACCCAGATTAATCTGTCCTGAAGCAGTGAAGATGTCCAGCTGGTCGACTGACTCAGCACAGTCTGAGGCAGAAAACAGTTGAGCAACAGGATTTTTCTGGAGATGAGGTGCTTGTGGCTACTCTCTGCAGCAACTACTCACGATCTACTCATGCCACAAGTTATGTGAAAGTGCTCAGAGGTTCTGAGGACGAAGCTCTGAGGGAAATTAGAAAGCTCTTCTTTTTCCCTTTCTCCACTCCCAACCCTTTTTTTTTTTGTTTTGTTTTGGTTTTGGTTTTTCGAGACAGGGTTTCTCTGTGGTTTTGGAGCCTGTCCTGGAACTAGCTCTTGTAGACCAGGCTGGTCTC
>NC_022012.1:73455421-73458442 GCF_000317375.1 Microtus ochrogaster | reverse complement strand
CAAGACAGGGTTTCACTGTGTAGCCCTGGTTGTCCTGACTCTGTAGATCAGGCTGGCCTCAAGATCTGCCTGCCTCTGCCTCCCAAGTGTTGAGACTAAAGACATGGGCCACCATGCCTGACCTTCAACTTCTGAACTTCAAACCAGATCTAACCATATAGTTTGAAGCAATGTGTCTGTACAAGATTCTACTCCCTAAAAGAAACTTTTCTTTTGGTTTCTGAGACAGGGTCTCACACAGTCCTGCTGGCCTTGAAGTTTTTATCCTCCTATCTCTAACCCCTGAGTAAGCGGGCCAGCACGTCCACCTTTAACTATTTACTAGTAGGAGTTCCACTTGACTAAACTGTTAACTAAACAAAACAATACACCTTTGTTTAAAAGTACTTATTGTAGGGTGCGGTGCTAGCCTTTAGTCTCAGCCTTAGGGAGGCAGGCATGTGGACCTCCACGAGTTAGAAGCTAGCCTGGTTCACATAGCAGTGGCAGGGTCAGGATCCTGCCTAAAAATACAAGGATTCACAATCAGAAATCTTGTTAAAACTAGCAAAGAGGGGTGGGGGTACTGCTCAGTGAGTAAAAGCACTCGTCACACAAATCTCACAAACCCAAGTCTGATCCCCTGAACCCACATGGTGCAAGAAGGGAATTAACTAGAAAGCTGCCATCTGACCCCCCATTACAACCATTTTAAAGAAAAACCAGAGTAGGGTTTGTGTCAAGAAATCTACTGAAGAGCTGAAGAGGTGACTCAGTTGGTAAAGTGTCTATCACTGAAACACGAGAACCAGGTTCAATTGCCACACCCATGTAAAAGTCAGGCATGTCATGAACCTCCCACCACACACATGCACACTCACTGAGACATAAATACACACAGAAAGTAAGTAACTCCTTTAAAAATAAAAGAAATTTACTGAAGGGACTAAGGAGATAAGTTAGTCAGTAACTTACTGTAGTTACAATAGTTACAGTAGGTAGTAACTAAGGAGATAAGTTAGTTACTACTAGGTAAGCATAGTCCTATGCCGTCCCCCCAAGAGCTGGGCATGGCCGCACGATGGTATTCCCAGGGCCGTGCAGGTGGAGGCAGGTAGATCCCTAGGATCACTAGTTTAGCCAGCAAATCCCATGTATCAGTGAGAAACTGTTTTTCTTTTTAAGATTTGTTTACTTTTTAAGTATATTGGGATTTTGCCTGCATATATGTCTGTGTGAGGGTGCCGGATCCCCTGGAACTGGAGTTACAGACAGTTGTGAAGTGCCAAGTGGGTGCTGGGAATTGAACTGGGGTTCTTTGGAAGAGCAGCCAGTGCTCGTAAGTAACTGTTGAACCATCTCTCCAGCCATGAGAAACTCTGTTTCAAAATACAAGATGACTCCTGAGGATCAATGCATGATTTTGACCTCTGGCCTCACACACACAGCACACATGCGCATGCATACACATGCATCTCCCCACCACATGAACTCACTCATACATACTCAAAATTTATTGAATCTTACTGAAGACAGGCTAAACCTCTGGGAACAACCATTATGCATGTTTCACAGAATACAGAATTAAACCACTGACCAGGTAAATCACCACTCTTCTCATTTTTTAAAAAATAAAATTAATCAGTGGTGGAAGAACGGTCTCAGAACTGTTTGTCTCAATTGGCCATTTAAGTTTAATAGTAAAAGACTGGTTAATGATAACAATGCATCGTAAAACCTTCAGAAGGAAAGGAATGTTTTGTGGACCATTTTTTTGTGTGTGGCAGTTTTAAGTTATTAGTTTTCAAAATCAGTACTTTTTAATGGAAACAACTTGACCAAAAATCTGTCACAGAATTTTGAGACCCATTAAAACAAGTTTAATGAGAAAAAAAAATAAAAAAAAAAAAAAAAAAAAAAAAAAAAATTCAAAAAAAAACAAAAAAAAAAAAAAAAAAAAAAAAAAAAAAAAAAAAAAAAAAAAAAATAGAGTCATCATATGATCTAGCAACCCCACTACTAGGAATAGATCTAAAGGAACTAAGAGAGGAGCTTTATGTTTGCACACTCTTGTTCAGAAGTACATTTCATGATAGCCGAAATGTAAAAGTAAGCCAGTGGCTAATGGCATACAAATGAGTGGAAAGAAAAGATATACAATGGAATATTATTTACCCTTAAGATGAAGTCCTGATATAGGCCACAGCACGGGTAAACCTTGAGGCTATTCTACTTAGCAAAATGAGCCTGCACAAAAAGACACATCTGTTGAGCACAGTGGTGCGCGCCTGTAATCCCAGAACAAGGAGGCCACAGCAGGCAGATGTGAGTGAGGACACCCTGGATGTCATGGACCAAACCAAACAAACAAACTTCTAGGATTATACTCATACGAGGTATCCACAACAGTCAGAGGTGGAGACAGAAGGATCAGAAGTTCAAGGTTATCCTCAACTACAGGAGGTCAGTCTGGGCTACTACATGGGACCTTTCTCAAAAATAAAAAAAGTAGCCACCAAGTTCATAAAAACTGTGCTAGTCACAGTAACACATGCCTGCAGTCCCAGTTACTTAAGAGGCTGAAGCACAGGATCAGCCTGGTCAGATGAGCCTACCGGTATGGACTAGCCCGAGTAGTACAGTGAGACCCTGGCTCAACAGGGGACAGCCTTACATAGTTAGAATGATGCTAGCTCATAGAAACAAGACGAGAAAAGAAAGGGGAGTGGGTATTGTTGGATTGCTATGGATTTGCCCAATGAAAACATGAAGATCTGTTTGGCAGCTAAGTGAATATACTTAAAACAAATTAAAAATATGATAGACTGCCAGGTGGTGGTGGCACATGCCTTTAATCCCAGCACTTGGAAGAGACAGGAGGATCTCTGTGAGTTCAAGGCTAGCCTGGTTAATAGAGCAATTTCTAGCACAGGCTCCAAAGCTACAGAGAAACCCTGTCTCGAAAAACCAAAAAACAAAAACAAAAAAAAAATAGAGTCATCATATGATCTAGCAACCCCACTACTAGGAATAGATCTAAAG
>NC_022012.1:73451604-73455321 GCF_000317375.1 Microtus ochrogaster | reverse complement strand
AAACCCTGTCTCGAAAAACCAAAAAAAAAAAAAAAAAAAAGATAAACTTCATTAGCTTTTACTACAATCTTTGTTAAGCATATATCCACACCCTAGAATATATGAACTAATCACAGGTTTAGGGCTGGATTCTAAGAAGTCCATGTCCTTTCTTGTTTAAACGTTAATTCTGTCAACCAGGAGACACTACTATACAAGAGTTTTTTTTAATTAAAAAAATTAAATGACATTAATTTGTGTGTGTGCACACACAAACATGCATCACAACACAAAATGTGGAGGAGGTCAGAGGACAACTTTCAGGTGTCAAGGATCAAACTCAGGTTGTCAGGGCTGGCAGCAAGCACCTTTATCTCACTGGTCTACTATCCAAGATTTTTAAACACCAATAAAGGTAAATTATATTCTCTCGTTAATCTTAAATACCAGAAGTCTTAATGTTTTTGTTTTAAGATAGGATCTACTACGTAGCATAGTCTGGCCTTGACTTTGTGACCTTCTAGCCTTAGCCTCCCAAGATCTGGGACTACAGGCACGTAGCAGCATTTTCACACGGCTCTGTAAGTAATATTAGACTAATCAAAGACAAATTATTCAGCATATGACTTTTCTGGTCCCTTGTATTCCTTCTTTATCCATGTTATTTTCTCATACCTTTCTCTATTTGAAAGAGTATAGTTCACAAATGAGAACAAAGAGGAAAAAATTCCCAGTTTGGCTTGACATATCACAAAATAAGACAGTTGCCAGCTTTGGCCAAAATCGGAGGCAGTGATTTCATGTCTCTTTATTTTCTTCCTTCCTCTCAGCATAAGAAAAACCACCATAGTTCTCCCCCTTATGCTTGGAGTAATCTACTGTGGCCCTGACATGCTGCTGAGGACACAAGCAGATAGGACTTGGGAGGACAAAGGGGTCTGGTTCTGTGGAACCTTTACTTACAGTGTGCAGTAAGTCATGTGAGGTATTGTAAAAACCTATGTGCACTTTACATCTTTTGAACACAATGTCAAAAACTTAGAAATGCCAACGGCTCTAATTCAGTCCTTTGCTTTACTGAGATAGAAACCCTATTCTAGAAGAAAACTTCAACTAAATAATTATTCTGATTCAATTTCACATCAAAGATTTGGATATAATTTCAGGCTTTTAATTAATGACTTTAGATTTGTTTCCATGATTCTTTTGATTTCAGGCTTTCCTACTCAAATGAATGGCTTTTATATATTTTGAGATGTACCTCGTGGACCTATCTTTTGATTAAAAATCCCATTTTTATTACTGTAGTGACATGACTTCCTGGGTGTAACAGAAAGCAGATGGGATGATTAGCAACTACAGCTGTCCAGAAAATTACATGCATACCATGAATGAGTTTTAACTGTTACATCCTCAGCTTCCCAATTATTTAATGCCTATTCTTTGCCTCTAAAATGTTGACAAATCATAATAGGTAGATTAACTTGGGCTGGCGGCTGGGGAATGTAACTAGATGGTAGAATGCTTAAGACACCAGGTTCAAGCAAGCCTCCTCTCTTCTCTTCTTTCTCTCTCTCTCTCTCTCTCTCTCTCTCTCTCTCTCTCTCTCTCTCTCTCACACACACACACACACACACACACACACACACACATACAAACACACATACAGGCACACACACAGATTAACTTAAAACACTAGGAAGCAACTGAAGTCATCAAGGGCCTATGCTGATGACTTTTAACTGATCAATCTTATTAGTTAGCTTTGATTCTGATAAACTGTTAATCATTTTAAGATTAACTAATTTATTATTAGTTTTGTGGACATTTTGATTCAGAAATGGTCATTAACTAATACAGCCCAAGCTCTCTAAAATAGTTAAGGTTCTTTTTTTTCTTTCGAGACAAGGTTTCTCTGTGGCTTTGGAGCCTGTCCTGGAACTAGCTCTGTAGACCAGGCTGGTCTCGAACTCACAGAGATCCCCCTGCCTCTGCCTCCCGAGTGCTGGGATTAAAGGCGTGCACCACCGTCGCCCAGCTAGTTAAGGTTCTTTAAATATTTATTGTGTAGAAACAACTGTCCCGGGTACTTCACATCATAACACTACTAGTAACTACAGCACCTTCCTGTTGACATGTGCATGAGTGTGTGTGTGTGCGTGCATGTGTGTGATTCTACTACATCCCTCTTACCCTGTCCATTCCTCAGGATGCTCAGGCTCCTATTTATTTATTTAGTCTCCTGAGACAATGTCCCATAAAGTACAAGGCCTCTTGGTCTTCCTGCCTCAGTCTCCCAAGTGTTGAGATTTCACCATACCCAGACACTTACGTTTCCTTTTTGTTAGGAAATGAAGAAATGTAGTTTACAGCACACTTTGTCCAAAGTTAAGCTAGCAACACAGAGCTTGGCGGAGCACGCCTATCATACCATTCAGAGGTGGAGGCAAGAGGTTTGATTGGGAGTTCACAACAGCCTTGGCTGCATAAGAACCTGCCTCAAATAACAACAAATGAAAACCAAAGTTAAAACAGTAAGAAGCACAGCCTAGATTAATGTCAGACTTCAAAGCCTTTTTATCTTCTCTGTACCCAGGCTGACCTTGAATTTGTGACAGGCCCCTGCCTTAGCTCCAGAGTAGCTGAGATTATTGGCTTGTGTCAATAGGTCCAACTTAATTTCCTTATTTTTCAGTGTTTTTCCTTAACTATAACTGTGCAGAAGTGCTGCGATCTCTACATCCTTTGGCTCACAACTAAAGCATTTATTAAAATATAATTTATAATAAATGGCTGCTTAATAAAATAGTTTAGTGAAGCCTTAGTTTCCTGAAGATTAGTATTCTGGGTCAAATCTAAAGATAATGAGGACATAGTTCAGAGGTAGAATGTTTGTCCAGCATTTGAAAGACTTAGGTTTGACTCCAGCACCTGCTTTTGGTGGTAGAGCAAAGTCAATCTGACCTTCCTTCTCTCATTTTTTTGGGGGGGGGGGCAAGAGATTTCTAGTCTTAAGAAAAGAGGTATCATGCCTTTATCAACTACCTGGATGAGCTCAATGAAACCACAGTCTCCTGAACTTCACTTGAGAGCCCTAGAAAACTCTAGAAAATAGCTGCTTAGCACCTGTTTCAGTTTCAGCCCAGGAGTTGTTCTCCAAGATTCATGAGAGATTAACTATATAAAGATACTGAAAACAGAAACAAAGACTACATTAGCAGCAAGTTATTCTTCCTCAGAGTATCAGGCATCATTAGACAGTTTACTGTTATGTTAGCACTAGAAAGCACTTTATGAGTCGGGATTAAGGCCCTCAATTTCTCAACACAGTAAAATTCTAGCTATGGTCATGGAAGAAATGCCTCCAAAATCTAAACTTTTTCTGACACAAGGAGCACCTCAAAGTTTTCAGATACAGGCTGTATACAGAATTTAAAGTTGTTTAACTCAGATACTGAGAAACAAAAACCAAAACAGAAAGATAAATGCATAGACTCAGTACTGAAGACGATTATAAGCTGGAACTAACTGTACCAAGTGGTATGAGTCAGTGTTCTCATAAAATAGCCCAAAACATCTCTCCCAATACTGTTAACTCATGACATTCCACATAGAAAGGTTAGGGAGTTTTGTTTGTTTTGCCAGCAGCTAGCTCCCATTTGAGACCTGGATGTTTATTATGGGAGACGTTCTCCCCCGTCACATGCACAGATCTGTTTCAAAGCATTTTAACGCATC
>NC_022012.1:73449346-73451504 GCF_000317375.1 Microtus ochrogaster | reverse complement strand
AAACAAAGATTTCTGGTCTGCGCAGAGAAATTTATCTGGCAGTCTCAACCGGCGTTTGGCCCGATTCTTCCAGAGATCAAAGGAGTCACAACCTAACTTTCCTAAACGAGGATCCAGAATGGGCTTTTATGGTGATGACCAGGAAGTGCTGAGTACAGAAGATCAGTGGGCGGGTCATGATCCTAGACTACCCTACATCAGGTTTTCACTTTCGGAGCAGTAAGGCCGGGGAACTAATGGTCTGCACCCCCATTCTCTTGTCTGTTATATTAAGTCAGTCTGCCCAGGGCAAAACCAGCAGAGCTGCCAGGTGGATCCATGAAGCATCCACATCACGGGGCTAGGGGACGGCCTAGGTTGCTCTTGGCTATTAAGGATCCGCCGGGAAGTCACCACACCCCTCATCCTCTCTTCCCGCCCCTGCATGGACAGCCCGGCTCTAGGGTCCGTTTCTCTTTTAGGGCCCTGGAGTCCTGACCGCTGACGCCTGACGAGGACTGCCCACCAGGCCCACCATCCTCAGAGCCCTCGAACCCTTGATGAGCTTTGCTTCTCTTTTGAGGGGAGCTTTCTTGTTTGCTGCCCCAAGGGTGGGAACTCACAGCTGCTGCAGCGCCAGTGAAAATATCCTCCCCCTCGGTGTCGCTGTCCCCAGCCTCGGGTTCTGACCCCCCGGCAGCCCCTTCGGACTCCGGATCCATGCCAGGGAAGGGCGGAGGGAGTCGCTCCGAAGCGCTACAGCCACCACCTCCCGACGCCATCTTCCTCCACCGGTGGCGGAAGCAGCAACAACAACTTTATAGACAGTGCCGCGAGCAAAGCGCTCCAGCTGTGAGAGGTGCGCGAGGGCCGTTACGGACCCCGAGGGACCAGAGGGGCGGGGCTTCGGGGGGCAGGCACTTGGGGCGGGGCCTGGGCTGTTTCCCAGCCAATCCGAGCCCCGGACCGCACCGCTGCACTCGGGCGGGCCAAGGCAACAGAGGAGGAGCTAGAGGCTGCCCGGTTCCTCCAGGCCTTTGTGCCCTGTAGCTTTATCTGTCACGTTTCTAAGGTTTTGTTGTAATAAAAAAAAAGTCTGTGACGAAAAAACGTTTGAAAGTCTCTGCATGCCACCTGCTCATGCCGAGCACAGCGCTCTCACAGAAATTCAATATTTTTAATTGAGGTCTGAAAAGACTGCGGGAAGTTTTGCTATTTTTTTGGACATTAATTCATTCAATATATACTGAGCATTCACTGTGAGCTTGGCACCTTACTGTGCGTTTCAAATACAAATACAAAAGCTCCTGGCTCACTAAGTGTTTACACTTTAATGCGGGAGGCAGTCTTGTAAATCAGCAATTTAAACACACTTAGTGTTACAGTGTGCAACAATAAAAGAGGTTATTGATTCTTTTGGGAGAAGTCAGGCTTCAAGCAAAGGGGAGAGCTTAGTGTATTAAACTCGTTAGGTTTGGGGTTATCTCTTCAATGACTATGAAGTGAAATGGAAGACAAGTCAGAAGTAGAAGAGATGACAAGGACAATAGTTGGGACTGAACCAGAATTTCATGGAATCTAACCATCGTCTGGTGCGCCGAAGCCAAGTAGAGTTTAAGGATAATGTAGTATGTTATCATGGATTAATTCTGCACGATGATTCTTTTCAAAGAGACGAAACTTGTCAAGTACCATCAATAAAGGTGACTTGCTCTTCTGGTTGAAACAAGGTCTCACTTCGACAGGCCTGAAATACTGTAACCAAAGTTGGCCACAGACTCATGGCAATGCTCGTTACTCAGCCTCCCAAGTGCTGGAATTAGAGGTGCAAAGCCACCATGCCCGGCAAAGTTGGTTGTCTTTAACTGCAAACTCCACGTCAGCGGTGGATTCCTTCACGGACGGTAAGCTGCTTGAGGGTTGGCAGAATGCCTTAGCTTGTAACCTTTATTCCTGCAAATTAAGTGTCTAATAAATATTTGAGGCTGGAAACACAATCAACCATGTAACCGGCACCCATCACAGCCACGAACACAAGAAAGTTGAAGGGATGTCTTTTCATAACGATGACCTCCATTATCATCACTACGCACTGTGAACACAGAGAAAGTCTCTCGCTGTAAGGTGGTTGGTAGAAATATTCCCCTTGGAGGGAAGTTGAGCTGGACTAAATCTTTCT
>NC_022012.1:73446690-73449151 GCF_000317375.1 Microtus ochrogaster | reverse complement strand
CGCCACCACCGCCCGGACTAAATCTCTAGGAGACAAGAAAACCAAGTTTTCCCTGGCCCTTCGTCACACCTAACTATCAATGCTTGGTCTCCCCCAATATTCCTTTCCGTAGCAAAGGAAGTCCATTTCCGGCCTGATCAGGAAGTAAGATTTGATAGAAAGGAGCTTCCTCCGAGAAATAGCTGTGAAGAGTCTCCGTTCGAGGACTTCATCCAACAGTAGTAACCTTGCTCCCCTTTTCCCTACCTCCTCACGATTCATCTTTAGTTATTCCTAGGAGCTGAGTGGGGCACTTGGTGACTCGTAACAGTCCGGTACATGATCCTCTGGATGAGACTACAAGTCACAGAATGCAGTTTGCCGCCAGTCAACTAACCCAGACATCCCAGCATGCAACGTTCCTAATGGGCATCGAAACCGAGCAAAGCATGCTGGGACATGCAGTCTTTGCCGTTTATTTCCCGAGGTCCTTCGCGTTACTGTTTTGAGTCCCGCCTATTCTCTGCTCTCCTAAACCTTTACATGTGTCTTGGTTTATTTGAAGACCAGGAAGTTGATAGCTCCTGAGGCCGGCTGCAGAAAGACGGTGGCTCGGTTGGGACAGTCGCCAGGGATGGCGGAACGTGAGGATGGAGCGAGTGTCCGGGCTGCTCTCCTGGACGCTGAGCAGGGTCCTATGGCTCTCAGGCTTTTCTGAGCAGGGAGCTGCCCGGCAGCCCCGGACCATGGAAGAGAAAGCGCTAGAGGTTTATGGTAATAACTTTACCCAGAACATCATTTGATGTTGTTTGGAGAGGCGGCAGAGGAGAGAGGGTGGAGGAGGGGCTCACCTTTGAGCTGTAGTGGACACTTGGGCTTTTGCCAGACCTAGAAGGAAGCGTGTTCTTCCGGGTCCCAAGTCACGCAGAATTTCGGTCATTCTAGGACCCGGGCTATCCTTAAACCTGGTGCGAAATTGAGTCTGGAACTCATAAACGCTTCATTCCCCTGCTCTGCCCACTGCTCTAGGCACCATGTCAAGACGTGTGGGCAGAATGAGTTTTCAGTGGTCAGGGAGCAAAGCTGGCCTGATTACACGACTGGAGAGTCTTTATTTCTTTAGTTACTGGACACGCGCTCCTCCCGCCAGAGCTGAGGTCACTGTTGGGTACAGGCTGAGTTGGGGACTGGCTCAAGGTCACAACCATTCTCTTCTGTGACAGTAGTAGGAAGTGAAGGGGTTGAAATAGACACCTCAGAGTGAGGCTTCAAATTTACAATTCTCTTGCACAGTCTATATATATGTATATGCTCCACTTTGAGTGACTGTCTTAGTTTTCTAGAAAAAAACCGCCAGGAGGTGTGGTTTAAAAAGTACCCCGAGGTCACATAGTCGATCAGGACCAGAGAAAACCAAATGCGTGAATCCAAAAGTAGAGTTTGTTCTCGCTCCACCTCCTCCTCTGTCCTTGACCCTCTCACCCCAACCCCTCCCTATTCCTCTCCCCGCAAACTTATAGTATTCTTTTTCTGGATCCAGAAAATTCAGGGTCTCATGCAAGTTAGGTGTGCCCCACCCCTAGCCTAGAAGTAGCACTAAGAGATTTGATCCTACAAATACGATTTTTGGCAGGAAGGCTGATTCCAAGGATGGAAAGAGCTCCAGAGCTAATCAGGTTTACTTTTCACTGTGGAGGCCAGGCTGACAACCCCAGGGTGAAGATAATTATGAGTGTGCTATCTCCACAAAACATTCCTGTCCTACCTTCCCTCTATCTATAGCATCTGGAGACTGCAACTCTGCAAGAGAGATGATTTCAGTCCTTGAGTTTATAGTGAATGAAACACACATAGGCAAAAATAGAGTATGCAGTAGAAGGTCATGTACTTAAGTAGGAGGTACAGACATCGGGAAAGAGAGTAAACTGACTAGAAACATCTGGAAAGGTATAAGAGACTTACTTGAGTTGGGCCTTGAGGAGCAATCTGGACCTGGATATGTCAGAGGCTGTATACGCTTGAAGGAGCTAGAGAACTATGTGGAGGTGAGAAGACACAGGGAATTAGCAGTCCAGGAGGAGGTACCGGAATTTGCAGGTGGAGGTGTGATTAGCTGCTGCTTTATTTATTCATTTATTTATTTTTTTGGGGGGTTTTTCGAGACAGGGTTTCTCTGTGGCTTTAGAGCCTGTCCTGGAACTAGCTCTGTAGACCAGGCTCGTCTCGTAGCTGCTGCTTTAGATCCTAGATTGGAATTGAATACTGAAGTTTTCAATTACTTTTGTTACGATTATTTACCATGTGCATGTTTGCACATATGCACACATGTCACAGTTCAAATTCAGAGGTCAGAGAACAACTTGCTGGAGTCTTTTTTTAAATATTAATTTATTTATTATGTATACAATCTTCTGTCTGTGTGTATGCCGGCAGGCCAGAAGAGGGCACCAGACCTCATTACAGATGGTTGTGAGCCACCATG
>NC_022012.1:73442941-73446570 GCF_000317375.1 Microtus ochrogaster | reverse complement strand
TTTTTTTTATTTTACTTGCACCAAGTGGGTTCTGGGAATGGAACCCGGGAGGTTAGGCTTATTTGGTGACAGGCACCTTTACCTGATGAGCCATCTCAGCAACACCCTCCCCCATTGAAACTTTTAAATTTAAATGAGAAATCTTCTTCTTAAATATTATTATTATTTTTATTTTGTTCGAAACAGGGTTTCTCTGTGTAACAGCTCTGGCTGCCCTGGAACTCTTTGTAGACCAGGCTGACCTCGAATTCATTGAGACCTGCCTGCCTCCGTCTCCCAAGTGCTGGGATTCAAGGTGTGTGCCACCACTACCTGGCTGATTTAAATATTAATTTTTAAAAATTTCCATGTGTCCGTGTCCACAAAGGCCAGAAGTGTTGACTTTCCCTGAACTTACAGGAGGTTCTGCACTGTCAGATGTGGGTGCTGAGACCTGAATTAGGTCCTCTGCGAGAGCAGGCCTTCATGTCAGCACCCAGCAGCAAAACTGTTAGTGGGGATAGGGGAGAATGGGAGAGGAGTGGGAGAACAAGCTTGATACCTTTGTAAAGAATCAGAGTTCTCAGATCACTAGAAAGCTAGATAGAGAAACTAGAGTTCTCAAATCACTAGAAAGCTAGATAGAGGTGTTGAGTAAGGGGTTAAGGTTTAACTTCAGGATTTAGTAGTGTTCAAAGAACAGAATACAGCTTTTTACAAATCAAGTTTACAAGGAGAAACCTAGGATAGGCTAAGGAAAGCTCTGCCTTGCCAAATCCCACAATAACCTGCTTGCTGCAGGGAAATTTTATCCTCTTTCCTGCCTTTTCAAATCCACTTTCTATCATATTGGTAAGGCCAGAAGGTAGCCTGTGGGAAAGGAAGTTGAATTGACAGATTTTCTTGCTACTCGCGTGGTCCCTGGGGGATATGTGTGTAATAAGACAGACCCAGGCTCCTGAGAGCATCAAGCCCATCTCAGCTAAAATCCTGCTTCCCTCCTCGGCCCTCACTTTGTCTTTGTCAGTCTTCTCTTTAATTTTCTGTAGCCTCAAGGTCAGATGGAGCTCTTGTCCTGGCCCTGGTCAGTGCAGGGTCTAGTCTTCTTCCTCCTCTCCGCTCCCCTTCCCTGCTCCTTTCTTTTCTCAGTCTCCCAGAATAGTGTCCATCTCCTTTTTTTCCATCCTTCCCTTTGAGCTAAAAATCTTACTCAAATTTGTCAGGATTCTAGCCTCCATGTAAAGCTGCCCTGCCCTTCCGCCAAGGCTAGGAAGGCATTTTCAGTTCTGTTGGCCTTTGTACCCTACTTTTCTACCAAACTGCTTTCTTACTAGTGACTTATTGAATAACAAATCAAAGACTGCTTTAGCCTGAGTTTTCCCATAGTGTTTAATGTTGACAACTCTGTCTTCTCTTCTCTGATTCTTTTCGCCTTTTCTTTTATTCTGGTCCTTTTTTCTTTTTGAAAGTGTCACTGTAGCCCAGGATTGGCCTTGAATTTGAATTCTCCCACTTTACCTTTTTCTGTAGCATTTGATGTTAAACACTTCTTTCTTCCTCTCTCTGTTCTTTACTTTTCCATTTGGTTCCTTTTCTTTTTGAGACAGGGTCTCTTGTAGCCTGGGAGGTCCTAGAATTTAAGGTCCTCCGACTTCAGCCTCAACAGTGCCAAGATTATAGGCATGTGCCACAGCCACCTTTTCAAGCCTCTGTCTGTGAGTTTCTTTCCCTTTATACCAAACTAGGCTGCACATAAGAAAGTCTGGAGAGGGCTGGAGAGATGGCTCAGTGGTTAAGAGCACTTGTTGCTTTTGCAGAGGACCCACTTGGTGGCTCACAACTGTCCTAACTTCCTGGTCCAGGGCATCCAAAGCCTTCCTCAGGCGCCTGCGAACACCAGGCATTCTCCCGTGCTATACCTGTGGGAAAAACATTCATAAAAGCAACAACACAAAATTTGAAGAAAATAATCTGAGAAATTTAAGAAACTCTAGCTGTTGAGGCCATGCTTTAATCCAGTTCAGTCAGGATGCCGAGGGGGCGGGCCCAGACAACAGTTTTTTGTTTGGTTCCTGGTAAGTGCAATATCCAGCCAAAATGCTTCTCATTCTTGATGGATTCTGTTCAACAACCGCTCTAGCCTTGGTGTGCACTTAGCACTATACTACAGTCTTTGCTGGAACTTTTATTTTATTGATCTATGCCTGAAGCACCTCCAAAATCACTGCATGTGAAATTATTGAACGAGTTTACTGTCAGTCTTTCCCCACGCGGGTCTGAGAGCTCGAATTCAGGGCGTCAGGCTCGGCTGCAAATGCTATATTTTCCCCAGCTAACCCCTGATGACCATTTTTTTTTAACCTTAACATTCTCCCAAATACTTTAACTTAAAATCCGAGTAATCTCCTCTTCTTCCAGTCTCCACGCATCGGTTCCTCTGAAATGACGTCGTGGCATGTCCCATCTCTGTCCCTGTTGTCGTGTGCAGTGTGCTGATCTCTGGCCTAGCTTTGTAGTGACTGTCTTTAGCTCTGCTCTTTGCTTCTGGGCCTTGCAGCTGGTGTGAGTGAATTAGCAGCTGAGGGTGCAGCACTGTCCTTTCCACTTCCTTGTTCTGAGTCCCTGTAGGAATCCCTGTTGCCTGTGGCTAGTTGTGAAAGACCCTGGTGAGTGTCCCCACCCTTTTCTTTTTCCTTACAGCAAGTTACAAACTAAGGAAATGCCTGGTGGTTCTGGCCTTTCAGTTTAAGTGTGCAATACTGAAAGACTTGATCCGACCGTCTCTTCAGCCAGAGTCCCTCTGTGCTTCCTTGACATTTTCCCCTTTCATATTCCCTATGGTTTTGAATTAAGAAACTGGATATGGACTAATAATGATCCAAGAAAATAGTTTTCTCAAAAGTAGTGGAAATTCCTGTCAGAAAAATGGGAGTTGCGCAACTGTTTGTTTGAAAGAAAGTTAGGAGCTGGGCGATGGTGCCGCACGCCTTTAATCCCAGCACTCGGAAGGCAGAGGCAGGCAGATCTCTGTGAGTTCGAGACCAGCCTGGTCTACAGAGCTAGTTCTAGGACAGGCTCCAAAACCACACAGAGAAACCCTGTCTCGAAAAACCGAAAAAAAAAAAAAAAGAAAGTTAGGGTGGGGTGGTGGGGCTGGAGAGATGATGGCTCAGTAGTTCAGAACAGGGGCTGCTCTTGTGGAGGACCTGGTTCTGTTCCCAGCACCCATTCCATGGGCTGAGGCCCTCTTCTGCTTCTGTGGGCACTGCATGACATACTCACAGACGTTTATAAGGGTAAAACATGCATAGAAAATCGGTCTTTGAGGTGAGAAGAATTGTCCTCACTTAGGATACTCATATTTTAATTTAATACCTTGTCTCTGATGCCCCTAGATTTGATTCGAACTATCCGGGACCCAGAAAAGCCCAATACTTTAGAAGAACTGGAAGTGGTGACCGAGAGTTGTGTGGAGGTTCAGGAAATAAATGAAGAAGACTGTTTGGTTATTATCAAGTTCACACCAACAGCACCTCATTGCTCTTTGGCAACTCTTATTGGTAAGTGTGTGTGTGTGTGTGTGTGTGTGTGTGTGTGTACATGTACATGGAGGTAAGGGTGTGTGTGTATGTGTGTACATGAATTTTTTT
>NC_022012.1:73431122-73441531 GCF_000317375.1 Microtus ochrogaster | reverse complement strand
GGCTTTAACCTGTATATATGTATAAGTACATGGGCACACCTGGTGCCTGAGGAGACCAGAAGAGGACATCTGATCTCCTGGAACTGGAGTTACAGATGGTTGTAAGCCATCATGTAGGTGCTGGGACCCCAACGCAAGTCCTCTGTTAGAGCAGCAAGTGCCCTTAACCACTGGGCCAACTCTCGAGCCTGTAATTTACTAATTATTTAGGTATGTGCATGTGTGGGCATGCCTGTGCCGTGACTCCTGTGTGGAAGTCAGGATTCAGCTTGCAAGAGTCAGATCTCCATTTGCCTTTGAGGGTTCTGGGGACTGAACTCAAATCTCTACCTCACTGGCAATTGCCTTTACTTGCTAAGCCATCAGTGGCTGTTAAATGCTCTTAAATATACTTGGTTTTATATTTTTGCTTATCTTGGCCTCCCAGTGGCATTTAGTAAAGTCTAATAACTTAATATTATTATTTTCCTTGAGTGATAGTTAGTACAGCAGAAAAGGTCTGGGTTGTGTGGTGTTCCTTTTTTCTGGTCAGTTCCAGCTCTGCTTTGTTACTGCCTCCAGCTCTCTTGGGCAGATTACACTGTGACCTTGGTTCACCATGTGTAGACTGGACCCTGCTCCCTGAATTTGCTGAGGGAAACATGAAACTCTATTTTAAATTTCCTGGCATGGTACCAGGCACATGGGAGACCCACACTAGGATGAGCAGAACTGTTTTCAGCTGTCATATAGTGTGCAGATGCAGTCTGAGCTGTCACGCAGTATGTGGACGCAGTCTGAGCTGTCACGCAGTATGTGGACGCGTGGACGCAGTCTGAGTTGTTACACAGTATGTGGACGCAGTCTGAGCTGTCACGCAGTATGTGGACACAGTCTGAGCTGTCACACAGTATATGGACACAGTCTGAGTTGTTACACAGTATGTGGACACAGTCTGAATTGTTACACAGTATGTGGACGCAGTCTGAGCTGTCACGCAGTATGTGGACGCAGTCTGAGCTGTCACGCAGTATGTGGACACAGTCTGAGCTGTCACACAGTATGTGGACACAGTCTGAGCTGTCACACAGTATGTAAACACAGTCTGAGCTGTCACGCAGTATGTGGACGCAGTCTGAGTTGTTATATAGTATGTGGATGCAGTCTGAGCTTTGTGCTTTTTCTAGAACCAATAAGAAGAGATAAAGAGGCCAAGTGGTGTTAGCGTACACCTTGAAGCCCAACACTAGGGAGGCAGAGGCAGGAGGATCTCTGAGTTCAAGACCAGTCTATTCTACAGAGTGAGTTCCAGGACAGCCAGGGCTGCACAGAGAAACCCTGTCTTGAAAAAACAAAAAGAGAAGAGAGAGAGAGAGAGAGAGAGAGAGAGAGAGAGATATAAAGAGATAATGGAAAATTTTTCCCCATCACAGAACTGAGAGAGAGAGAGAGAGAGAGACAGAGACAGAGAGACAGAGAGAGAGAGACAGAGAAATAAAGAGATAATGGAAAATTTTTTCCCCATCACAGGACTGTGCTTAAGAGTAAAACTTCAGCGGTGTCTGCCGTTCAAACACAAGGTAAGAAAGCTTGTTGCTATCTTAATCCCAAAGTCTCACATGAGCTAGGCCAATGCCCTGCCTCTGAACCATGTCCCTACTCCAGAACTGTCTTTTATGACACTTGTCAAGATATAATTCACACATCGTACAAGCCACGGGCAGTGGGCAGTTTACTGATAACTCCTACAGAGCTCTGCAGCAGCCTCTGGGCCACTTTTAGGACATCTGCATTGCCTGCAAAGGAAATCCTTTATCCAGTCTAGTATGGGTGTGTCTGAATGTTGGGATCCTGTATCAAAAATGGAAAGGAAAGGAGGGAGGGAGGGAGGGAGGGAGGGGGGGGGAGAAAGGCAGGGAGGAAGTCGGGAATCGGCCGGTTAGTCGGCCTATACTTACTAGCAATCCCTCTACTCTTACACCACCCCTTTCTCCGTACCGGAACAATAATCTGTTTCCTGTCTCCATGATTTGCCTTTGGACATTAATGAAATTATACAATATGTGGATTCTTTGACTTAGTATGTTTTCAGTGTTTATGTTCATTCTTTTGTGTTATATAGTATTTCATTGCATAGAGACACCTTTTCTTATTTTACTTTCTTATCAGTTGTTAGACATTTGAGTTGTTCCCACTTTTTGTTAAGTTAAAAATATTGTTTTGGGGAGCTGGAGAGATGGCTCAGTAGTTAAGAGTAATGACGGCTCTTCCAGAGGACCCGGGTTCAATTCCCAGCACCCACATGGCAGCTCACAACTGTCTGTAACTCCATTTCCAGGGGACCAGACACCCATGGCAAAACACTAATGCACATAAAATAAAAATAAATAAATTTAGAATAAAACTGAAAAAAAATATTGTTTTGGGGATGAGGAGATGGCTCAGTGGTTCCAAGCTCGGGCTGTTCTTGCAAAGGGTGTGAGTTGAATTCGCAGTGCCTGCATGGCAGCCCACAGTATTTGTAGTCCAGCTTTTCTTCTGCTGCCATGGAAATGTTGTGCATATGCATATGCAGGTAAAACATTCATACACATAGAATAAAATCTTAAAATATATAATTGTTTCCCCAATTGTCCAATGATATCATTTATGGCAGTGTACCCTCCCCTCGCTACCACTCCCCTCCCCTCACCACCCCTCCCCTCCCCTCACTACCCCTCCCCTCCCCTCACCACCCCTCCCCTCCCCTCACTACCTTTCTCCTCCCATCACTACCCCCTTCCCCTCACTATCCCTCTCCTCCCCTCTCTACCCCTCCCCTCTCTCCACTACCCCTCCCCTTCCCTTACTACATCTCCCCTCCCATCAGTACCCTCCTGTCTCCTCACTGTGCTTCCCCTCTCTCACTACCCCTCCCCTGCCCTCACTATCTCTCCTCTCCCCTCCCCTCCCCCTCCCCTCCCACATTCTCATTAGTTAGATCCGTTTCAGCAGCTCCCAAGGGCTCGGATGTAAGTGCCATTAGCACATCCAGTGATCTCGGCATTTGAGGAGTGCAGAGTAGACAATTCATAGATTGTCTCTCACAGTGGGTTTTCAGATATGTCATGATTAGATTGTTATTCGTTTCTGGTAAGAAAACAATAAACATGCTCTCATCACATGACATCAAAAGGCTATAGTTTTAGTTTGTCCCGTCATTGATGGCAGTTGTCTCAGTAACTGTTTGGTTGCACTGAGGTATATTAATAATTCACATAGGAATAGGGAGGAGAACGCTTGACTTTTCAACCGTTTGTTGGCCTATTTTTGAGGCAGGGTCTCACTATGTAGCTCTAGCTGTCCTGGAACTCACTTTGTAGACCAGTCTGACTTCAAACTCACAGGGATCCACCTGCTGCTGTCTCTCAAAGACTGGGATTAAAGGCGTCTGCCGCTATAGCCAGCCTATGGCTATTTCAGAATAATGAGTCATGTGCGATTTTTAACTCAAGTGAAGGAGCGGAGAGTGATCCTCATGTGTTCAGTAAGTGTGTTGTGCCACAGGGGATCTGGATGGGGTCTTTCTAATGTGTGTGTGTGTGTGTGTGCGTGTGTGTGTGCGAGCGAGCGTGCGTGTGTGTGTGTGCGTGTGTGTGAGCATGTGTGTGAGCGATGATGCGTGTGTTCCCTGGCACATGTGAAGGTCAGAGATAACTTTCAGGAGTTGGCTCTTCTCCCCCATTGTGGCTTGCAGGTGTTGAATTCAGGTTATCGGGAGTCTCTGGCAAGCACTTCTCCATACTGAGCCATCTCTCCAGCCCGTGTTGTGTGTTTTTAAGAGACTGAACTCGATGGTCTCTAAGGTCCCTGTTAACTGTAATGCGTTCTGAGTGGTTTCCACTCACAAAGCGTTGATCCCATGGTGAGGCTGCCTCTGGGCACTGCACGGGCTTGCCTCAGCCCCAGGATTTGTAGCAGTTTTGTGGTTGTATCAAAAGCTCTTATGCTTAGGAGCTGACTAATTTGTCGGGCTAGCAGTCTAGATGGGATAGATTTACTGCTATTACACTTGAGAATAAATTTAGCAAAATAATAGCAGATAAAGAGGATGTAAGAAAACTAATTTGTCTCATTTTTGTAAAACGGTAACTGTATGCAAATAAAATATGCGTAAGAGAAAGTGTAAGAGTGTGAGTGTAGAGAGGAGGAAGGAAAAGGCGACACTAGGGTGCTGACGTGACACCCCTGTGAGGAGGGACAAAGGGCGAGTTAGATACAGGTTTGGGAAGAGGATGCAGGTAGGGCAAAGATATTGTGAGATCTCTTTGTACAAAACTGTGTGTATTCATACGGAAATCTGTGGGCACGCCCCCTGCAGGTCGGTTGTGGAAACACCACTTTCTGTTCCATCCTGTTTAGGTCTCTGGTATTAGAAAGAAGCGTTGGGCTTTCATCTCTAGGTTCTGCCCTACACACACTCATCCTGAGCTTGTAGAATGCTCTGATTCTGCCCTACACACCCCTCATCCTGAGCTTGTAGAATGCTCTGATGTTTTGTGTCTGTCTCCTTTCTTTCCAGCTGGAAATCTACATTTCTGAAGGAACTCACTCTACAGAAGAAGACAGTAAGTGATGCCAAATGCTACTTCAAACAGCAGCGGCTCATCCTTTGTCCTGGGTCCTAGGTTATCTATTATTGGGGTGCCTGCAAAGAGAGGGGACAGCATCAGTTATGCTTTTCCTTCACAGGTGGGAAGCACAGACATTCAAAGGAAGTCATTTTCCGCTGACTTTCTGATAAAGTAGAGCCAGTGAATAGCAGCTCGTTCAGGCCATAGGCTACAAACAGATCTGTGAACATATCCAGCCCTAGGGACCTTGAGCGCCAAAGGTTTGGTTCCGCTCTGACAGTCCCTTAGCTGTGTGGAAAGTCAAGCCTTCGGGAATCTCAGGCTGTCTGTTAGAGTTCATGCGCTGGGATGGTAGTGGGGCGACTGTTTATTGAGGACTCCTGGAGTGTAGAGAGGAGTCAACCACTGGTCATTTGAAAACTGTAGAGGCGGGACGGAAAACAGCGGAAGAGAAAATGTTTCCTATTTCATGTGGCACACGGGAAGCAGAATTTTATCCAGATGGTGAGACCAAGTAGGAAGAAGGGCATTGGAAATGTTTGTTTTCTGTCCGATGTGGTGGGGTGCGCCTCCAGTGTCAGCACTTGGGATGTAGAGGCAGGCAGAGCTGAGTTTGAAGCCAGCATGGTTTACAAAGTGAGTTCCCGGCCAGTCAGGACTACATAGTAAGACTCTGTCTCAAGTACATAATACAGATGCTTGTTTGTTTAGCTGTTTTCACTAGATAGCTTGATAGACAGTGTGAAGAAGAGGAGAGGGAGAACAGGGTGAGATGGAGGATCATGAGCAGAGGTCCACTCAGGGCTGCTTCAGAGGACAGCCCTCCTGCCTGTCCCGAACCCGGTAGGTACTGTCGGGTACCGTGGCCTAGTTTGACAGTTCCCTGGGGATAAATGCACCAAACCCCATAAACTCAGGAGTTTTGTCTGACTTTATTTATTTGTTTTTATTTTATATGGGTAGATACTTTTACCTGTATGCATGTCTGTGTCTCCAGTGCCTGCAGAGGCCAGAAGGGGCATCAGACTCCCTGGAACTGGACTTACAGACAGTTATTAGCTACCATATAGGTTCTGGGAATCAAAGCCAGGTCCTCTGGAAAAGCAGCCAGTACTTTTATTATCTGAGCCATCTCTTCAGTCCTCGCTTTATTTATTTAATTATTTATTCTTTGTAGTGCTGGGGACTGAACCCAGGGCCTTATATACGCAGCGGAAGGGCTATACAGTTGATCTGTATTCTCAGTCCATTATGTTTATTTGTTCATTTATTAGACTTGGACTCACTTCGTGGACCAGGCTGGCCTCAAATTCACAGAGATCCTCCTGCCTCTGCCCCCTGAGTGCTGAGGTAGGCATCACCAAGCCTACTGTGCCAAAACACTTAGAGCTTTTGCCTTATAAACAGAACTGTAGTTTAAAAAACCAGGCTTAAGTGGGGAAAGCAGCAGTTGAGAATTTCTTTTATTTTTTATTTTTTTTTTATATATTACTATGTATACAGTGTTCTGTCTGCATGTATGCCTGCAGGTCAGAAGAGGGCATCAGATCTCATTACAGGTGGTGGTGAACCACCATGTGGTTGCTGGGAATTGAACTCAGGACCTCTGGAAGAGCAGTCAGTGCTCTTAACCGCTGAGCCATTTCTCCAGCCCCAGCAGTTGAGAATTTCATTCTGAATATAGAAATATGTGTTTGGATGAGGCCGAGAAAGAAGAAGGAAGAATAGCAGTTGGTTGTAGAGCAGTGGACAGTGTTTTCTCACGAGACTGCTTCCCGACCTTAGACATGACATTAGGAGGGGCTAGGGAACCTGCTCCGTGCTTGAGAGTGCTTGTTGCTCTCTTCCAGAGGACTGGGCTTCACTTTTTTTTAAAAAAAATATTTATTTATTTATTATGCATACAATATTCTGTCTATGTGTATGCCTGACGGCCAGAAGAGGGCACCAGACCCCATTACAGATGGTTGTGAGCCACCATGTGGTTGCTGGGAATTGAACTCAGGACCTTTGGAAGAGCAGGCAATGCTCTTAACCTCTGAGCCATCTCTCCAGCCTGGGCTTCACTTTCTAGTGCTTATACCAGGCAGTTCACACACACTTAGAGCTTCAGCTCCAGAGGATGCAGTGCCCCATTCTGGCTTCCATCGGCACTTGTGAGCAGTGCTCATGTGTGTGTGTGCACGCACACACACACACAAAAGAAAAAATCTTAAAAAAACTGAATGATGAGTAATTAAAGTTCTCAGTAACTAGTTGCAAGTTCTCAAAGAGTTAAATTCTTTGTTTTGGCAGCTAGTGCAAATGCTGCCTGGTCTCTGTTGACACCGTTCTGTTGACTATTGTCCATGTGTTTTGCAGTCAACAAACAGATAAATGACAAAGAGCGCGTGGCAGCTGCAATGGAGAACCCCAACCTGCGGGAAATCGTGGAACAGTGCGTCCTTGAGCCTGACTGAGACCATCTGAAGAGCCAGTGACCTATAACTGTTTGAGCTGTTTGTTTAAATCTTTGTTGAGTATGTAGGTGATTTGTACCTCAAAGCATTTTTTTAAAGTCTTTTTTTTTTTTTTTTTGGTTATTTTGAGACAGAGTTTCTCTGTGTAACAGCCTTGGCTGTCCTGGAGCTCACTCTGTAGACCAGGCTGTCCTCACAGAGATCTGCCAGCCTCTGTCTCCTGAGTGCTGGGATTAAAGGCATGCGCCACCTGCTGGCTTTTTTCAAGGATTCTTTCCAGTAGGCTTCAGTTACCAGGTAGAACCTAATTGTTCAGAGAGTAACATTCTCAGGATTTCTAACCTAAGTGATCAGACAGAAAAATATTTTCTAGTTACTATGTGTAAAATTGTTACTATTTTTCTGATAACCATTCTGATACAACTGCTTTTCATGTTAAATATCTACTGTGCCCAAATTATTTGATTTAAATCATCATCCTAAATAAATATAACAGATGATTCTTATAATGACTCACCTTAGGTTTCTACTGAACTGTGAATTCTTTTTTGTTTGTTTTGTTTTCAAGACAGGGTTTTTCTGTGTAACCCTGACTGTCCTGGAACTAGCTCTGTAGAACAGGCTGGCCTCAAACTCACAGAGATTCACCTGCCTCTGCCTCCCGAGTGTTGGGTTTAAAAGCATGTGCCAGAATTGTAAATTCTAATGTCAGCGTGAACTTCTAACAGACATCTCCAAAGCTGTGCTCACTGATTATTATACAGAGTGAAGTCCGAAAATGAATAGGAATTCTTTTTTTTTTTTTTTTGGTTTTTCGAGACAGGGTTTCTCTGTGGCTTTGGAGCCTGTCCTGAAACTAGCTCTGTAGACCAGGCTGGTCTCGAACTCACAGAGATCCACCTGCCTCTGCCTCCCGAGTGCTGGGATTAAAGGCGTGCGCCACAACCGCCCGGATGATGTGGTCAGTTTTATACAATTTAAAATATTTTATTTTATGTGTATGATGGTTTTACTTGCATGTATATATGTTCACCACATGCTTGCTTGGTGTCTAAAGAGTCCAGGAGAAGGGGTCAAAACCCCTGGAACTGGAGTTGCAGACAGTTATTAGCTGCCATGTGGGTATAGGGATTGAACCTAGGTCCTCTGGAAGAGCAATGCAGGTGGGTGCCCTTAAACACTGAATCCCCTTCCAGCCCAGTGTCTCCCTAAGAAGAACTGGGGATGTAGCGCAGTGAGAGTGTTGTGCTTTGCAAGTTCAGGTACCTGGATTCAATGCTCCTCCAAAAAATGTACAGTGAAGTAGTTGTCCCAAAGGTTTTGTTTTTACTGAATCAATCTGAATGCTTGTTCTGTTCTCTATGTTTGGTTCAGGTTGATTTGAAGTGTAAAAGGGTATGGCAGGCAGCTGTCAGCGTCCCCTAGTGTTCCCCACTACCTGGCATTAGTGTTCATGTGCAGTTCCTCCACACTGAGTCAGAGCTGGTGGGCAGACCCTGTTAGAAATGGTGGAGGGGCTTCTTTTGCCTTCCTCTGCCGGGCTCTGAGAATGTTCAGGCATCCCAGTGGAGATTTTCACAGGTAGAGGCCGCCCCAGGACCTCCTAAAATCACCGAGCACTGATTTGCAACCTGAGTGAACCTCCGTTGGAAGGCATCTTCCATCCTCGTCACTGTGGGAAGTGGCTAAGAGCCTCCTGAGAGACCTGAGCTAGGACTGCCCAGATAAGCCACTCACCGGTTTCTGACCCGGAAGGCCTGCGCAAGAGACTGCACGTTTATTGCTTATTTCACTAAGATTTCTTTCGTGGGGAGGGGAGGCTTAGTTTGCTTTGAAACACTAAGTCACAGAGTGCTGGGTGCCAGTACCCATTTTGGCAGAAGGGTAGGGTGTGACACTTGGCACTCTGTTGAGGGGAATTTTAAGACGCTAACTCAGAGTTTGTGCTGTCTGCCGGTGAGAGACTCATCAGTTCCTGTGGCAGGCCTAAGGGACAAAGTGGAAGAGGCCTAGAGGTTGGGAGCAACTCCAGCCTTGGAAATTTAGAACTACTTTTTTTTTTCATGCTATTTTCTTTTTAATTTTAAGTGTATGTATGTTTTGCTGGCATGTATGTACCACACGTGTGCCTGGTGCCTGTAGAGGCCAGAAGAGGGCATCAGATCCCTTGAAATAGGAGTTACAAGTGGTTGTGAGCTGCTGTGTGGATACTTGGACTTGAACCTGGGTCCTGCAAGAGCAGCAAGTGCTCTTAACCGAGTCGTCTCTGGCCCCATGGCTAACTACTGTGACGGTAAAGCTGTGCTTGGGTATCTCATGAGTTTTGCTGTGGGGTCATAGTTGACCTTGACCCACAGGTTATCAGCAGGGTCAGGGAAGCCTCAGCAGAAAGGGTCTGGACACGTGCTGCCAGATGCCCAGGGTTCGAGTGAAGGACAGCAAGTGGGTTGTCAGGAAGGAGAGGCCTCTTATAGGATCAGCGACTCAGGTAAGAGAAAGCATGAAGCCAACCGGCAGAGGAAGAACTGGCCATGTGTTCAGCAGTCCTCACTGGGCTCCCAAGGCTGGATAGCTCAGCTGGCAGGGGCTCCTGCTGCCAAGCCTACAGCCTGAGTTCATTCCAGGGACCCAGATGGTGGAAGGCGAGACCTGATTCCCACATATTGTCCTCTGAACCCCACATATGTACCACGATACAAGCACCACACAGATACACACACAAAGACAATAAAATGTAAGAAATAAAAGTGACAGGAAGGAGCTTAGGAAGTGGCTCAGCGATACAGCGAGCCCTAGCACGTGTAAGGGTCAGTCCCCAGCACCACTACCAAACAGAAACAGACGATCCAGCAAAAGTCATGTGTGTTGCAATCACCCATGGACAGATCAATGCTCTCCCAACAGAGCTTCAGGATAGTGGGGGATGGGAAAGGTCAAACCTGCAGCTGATTCCTGCACAGCACACGGGTTGTAGAAGCTTCTTTAAAACCCCCTGGCTTCCTCTGAGATGCTGCCTTAGCACACAGCTCTCCCTGTGTCCCTCCTTCCTGTTGAGACCATTGGATCATTAGCTTTGTGGGAACACTGTGGTTTCTTCCCTGTCATTTGCTGTAAGTTTCCATTGACTTCTCTTTCTCTTCCAGTTAAAACATATGTTACCAGAACCAGGAGTGGTGAGCATGCCTGTAACCCAGTTCTCAGAAGGTAGAGGTAGGAGGATCCAGAGTTCAAGGTCAGCCTTAGCTACAGAGGGAGTTTAAGACTGGCCTGGGCTATGAGACATGGTTCCTAAAAGCCCAACCAAACAAAAATCTGTTACCTAGCATATGTATTTTAATTTTTTAATTTTATTTTTTGT
>NC_022012.1:73427929-73430212 GCF_000317375.1 Microtus ochrogaster | reverse complement strand
CCACCATGTCCCACTGTGATGATAATGGACTGAACCTCTAAATCGTAAGTGAGCCACCCCAATTAAATGATTTACTTTATGACTGTTGTCATGGACATGGTGTCCCTTCACAGCAACAGAAACCCCAAGACAATACCTCTTCCTAAATTACAGTTCACTACAAAGTGGTGTTTGGAACCGAGAGTAAGTGCCTTCCTGTGGAGCAGGGCCGGGGCAGGTGTACCTGATATCTGCCCTGTTCCGTTTCTCCCACCTAATGCACACGTGTGTGCACACACATGCCACGTAACCATTGCTTATGTCTAGAACAATGGTTCTCAGCCTGTGGGTCACAACCCCTTGCTGGGGGTCGAATGACCCTATCCTAGGGGTCATCTACGACCATCAGAAAACACAAATATTAAAAAAAAAGAAAACACAAATATTTATATTGTGATTCATCACCATAGTAATATTACAATTATGAAATAGCAGCCAAAATAATTTTATGATTGGGGATCAGCACAGCATGAGGAACTGTATTAAAGGGTCATGGCATTAGGAAGGCTGAGGAGCACTGCTCTAGAAGACAGGACAGTCACTGCGAGGGTTTCTGGGACTTGTGATATTGGGACTCAGGAAACCACCCCTCAAATGTGTTTTGGCTGAGTACCGTTCACTAGGGAAACTGAGGTCAGACATGATGACTCATGCATATAATTCCAATGATCTGGAGACTAAGGCAAGAGGGTTGCCGTGAGTTCAAGACCAACCTGGGCTAAGGAGTGAGACCCTGTCTTAGCCCCCAAAATAATTAGGACAAAGCCTCAAAAGCAAAGTGTCTCTGTTCTTCTGCCCTCCTGTGTCCTGTGCCTCTGTCCCTCTCTCCCTTGGAGTCATAGAAACCAGAAATTTTCTTCACCAGGGCAGGTCTGGGGACAGCCCCTCTTCCTGCTTTGGAGTGGGGCGTAAAGAAACTCTGTCCTCCTTGGTCTGACAATAAGATCCTTGCTCAGAAGGTCCTATCCCATTCCCTGAAGGAAGAATGGCTGCAGAGAAGCCAAGAGAAGTCTGGACAGACAGACAGACCCTGCTATTTCCCTGCATGCTCATTACCTCATACTCTTCCGTGGCAGAGAAATTTCTTTGAAACAGAATGAGTTAGGAGACATTTTAGGGCAGCTGAGGGTCTAGCACTGTGGTAGAGCACTTAACTTATATACACAAGGCCTGAGTTCAGTCCCCAACTCTGCAGGAAAAGTAGTGCTGGCGTATCATACTTGAGAGACTGAGCTATCAGGATCCAGACTTTCAGACCACCTGTGCTTCATGTAAGGACCCTGTCTTAGTCGCTGTTCTGTTGCTGTGAGGAGACACAATGGCCAAGGCAATGCTTATAAAATACAGCACTTAACTGGGGGCCTGCTTGCAGTTTCAGAGGGCTAGTCACCACCCTGGCAGGGAACATTACAGAAGTCAGACAGGCATGTAGCTAAGAGCTTACATGCTGATCTACAGGCAGAGATAGAGAGAGACACTGGGCCTGGTGGCACACCTCTTTCAGTAAGGCCACACCAGGACCACCAACCAAGGGGTGGCACCACCAGCAAGGGGCTGGGCCCTCCCACATTATCACTAAATCAGCAAACGTTCTATAGGCCTGCCTACAGCTTGATCTTACGAAGGCATTTTCTTAATTGAGGTTCCCTCCTCTCAGATATCTTTAGCTGGTGTCAAGTTGACGTAAAACTATCCAGCATCGCCCCCATCTCAACAGGATAAAACCTGAGAGACAACGAGAACGCTTGAGACTTTTAAAAGCATACGCTCTGTTAGAGGCGTCTAACTCCACCCTGGTAGAGTAAGAGCAACCAGGATAGCAGGTGAACAAGGAGCGCCCCAGTTCCAATAGCATTTATGCGTGGGGCCTGGGGGTGCGGCTCCGTTGGCAGTGTGCTTTCTTAGTGCACATGAACAAAACCCTGGGTTTCATCCCCAGGACCGTACCACCCAGGACTGGAGGGACACAGCTGTAATCCCAGCTTCAGGAAGTGGAAGCAAGGGGATTGGACGTTCAGTCATCTTAGGCTACGTCTTAAGTTTGAGATCTTGTTTTAAAAAAAAAAAAACAACAAAAGTTTATTCATGAACATAACCTAAATCGCCATCATTATTAATTATTATATTAATTATTACAATTATTATTATTATTATTTTTTTTTTGGTTTTTCGAGACAGGGTTTCTCTGCGGCTTTGGAGCCTGTCCTGGAACTAGCTCTGTAGACCAGGCTGGTCTCGAACTCA
>NC_022012.1:73413275-73427829 GCF_000317375.1 Microtus ochrogaster | reverse complement strand
ATGTTAGGCAGGGTCACGCTATGTATCTCTGGCCGGCCTCGAACTCAGCACTTCACCTTCTAAGTGCACAAGCCACCGTACCTAGTGTAAATTTTAATTTCATGTTATTCTTCTTTGTCCTGAACTCTCTCCTCCCCCAGTCTCAACCAGTTAAGAATATTGAAACCCACTTTAGCTTGAGGATTGTATAAAAGCAAGCATTGGGCAACATTTGACCCATTGGAAGGTCTCAAGTCAATTTGAGAATGAATCGAAATGTATAAAATTTCCCCTCTCCCTAAGGGATAAAAGGGCACTCACAGAAACAGTATCTGCCTCTAGGACATCTGGAACCGGGGGCCCCACGTTAACAGCTCTGGGCTGTAAATAACAGGACTGAAGCTGGGAGTGGAGGCTCACATCTGTAATGTAAGCACTCAGGAGGCTGAGGCAGGAGGAATCCCCTCACCCAAGCTTGAGCCCGGACTACAGAGTGAGCCATTGGCTCACAAAACCAAAATAGCAACCAAATTAGACAAATAACTGGAGCTGAGCATTGCTTGCTGGTCCCTTCACAGCCTTTCAGACTGGCACCTTGTTGGACGCCTTCTCAACCACGTGGGAAGCAAGTTTAAGTGCTGTGTTACCCAAACGGTGGATGCTTCCAGCAGGAGACAGTGGAGTCATGGGGGCTTGCTGCAAAAGTCCCAGGGTTTCCACAGCCAGCCCAGCTGGTGTCCTGTACTAATAATATGGCCGAAAACAAGCTAGCGAACCCTAGGGCTTCGACTTCATCCCTGACGTGCGGTTGCTGCTGAAGACACTTGCCATGCCTTGTATGTTTTGGTGCAAGTCAGACCATCCGCAGGACAAGGACCTTGGTCCTAGGGTGATCTTATTAGGGATAGTTGTGCTGGGGGTGGGCACGTTGCTGTGTAAGGCTTTCTCCAAGTGCTGTTGCTTCCACAAAGACCCTTGACTCAGCGCATGTGACCAAGATCGCAGACCTCAGGATAAAGTGCACCTTGTTCTAATCCTGGACTCTGAGCTAGCTACGTATGTGCGAGTTACCCAACTTCTCTGTACTTTTCCATCCCCTCGTCTGCACATGTCGAAAACATTACCTATGTTATAAGGATGATGTGGAGATTAAAAGAAAGAAAACTGAGTGCTATGCTGGAAACCTAGGTTTGTTAAAAATAACAGAGAGGAGCCGGGCGGTGGTGGCACACATCTTTAATCCCAGCACTTGGGAGGCAGAAGCAGGCGGATCTCTGAGTTCGAGTCAGCCTGGTCTACAGAGTGAGTTCCAGGAAGGCCAGGCTATCCAGAGAAACCTTGCAAAACAAAACAAGCAAATAGAAGAGATAGATGTTCATTGGTGCTAACTGGGTTCTCTTGGCTAGGCGCGATTTCTTGAAGAGAACACTAGATGGCAGCAAAGTACAACTTTGACAGCATTGCCCTTCGAGGCCAAGGCAGCTTTCATACAGGCAGGAGACATCAGATTGGACCCCAATGCCGTGAGCTCTGCACTTTTGCTCCTTTGTTCTGATTGTGATGATATAACTGCAAACTCTCTTAGGCATGAAATTTCTTTGGCAAAGGTCTGATTCTTTTTATCATCTATTTTATTTTATGCATTTGGGCGTTGTGCCTGCATATATTGTCTGCACACTGTGTGGGTGCTGGGATTCGAACCCAAGTCCTTGAGAAGAGTAACCACTGCTCTTAACTATTGAGCCATCTCTCGAGCCAGATCATGGTTGCTGAAAACCATTCTGAAGAAGCTATACACACACAGATACAAAGAATGTGGTTGGTGTGTCCCTGCCCTGCATTAACATCAGAGGTTATTACATTTTTCAAAAAAAAAAAAAAATGACCAGGGTAAAGGATGAAAACAAATGTCCTTTTCTGTTTGCATTTGTTTGCTAAGGTAAAATGTTATAAAAGTCCCACTGGAGGATGTATCGATCTCAAAGGATATGTGATATTGTCTACTTTTCTATTGATATTTCAGTTTTCAAATCTAACTGTAGGGACTGGAGAGATGACTCAGTGAATAAAATGCTTGCTAGGCTGGCATGAGGACCTAGTTCCAGCACCCATGGAAAAGCTGCCATGGTGGCCTGCACTTGTCATTTCAGTACTGGACAGTGGAGGCAGGAGGATCCCTGGGGCTTGCTAACCAGCCAGCCTGGCCAAAATGGTGACTTTCAAGTTCATAGACAGACCTTATCTTAAAGCCACACCCATTACAATTCAGAGAATGAGAGTTCATGTAGAGTCCAGTCTGGTGCCTCCATCTATAACACAATTCCTGCACCTAAGGCTCATTTCCGTGGGGGGGGGGGCAGAAAGATGATAAGAACCAGAGGACCAAGACATTTGCTGTGAGATTGTGTGTCCTAAAAATGTCCACGAGACTACGCTCATAAAGTCTCATTAACATGGACACTTCAAAGACCTGAATGACTCCAGACAAAGAACTCTGGGCATCTGGGGCATGCTGAGATGGGGAGAAACGGTCTTCCCTGGGAAAGAGTCCCCAGTTTGTTGTCCAGTACCAAGTAGTTAGCCTTGAGATGAGATACACAGAGGAAACGTGTGGACTGAGCAGGCTGCATGTGTGTGTGTGTGTGTGTGTGTGTGTGTGTGTGTGTGTGTGTGAGAGAGAGAGAGACAGACAGACAGACAGACAGACAGACAGAGACAGAATAACTAAAAAGTCATGAATTTGAGAGAGCAAGGGGAGGGCATGGGGGATTGATTGGAGAGAGGAAAGGAAGGGAAAATGATATATTATCATTTTTAAAAATAAAATAAATGTTGGAGAGCAATAGAGGAAGACGCGTGATGTCAACCTATGGCCTCTATGCTTGCGTGCACAGGCAAGCACACACATGTGTACATCTTACCCCAGTGCACACATCCATACACACACAAAACCATTGAACCAGTTATACGCTTGTTTGTAATCCTGGCACCTGGAAGAAGGGTTGTATGAGCCAAAGCCAATCTGGACTACATAGGGAGACATGTCTCACAAAACAAAAACAAACAAACAACTAAAAAGCAGGGTCTGGGGGAAATGGATCAGCGGGTAAAGTGCTTGCTATGTAAACATGAAGACCAGGAGGTCAGACCCCCAGAGACATGTAAATAGATGCAGGGTGGAGGTGGTAGCAGCCTGTCTGTCACCCTAGCTTTTGGTAGCAGAAGACAGGGGAGCCCAGAACAAGCTGGCTGGCTGCCTTAGTCAGACTGGCATGCTCTAGGCTTAAGAGAGATAGCCTGTTCCAATACTGAGAGAGATTGAGGAAAACATCTGGCATCAGCATTGGGTTTCCACACACATGTGCACTAATATGCATGAGCACTTGAACAAATAGGCGTCCACCCACCTGTGAGCAGACACGCGAACACACACACACACTCTGTGGATCTGTGGAATATTCATTTACACTGTATGTGTTCCTATGATTAGTTTAATTAACAAGCTGACTGACCTTTAACTGGGCAGGAAGAGATTAGGCAGGACAGCCAGTCTAGGAGGATGCTGGGAAAGAGGGCAGAATCAGTAGTTACCAGCAGATCCAAGAGAAGCAAGATCGGCATTCATGCTGTGAGAAGGTACCAAGCCATGTGGCTGAACATAGATTAGAATATGGGTTAATTTAATGTAAGAATTAGGCAATAATAAGCCTGAACTATTGGTCAAGCATTTATAATTAATACTAAGCCTGTGTGCCAGTTATTTGGGAAGTGGCTGCCGAAACACAGAAAATCTCTGCCTACAAATGGTGCCCACATGTGAGCATAGATCCGCATAAAATCTGAAAAGCTTTAAACATAGCCGGGCGGTGGTGGCACACACCTTTAATCCCAGCACTTGGGAGGCAGAGGCAGGTGGATCTCTGTGAGTTCGAGACCAGCCTGGTCTACAGCGCTAGTTCCAGGACAGGCTCCAAAGCCACAGAGAAACCCTGTCTCGAAAAAACCAAAAAAAAAAAAAAAAGGTCCTAAACACACAAATATGAAATTAATTTCGGCTTCTTAGTCTAGTGTCTCTCATGCCAGCCACAGTACAGAGATGGATCTCCTGGCAGCTGCCAATGAGCCATGAGCAGGTTCCCACGGTCTCTCACACAGTACAGAGAGGCATCTCTCAGCCAGTTCTTGCAGCCCTAAGCTGTCAATGCAAGCTCTGCCAACATGGTGGGTTTGGGAGTTTGCTCATATAGACAGAAAAGGTTACAGATGTGCAGTAAAGACAGGTTCAGGGGAAAAAAATTCTAAGTGGTTTACAATTTTTAAAAAACATACATAGGCTTGGGAGAAAAAAGAAAAATGGTAGAAAATGTTCTTAAAAAGGAATAAAGTAATAAAAATTATAAAAAGCCACATAAAGATGAAAAATGCACATAGAGTCTGGATCCTGCATGTTATTGTGTTGTCTTTGAATTTTTTGGGCTGCTAAGAGACACTGGATTATAAAAACTAGAATCAACCAACCTATCTAGAACAAAAAAATCATCTTTTGACTGACATGTGTACAATGCAGTCTATTCTTGTATGAATATAGATATGCATATTACCTTTAAAAGTTTCTCAGAACAAGGAGACCAAATACTAATAAAAACCAGTGGCCCAGGTGGTCCAGTATTTCAAAATGCCTCTGTTACAGTCTCCTCAGAATTGTGTATCCAGAGCAGTTTCAGGGCTATTGGCTGAGATGATCCAGCCTCACAGAATCTCCAACTAGGACTTGACCATAATCCTAAATTTTCTCAGGGTCCCACAAAGATTACCAGCACCCCCAGTAAAATAGGAAGTAGTCTAGAGAACTATGTTCACATTTCCAAAAAATGAATTATGTATGTTTATTATCATTTAAGGGGGTTCATTACAAGTTGTTATTGGTAATGATCAATAAAAAAGCTGAACAAAGGAGATTAGATTCAGGGATCTTGTCCTAAAAAGAAAGAGGGGATATAGAAATGATAGGATAAAAGGGTAGATTATTGAATCTACTTTAATCCAAAACCAACTATTAATCTTAAATATTTTACATTGGAATGGATTTTGGTTTATTGATACAAATGTAAAGTTAATTTTGTTATGCTGTATGTATATTTCTACTCTTGTTTAAGGTATTGCGTTTATGCAGCTCATTTAAAATATAATGTATGATTTAAAAATATGGATTAATAGTCCTCTATAATGGTCAAACTTACAGTCATGTTAGGTATGTTTTCAAGGTCATACACTGATATATTTAGATAGATAGGTGGTCTTCAAACACTTCAAAGACCTATAGAATATGACATTTAATATGTTTAATAACCTAAGGTTTTCATCACAGTGGGACATGTCTGCTCCTGGCAGCACCAATGTACTCCAGAGAAGATGATGGGCATCAAAGAAACTCTGTATGGTATTTGTTCTCTTTATGGCAAAAGCTAGCCATGTGAGCAAAGAAACTCCTCTTGCCTCGATTGCTGACAGATACTGTTCAAACTGGACCAGCAGGATGCAAGAAAGGTGACTGCCCAACTTTGTCAAGACCTTGTAGGACAGTCCTTCAAAATTCCCTCTTCACAGGAAAGTCTATCAGATATGCTAGGCCTATAGACCAGAGCTGGATACCCCAACATTACAGAGGAACTTTAGGTGACTGTCTAGGCAGTCTGATGTCCCTGTCATTAGGTAATATTTCATCCTTCTGGAGTTTTGATGGAATTAAAGACTAAATAGTTAAACTTATAATTTTCCTTAGTTACTATATAAAACAAATTAGCTATGAAACATTAGACTCACTAAGACAGATAATATTTTCTCTAATTTTGTCAAATACAAATGGACTGGATATTGTAATTATAATTCTTACTTGATAACTGTTTTGTTGTATCTAATTTTAACTGTGCTAAAGTTAAACCTTCCTTTTTAATTAGACAAATGGGGGAAATGCTGGAGAATAATCCTTCTGTACACTGTGACTATATGTTACTATGATTGGTTTAATAAACAAGCTGACTGACCAATAGCTGAACAGGATAAAGTTAGGTGAGAAAGTCAAGCCAAGAATGATGGGATGAAGAAGGCTGGAAGCAAAGGAGTCAGCATCCAGCCAGAGAACAAATCAGACACACAAAATTTGATAGAGGTAAAAGCCACAAACCTCATGGCAACACATAGATTAATAGAAATGGGTTAAGTTGTAAGAGCTAGTTAGTAGTAAGCCTGCGCTATTGACCAAATATTTATAATTTATATTAAGTCTCCACGTCAATTATTTGGGAAGCAGCTGCAGGTTATTTGGGAGCAGGCAGTCAGGATAGGAAAACTCTGTCTACACACACGGGGTGGGGGGCTTAAAAATCAAATGAAGTCCAGTGGCAGTGTATTCAGAGGCAGGCAGAGCTCAGAGTTTGAGGGCGTCCTGGTATATAAAGTGAGTTTCAGGTCAGTCAGAGCTACATAGTAAGACATTTTCCTGAGGAAAAAAAAAAAAAACACACAAGATTGCTCAGTGAAGGAGATGTATACCTGTTTTCTACCTGGAAAGATGGCAATGGGTGTAGTTAGCAGCCTGGTGTTTGTGATGTCTGCAGGGTCGGGCCACACCTGAATCTCCCAGGATATTATGTTTGTTTATTCCAGCCTCTTCCTCACTAGACCTTTATCTTGAGCGTTGTTTCCCAGCCAATAAAACCCATCCGTAGGGAGATGTCACTTGTACTTTGTAACAGCCTAGGTGATCTAGCCTACCTGAGGGGTCAGGCCACTCCTCTGTACTTTGTAACAGCCTAGGTGGTCTCTGAGCTACCTGAGGGGTCAGGCCACTCCTCTGTACTTTGTAACAGCCTAGGTGATCTAGCCTACCTGAGGGGTCAGGCCACTCCTGGTTCCCCAACCTTTTATGTTTATGTCAATCATTCTCCCTAGACCCTTATCTTGGACACTGTTTCTGAGTCAACAGTATCCATCTTGGTGGAAGAGGCCATATGTACTTTGTAAAGTTTCAATGTAAATGTGTCAAGCTTTGTTGTACACACAGGATTGAGTTAATTGCCATCAGGCAACTTTTTCCGCCAAAATGTGCTGTGCTTAAATATGCTTAAAATAAACCACTGGGGGGCAGAGTCCAGAAATTTGAACCAGCACCAGCCACTGAGTTGTGCTGAACTGGAGTCCTTCTTCCTAACAAGGATTGCTAGTCTGTGAACCCTGGTGTTTGCAGAGACCCCCACAGATTTTTGCTCATTTTCCACGGTTGGGCTTAAGTGATGCTCAGTGGTTAAGTAACTCATGTAACTCCAGCTCCAGACCTGATGTCATCTTTTGGCCTCTGTAGTCACCTTGCATGCATGTGTCACAAACTCATGAAGGCACATACAGCTAAATAATAAATCCTAAAAAACAAACAAACAAATAAACCTCTTTAACATTGCTTACTCTCAGTTTGAATGAGCAGCGCCTCACCGTGATGCAACAGCAAAGTGCACAGAACCGTGTAGGTGAGAAGCCCTCGTCCCAAACCAGCTCTCTTCCTCTCTGGTTAATCATTTCTTACTTATTCTCAAGTGTTTTTTCTTTGGTAAACACCAATTCCAGTATGCATGCCTCTTTAGCATAGGTCATGTAGGGCCACTCTGCTCTGTGCTTTCCTTTATTCTTTTACATTGACAATGTATCTTTTGTATACCCTCTATCAATTTACAAAGCGCTTCCTCATAGAGTTTTTCATTGTATGTATCCTACTGATGGGCATTTAGGTTATTCCCATCATGTTACCGCTATAAACAAAATGATAGTAGGCAACCCTAGACACTTCTCGTATCTGTCATGTATAAGTGATCTCTAAGGGAAATGTCTGAAATGGGATTATTAGGTAAAGACTGTAGAGTTATTATTTAGGGAGACAATAGCAGATTGTCCTCTATAGAAATTGTACCAGTTCATACTGCTACCATTGGTGCTTGAATATGCTCACACAGGTAGGACATTATCAGACTTAGATTTTGTTCAAGCGATAGGCAAAAAGATCTACATCAGTAAAGTTCTGGTATTTCTCTTAAGGCTTATTATTGAGCATCTTTTATATATGAATTAGAGGCCTTTGTGCTTTTTTCCTGTGAACTATCTGGTTTTTTTTTTTCATGTTTTTAAAAGTTTTTGATCGATTGATTGACTGACTGATTTCTATGTATGCCTGTGGAAGTCAGCACAATTTTTAGGAATCGTGTGTCTCCATTCCATCTTGTGGGTCTCAGGGATTAAACTCAGGTCTTTAGGCTTGGCAGCAAGTGAGTTTACCTGCTGGGCCATTTTGCCAGCCCCCCTTATAAATTTTGAAGAATGTTTTGTTTCTTGGGGCTTTGCTGCTGCTGCTGCTGCTGCTGCTGCTGCTGCTGCTGCTGCTGCTGCTGTTATGGTTGGGCTCGCTAAGCTGTCGTGGGTCATAGCAGCAGAGCATCCTCGTTGCTGGAGCCCAGGGGTTTTCCATTGGTATTCTCCGGCTACTTTGAGACAAAGACTCTCAGGTGAGTAAGTGCCCGTGAGAATGTGTGCAGGGCTCTAGGCCGCCTGGCTGGGAGACCTTAGGGGATCACCATTTTGTTAGACCTCCGCAAGGAAATCTGCGGACTGGACACCAACCTAATTCCACTGTCCATTTTTTTTTAGTTTATTTCTATTCTATGCATGTGAATGTTTGTCTCCATGTACATATGTGCACCATGTATGTGCCAGAACAGGGTATTGGAAAGCTAGGCGAGGGTTTTGGATCTTCTGGAACTAGAGTTGCCATCAGCTGTAAGCTGCCATGTGGGCTTTGGAACTGACCCAGGGTCCTCTGTGAGAGCAAGAACTTTCAGTCGCCAAACCAGCTCTCCAGGTCCCTACTACCCAGTTTTTAAGTAAACAAGCTAAGTCAAGAGATGGTGAATGAGCTGTCTACACCACATACCACTGAGAATCAGATTGTGGAGCTAAGCTATATGGAAAGTCCTCAGTTGCATATTTGAGAATCATCAGCATGAGTTAGGCAAGTCATATCTCTCTATTACTAAAATGAAATCAAAGGTAGAATAGGAGCCGGGCGGTAGTGGTGCACACCTTTAATCCCAGCACTCGGAAGGCAGAGGAAGGCGGATCGCTGGGAGTTCGAGGCCAGCCTGGTCTACAAGAGCTAGTTCCAGGACAGGCACCAAAGCTACAGAGAAACCCTGTCTCAGAAAACCAAAAAAAAAAAAAAAAAAAAAAAAAAAAGGTAGAATAGGGGCTGGGGAGATGACTTGGTGGGTAAAGTGCTTGCTGATTAAACATAAGGACCTGAGTTTGAATCCTCGGAAACATACATAAAAGTCTAAGTGCTGTGGTGTAATCTATAATCCCAATACTTCTATGGGGATCCTGGGAAACATAGACAGGAGAATCTCCTGGAAGCTAGCCTGCCCAATGCACCAGAAAATAACCAAGAAAAGAGACAACACACACACACATACACACACACACACACACACACACACACACACACTTGAGAGAGAGAGGAAGAGGGAGGGAGAGGAGAGATTAACAGGGTGGGGTTAGGATACATATGTTCCTTGTAATCCCTGGATCCTTCTATCTCAAGCAAAGAAACATGTAAATAAGAAAACATGTATGACTTTTTATGTCCTTTATTTATTTATTTTTTATTTAAAACAGGGACTAGGTTGTAGAAGGAGGTTGTTTGTTCATTTCCTGGCCACCCAGACTCAAAATAACCACACAGAAACTATATTAATTGTAATACTGTTTGACCAATAGCTTAAGCATATTTCCAGCAAGCTCTTACATCTTATATTAACCCATTCCTATTATTTTGTATTTTACTGCAAGATTCGTGGTTTACTGGTAAGGTTCCGGCTGGCGGCTCATGTCTTTCTCCCAAGGCGTCTCTCTGACTCTCTCTCTCTCTCTCTCTCTCTCTCTCTCTCTCTCTCTCTCTCTCTCTCTCTCTCTCCCCCCAGCCTGGCTATATTCTACCCATCTATAGGCTGAAGCAACTTCTTTTATTAACCAATGGTAATAAAACATATTCATCGTATACAGAGGGGAATCCCACATCACTAGGTAGATTGGCAGGCACAGAATATCCTGATACAAACAAGGTGCAGTTGTGCAGGAAGGTGAAGGTTTGGTGGGTCCTGTTCACTTTGTTTGTGACCATTTCTGAAGGACATTTGCAGCATATGCATCCATGCATTGGTGAATTTTATGTTCTTGATTATTTTTCTCTTAGAAATATTTAGAAAAAAAAATACTGGGGCTGGAGAGGACTCTCAGTGGTTAGGAGTACTTACTGCTGTTGCAGAAGAACCAGTCTGGTTCCCAGAACCCACATGGTGGCTCACAACTACCTGAAAGTCCAGTTCCAAGGGTTCTGATGCTCTTTTCTGACCTCCTTGGGCAACAGACACTCATGTGACATCCATACCTACATTTGGGTAAAACGCTTATAAAACAAATAAATCCACACGAAAGAAATACATCTAGAAAAAGAATGCAATGTCCTGAACTAAGTCTAGTTGTCAGCCCAGCTACTAGGAATGCCAGGGCGTAGAGATCAGGAGTTCAAGACCCTCCTGGTCTACCAGGAGGCGAATGTTGTAATTTAGTGAAACTAGGTCTCAAAATAATAATAATAATAATAAACAACACAGGGTTGGGTTGAAAAAGTAGTTTAGTGGTTGAGCACTGTCTACATGAGTGAGACCCCAGATTCCACCCCCAGTACTGTAAATGAACAGAATGTAACGCAGTTGTAAGAGCTGTATGGGAGAGTGTTAAAGCAAACAAGCTGCCCCATTCATTAATTCTGCTAAAACTTAATGATTTTATGGAGAGATCAGAGGGCAACCATGTTTGCTGAATTCAGATCCCCACACCCTATAAAGCTAGGTGTGTAGGCTGGGCACGATGGTGCACACCTTTAATCCTGGCACTCAGGAGGCAAAGGCAAACAAATCTCTGAGTTCACAGCCAGCTGGTCTATGTAGCAAGTTCTAGGCCAGTTAGGACAACATAGTGAGACCCTGTCTCAAAAGAAAAGAAAAAAAAAACTAGATATAGCAGCATATACTTGTAACTGTAGAGCCAGGGTGAGGGCAGAGACAGGGAGGTCCTAGAGCTCAGTGGTCAGCTAAAATGATGAACACCAGGTTCTGGGAGAGACCATGCCTCAAAAAAGTAAGAGAGAGCATCATAGAGGAAGATCCCTGAAGCTGACACACACACACACCAAACACACACAAATACATACCACACCACACACACACACACCACACTACACCACACACACAAACACACACACCACACACAAACACAACATATACACAAACACACACACCACACCACACACACACAAACACACACACACCACACATACACCACACACCCACACAAACATATCACACACACACACACGATCACTATGAGCATCAAGCACATTATTTCATAGTTATTTTCTGAAATGAGGAGGTCTCCATGAGTATAAGCTTACTCTTTTTAGCCCAGCCTTAATGTGAATAATTTGTTTGGTTGATTAACCTTATTTTCTTTAGTTATAGGTGTAACATAGAAACATGGGAAAAAATGAAAAGCTTCCACAGTAGGAAATGCAAACTGGAAGAAGTCTTCCCTTGTGCCCATGCTTGTATTATTCACTGATGTGGCCAGACTGTTTGCTTCTCTCACAAGCTGAACCCCCAAAGTGTCAGTGAGCAGGGGAGACTGTAGGAGGTAAATAGGTCATGAAGGCAGAGCATGTCCTTATAAAAGATTAGTGCTCTCATTTCAGAAGGCTCCAGAAGGAGCGGGGTTCCACAAGGCATCACCCCTAGTTGAGGGTCTGTAGCAGGTGATGGCTGCTGGGAAGAGGGGAGACCACTAGTAGGTTACCCATGGCCAGTGGATGGCCCTACACTCATGTACATGCAGAGACAACACCAAGAGGATCATTTATAATCAAAGAAGAGGAGAAGGAGGAGAGAGGGAGATTTGTTGGGGGATATCCAGGGGAGAGGGAAGGGAGAGTAGAGGATAGATAAGATCAAATATATGCACAAATATAATGTATACATTATATACATTTATGAAACTGTAAAGGACAGGCTGAAGAGGTGGCTCAGTGTAGGGATCACCGACTGTCCAGTTCCAGAGGACCTGGGCTTGATTCCCAGCATTCACATGGTGGCCCACAAATGCCTGAAACTCCAGTTCCAGGGGATCTGGCACCCTCTTCTGGCCTCTGAGGGCGACAGGCACACATGTGGTGCACAGCCATACCTGTAGGTAATACACCCATACACAAGAAATAAATGATCAAAAAGAAACTGTCAAAGATGAAATTAAAGAATATGTCTTACAAAGGTTCCAGAGAGCTCCACTGTCCTTTCCAACGCTGGTAAGAAGGCACCATGTATGAACAAGAAAGTGTGCTCTCCCCAGACACAAAATCTGCCAGGACCTGCAGCTTGGCGCTGCCCTCCTCCTGGACTATTAAGAAACACTTCTACTGTTTAGAAACTACTTAGTTTAAAGCATTCTGTTGAAGCAACCCAAACAGTCCAAGACATTTCCTAAATCAACCACCTTCAACAATTTTTAACCTTGTTTTTTCTTGTAGTTTCTAATTTTTTTCTCTTGACTTTAAAAAGATTTCAAACTTACAGAGATGTTCCAAGAATTAAGCTAGACTTTTTTTTGTTTTTCTTTTCTTTTTCATATAGGGTCTCATGCAGCCCAAGCTAACCTCAAACTTAATATTCCTAGGATCAGCTTGAACTTCTGATCCTCCTGCCTCCACCTCCAGAGTGGTGAGATTATGTGTGCACTGCCATGTCTAGTTTGTGAGTACAGAGGATTGAACCCAGGGCTTCATGCATTTCTTTTTTCATTGTTAAGGTTTTTATTATGGTGTTTTGGGCTGGGGATGTGTCTGAGTTGTTAGGTTGCTTGCCTAGCATATACAAAACCCTGGGTTTGACCCCCAGCACCATATAAACTGGGCATGGTGCTCCTAGGGATTTCAAGTTTGAGGCTAGCCTAGTCTACATGAGACTCAATCTCAAAAAATTGTATGACATTTGGACCTGTGCCTATAGTTAAACCATTTAATAACTTGTCCATAGGGTGATTCTAAGGATTAAATGTTAGCTGGTGGTCTAGTTTGTATTTTTAAGATAAAATATTCTTCCCTTCTTTATTCATTTAAAATGTTTCCGCTATCCTTAGGGTTCGAATATTTCACAGTGATGTCACTTGACAGTATTTTTAAAGTTTTGTTCTACTTGTCACTTGGGGTGTGCCTCCCCACATCCCTCTGCCCTGAGATTGGGTCTCATAGTCCTAGCTGGCCTGTGAAACCCCCACACAGGAAGGGGGATTGGCAACTGGATAGCTCCAAGACATGCGAATATTTGCCATGTTCTTCAATTCTCTATTTCCCTGCTATATAATAAAAAAGCATAAGAATTTTGCCCTGAAAAGTATTCAGCATGGGGTCAAGGAGATCACTGGAAGCTGGTTCCGTGAACTCTCCGTCTGTTGGTATGATCCGGGTTAAAGGATGAGAATGCCCTGTGGAGATGAGAGACCAGGCAGCTCCCACAGAGGAAAGGGCTGGGGGAGCCTGGGTCCCTTAGCCTTGAGAGCAGGTCTGAAGGGAGGAGAGCAGAGGCCCACTCCTGTTTGGGACAGAGGCCACCGCAGATGGGTGGACATCATTTTCCAGGATGCAGCTGTACTGAATGGGGTCAGCACAGGGACTGGGTTGAGACGGTGTCACCATGCAGACTCAGGAGGGCAGAACAGGGGCTCTGAGAGGGAGAGCCAGGACACACAGGGATCAAGAGTCAGCCAAGGGTGTGGAAGGAGCCATCCTAAAGCCATTAGCCCTCATCAGGTAAGGCTGGGAAGGAAATGCTGTCCTTCCTGGCCTTCCCATGTGGATCTGGAAAAGGCCTTGGGTGGACCCCACAGTGTGTGGAGAGGTGACAGGAGTCAAGGACCTGTCAGCAAATACAGGAAGGTGAAGCTGTCTCTTCAGCTTTGCAGATATGACTGAACTCGGGGAAGAGTTCCCGTCCTTGGAGGAGGGGGAGCATCCCTACTGTTCCCTCCCAGGTGCCCAGTGCCCTTCTCTCTGATCTCTGGGCTCCTGCTGACTCTGCCCCGACCCTGGCCTGGCATGCAGGCTCAGAATGCAGAATTCCTGCATCTTTTCCTAGGCTATCCCCTCTGCTTGTCTCCAAGACCCCATATTAGTGCCTCATTTCTCTATGGGAACAGCTCAGGCTACCAGGGGTGGGCACCAAGAAAGGTCTGAATGCACGAGGTGGACTCAGCTCTCAGCTGAGACCCGGATAGATGAAGGTGAAAATAAATATTTATGAGGTAGGGGAAGGAGCATGGCCAGAGACAGAGGCACACACTCAGACTGTCAAGGTGGGGGACCTTGGGTCAGAGAAGGGAAGCTGACATCTGTGTTACTGCTTTCTCAAGTGTTTGGCTCTGAGAGGGAGAG
>NC_022012.1:73411719-73413075 GCF_000317375.1 Microtus ochrogaster | reverse complement strand
TTCTCATTTCACAGCTGAGGCAACCAAGTCTTAAAAGGGGGAAGCAGCAGAATACAAAGAGGTCTGTGTGGTATCCCAGCCTAAACTCATCGGTGGGTAGCCATAGGTTGGGGCCTTGGCCGAGTACCATATCACCAGACTCTGCCCTAGGTAGAAGGCAAATACGTGGGTCAAGATCCCTCACTGGGACCCCTCTGCTGGTCAGGAAACCCAGGCAGGTCATGACGGGCGGCTTCATACCCACAGCCCTTTACACGCACACAGAGGTTCCCGTTTTCCACACCCTCTTGTTCTCTTCTGGTCCTCCCTACCAACACAGCTCTTTTTTCAAGCTGGTCTCCAGGTTTCCCTTTCTCTCCAGGCCCCTCGGGGCACAGACCTGACCCTTGCAGGCACTGGGCCTCCGCCCCTCCCCCAGTCAGTACCCTGCAAGTGCAGTGCAATGCAGGTAAGGTGAATCTCCATCCTTCAAGCTGCCCAGCGGCCAGCTCCTTCCCCTCCTCTCTCTTGCCCTTCCCGTGGTGGGCTCGAGACCTTGCCGTCACAGAAGCCACTGGATCTTCCCGCAGAGGAAGCAGGAAGAACTCTGTCGAAGTTTGCTCCAAGCGCGAGTTCTGTATGGCTGGGTGTAGAAGAGCAGAGGGCATGGGGCTGGGCGGGCAGGGCTAGAAAGCTAGGTCACTAGGCCACCTTTGGGAAGAGGAGGCTTCCTGTCTCTGGCACCCAAGCAGTGGACCAGCTGTGGAGAGTCACCTGATCTGACCATAGGAGAGGTGTCGTACCTGGATCCATTGCCAAGACGTCTACACCGCAGACTTTATTGGGTCTTAGAATCTGCTCTGGGAAGGGTTGGGGCGGAATGGGTGCAAAGGTGATTAAGACGTACCTTCTCCCCAAGGGAGCTCACACCCAGACATTTACAGAATAAGAGAAGTAGCTAACACTTACTGAACTCTTAGTGGAGGGCCAGGCACTGACCTCAGACTTTCAAAGGTGTTGAAAACTAACTGAATATGCTATTTTTAGCTCTATTTGACTTCCGGGGGTGAGACCCAGGGCAGTCAAGTCACAGTCTGAGGTCACAGCAAGAAAACGTCTTAACTCGTATTTACCCTTAGACAGCCATTCTTAGTCCTCACGCCTTGCGTCATAGAAGCCAACCCGTACACCAGCTTCATTCCTACATTGTCTCTTTGTCCGGAGTTTATTAGGTCCTGTCAACTTATCGGGCACCGGGTGTGCTTTGGCACAGCCCCATGTTGCCTGCCCTTTGCTGCCTGCCCCTGGGACCTCTTTACCCTGGACTTGTGTTGCCATCCTACAGCAACTTCGAGTTCTTCCAACACTCTCATTCGA
>NC_022012.1:73392123-73410153 GCF_000317375.1 Microtus ochrogaster | reverse complement strand
TCCCTTCTTCCCTCCCTTCCTTCCTTTCTTTTGTTTTAAAGATGGTCTCCTGCTCTGTTGCCTAGGATGGTCTTCAACTACTTTGATCAGACAACCCTTCTATGTGGGTCTTTTGAGTGCTGGGATTATAGGTGCATGTCACCTTGCAGGTTATCAGCATGTGATTATCTAGCATCTTCTCCTGGGTGTGATGCTAATATCCATTGTCTTTTGGCAAGACAGACTCATCTAGGACACACACCTCTAGGCATGTCCAAGAGAGAGTTTCTAGGTTGAGTCAACTGCGGGGGAAGACCCACTCCATATGTGAATGGTTCTAGTCCATGGGTCGGGCTTTGGACTGAATAAGGAGGAGAGCTGAGCAAGTATTCATCTCTCTCTGCTTCCTGACTGGGAATACAACATGATCAGCTGCCTCATGTTCCTGCAACCATGATGGACTGCCTCACGTTCCCGCAGCCACGGTGGACTGTCTCATGTTCCTGCAGCCACGGTGGACTGCCTCACGTTCCTGCAACCATGATGGACTGCCTCACGTTCCCGCAGCCACGGTGGACTGTCTCACGTTCCTGCTGCCACGGTGGACTGCCTCACATTCCTGTATGCCCTTGAACTGTGAGCTGAAAACAAACCTTACCTGTAGTTGGTTGTTTTACTCTTTGGCTCTTTGGGGGCTTGCTACCCAGCTCCCAAATGAATACACATGGAGTCTTATTATTACATGAATGCCTGGCCTTAACTTGACTTGTTTCTTGCCAGTTTTTCTTAGCTTAAATTATTCTGTATATTTTCGGCCTCAGGGCTTTTATCTTCTCTATTTCTACGTAACTTTCTTTACTTCTTACTCCACGACTTGTTGTGTAGCTGGGTGGCTGACCCTTGGAGTCCTCTCTTCTTTTTCTTGCTTCTTTTTCCCCAGGTTTCTCTTTCTATTTATTCTCTCTGCCTGCCAGCTCTGCCTATTTTTCTCTCTTGTGTATCGCAAATTCTAGTTGGTCTTTTTTTAAAAGTTGTTTTTATTGAGCTATATATTTTTCTCTGCTCCCTTCCCTTCTAGTTGGTCTTAATAATAAAAACTTAGAGTCAGATATCAGGGTAAATACTGAAAGATCAGAGAGACAAAGGAGCAAGCCACAGCCAACTTTTACTTTGCTAACTCCTCAGCTAAGAAAGGGGCCAAGCTCCTATCTTTATCCTGTCTTATCACTTCCTCTCTCTGTCCAGCCATATCACTTCCTCTTTCCTCCTCCTAAGTGCTGAGATTAAAGGTGTGTGCCCCCACTCCCTGTACTCTATGGTTAACTAGTGGCTAGCTCTGATCTCCAGGCAAACTTTATTTTTAGATCACAAACAAAGTATTTCCACATTTCTCCTATTTTGTCTAAAATAAAAATTAAAAAGGTTATAACTAATATAATAAAAACTATATATCATAAGTACAATAACTATATGCAATATATACCAGCAATAAATACATCAACATCTAGTCCATTATCAACTGACAAATTTTGAGAAAATACTTCATATCTTTCCTATCTTGGTGAGTTCAAAAGATTGTATCTAATTCCCTCTATCCCAACTTATATTACTAAGCCAAAGCTATCTTCTTGTGTCTTTGAACCATATACACTTGATATTTCTTTAGAGAATTTCTCTTCTTTCTTTCTCTCTCTGTTTCTCTGTCTCTGTCTGTCTCCATCTCTATCTCTGTCTCTCTCTCTCTGTCTCTGTTTCTGTCTCTGTCTCTCTCTCTCTCTCTCTCTCTCTCTCTCTCTCTTAAGACAGGGTTTCTCTGTGTGACTTTGGAGCCTGTTTTGGTACTCACTCTGTAGCTCAGGCTGGCCTTGAATTCACAGAGATCCACCTGCCTCTGCCTTCTAGTACTGGCATTTAAGGTGTGTGTCACCACTGCCTCACTTAAAGATAAATATATTTCTTTTTTTTCTTTTTTCTTTTTTCTTTTTCTTTCTTTCTTTCTTTCTTTCTCTCTTTTTTTCTTTTTTTTGGTTTTTGATACAGGGTTTCTCTGTTAGCTTTGGCTGTCCTGGAACTTGTTCTGTAGACTAGGCTGGCCTCAAATTCAGAGATCCACCTGCCTCTACCACCAAGTGCTGGGATTAAAGGAGTGTGCCACCATCACCCAGTGAATTTCTTTTCTGAATCTGATAACAAGGACAATTTCAACTCTTTCAGAGACCTGAGAAGGAAATAATATTACCTGAGTAAGCAGGAAGTACAGGCAAGCAACTTCCAAATTATGTAAGAAATGATAGAAACAACTGGCTTCCTGGATAGTCACCCAAGTTTCCTCTGTAATTTTGGGGCATCCATCTTTGACCTACAGGCCTAGACTATATGACAGACTTTTCTGTGAAGCAGGATACTCTGAAGGACTGTCCTACCTTGTCTTGGCAAAGTTAAGCAGTCACCTTTTTGTGTCCTGCTTGTCCAAATTGGACAGCATACTGTCTGCAGTTGAGGCAGGGGCACTTTCTTGCCCAGTGGCTTACTTTTGCCACAAAGAAAGTAAACTTGATATGGAGTTTCTTAGATGCCCATCATCTTCTCTGAAGTAGATTGGTGATGCCAGGGGCAAACATGTCTCATTGTCATAAAAAAGGCTGTTATTAAAACATCTTAAATGCCATATTCTTCAGATCTCTGAAGTGTTTGAACATGACCTGTCTATCTAAAATCTGTTTGACCATGAAGATGTACCTAATATGACTACAAGTTCAATTGTAATAGATGACTAACTACTAACCTGAATTTCTTTATTATCCTAAATAGCTGGTAATAATAACTTTCAAGGACTAGGAATTTGTATTACATTGTTAGATGAGCTGTACGATAGCTTGAACAAGAATAGAAATGTATGCATAGTATGTTCTAACCAAAATAACCCGAAATTTGTATGAATATAAAAAATCTGTATCAAAATTAAATATTTTAAACTAGTAGTTCCTTTTTTGGTTTAAAAGTAGATTTAATAATCTACTTGGCCTGTAATACATCTTAAAATAATATCCCACAACATTCTCCTTTCTTAAGTTGCTTTTGCCATGTTTTGTTTCCAAAAAGTCACTACTGCAGGGAGCGAGAGAGAATGAGACAGCTGTGTGTTCAACGTGACATGCTTTTACTAGGTTTGGATAGCATGCAATCTGCTAGTTCAAGATGGACAAAACATTGTTTTCGCTCTGGTTGAAAGTGGATATTAGTCATAAGGAAATGGCAAGAAAGAACTAAGAGTGGCAGGGTTCACACGTGAGTGACTTTTAGAGGGTGGACCCCAGGAGTGCAGGAGCATGAGAGACTTGGTTTGTGTCAGCAAGGCTAGGACGGTTTGTTACACAGCAACAGAACTAAGCACAGGAAGGGAGGTTTTGGAGCTGGTTGGAGGATGAGGGACCTCCCTAGTGTGGTGACATCTCACCACCAGGGCATGTCCTTCTCTCTGCCCACTGACCGCAGGAGCCCCCAGAACCCCGGAAGCTGCAAGCCTGTCTGGTCAAATGTGAAGGTCTGGGATCTGCCCCGAGACTGAGTTGGGTGAGGCCAACTGTCGGTGTCCCGGTATTGAAAAGGCTGAGGGACAGTGTGCTCCTCAGGTGCATTTTACCTGTTTCCATTCTCCAATCACTCATGACCACGCTGGAAGCCACTAAAAGAATTCATGCCAGGGTTGGAAAGATGTCTCAGAGGTGAAAAGCACTGACTGCTCTTCCAGAGGTTCTGAGTTCAATTCCCAGCAACCACATGGTGACTCACAACCATCTATTAAAAAAATTGTTTCCACTTTCTGGTGACCTCACAAAGAATGGCGGACCAGGACTTACTTTGGATCACGCCCATGACTCAGAACCTAACAGCCTCAGCTCTCAGAAGGATCCTTATGGGTAACTGTGTTACTTTGCTTGTTACAGTGAGAAGATACCCAAGGGGTGGGGGTGGGGTGTGAGTCATCAAGAGAAGGGTTATTTTGGCTCACAGTTCTAGGGTGTAGTCCATCAGGGCAGCAGGAGTGTGAGGCAGTGGTTACATTGTACTCCACATAAGGAGGGAGGGAGGGAGGGAGAGAGAGAGAAGGGAGGGAGGGAGAGAGAGAGCAGAGAGCAAGCGGGGGAAGCTGAATGCTGGTACTCAGCTAACGGAGGAGAACCCTAGAACCTTCACAAACCTAAAAGGTCATACATGTAGATCTGGGATCTTCCCTGAGGCTGTCCCAGACACTGGAGCAATGACCAGAGTAGGATAACACTCACTGTCCTCTGTTTCTCCCCTCTCCTCCCCTTTTTGAAGTCCTGGACCCTAGCCCATGGAATATTGCTGTCCACATCTAAAGTGGGCTTCCCCAAAGCTCAGGTAACTCAATCTAGGAATTCCTATAGGCATGCCCAGAAGTTTATCTCCTAAGGGACTGGACATCCAGCCAAACTCACAGCATTAACTGGCTCAATGATTTAGGGCTGGGCACTCTAGGCAACATTCCTTATTTCCCTCCTTGATGGGCCTCTCTGGTCTTAAACTGAGACCACTGAACTTGGCTTCAGTTTTGTTTCCACCCACCAGAGCTACCACACGATCTCTCTTCTCCTTTGATATTTTCTGGCAGAAGGAAGAGAGGAAGAATTCATTCCCAAGTCCTTCATTAAGACAGGCTTGATGGTGATACAGGGACTGGTGCCCGGGCTGGCGTGGGAAGGGCAAACGCGGGCAGAACCCAAGCTGGACAAGGGAGTGAGTGGGGGACGCGAGTTTCCTGCCTTTCTTGTATGAGACAAAGGAGGTGAGGTCCCTCTAGAATCCGTTCAGTCCAAGGATACTCGAGTTAGGAGTTGGGTAGGGGGACATCCTCAGGGTGTGCGTAGGTGGGTGACGAAGGGCAGAGAAATACTATTTTCTGGGCAGTTGGACCGGGTTGTATAGTTATGGAACTCATTGATTTCACCCAGACGGCACAGCATGTGAGCGACGGGACGGGAAAGGATGCAGGGAACCTGCTGGTGGCTTGAGCGGTCGAGTCCTCACCTCGGGGCTGTCCCTCGGGGGTTCCAGCAGGGGGCGCCCCGAGCCCCGGGCCGAGTGTCCGGGCGCGCCTCCAGCCGGCGCCTGGGACGGGGCTGGCCGCTCCGCCCCCTCGACTCCCCGGCAGCTCTGCGGGAGGACGCCGGGCGCAGGAGGCAGAGCTGAGCAGAGCGAGCGCCGCGCACCCCGCAGTGTCCCGGTACCCGTCCTGCCCGCCGCACAAGCAGCGCAGCCTCTCGCCGTGAGTAGCGCCCGGGACGCGGGACTCGACGGCAGCCGGGGCTGGGGTGGCCGGACTTTGCCTGTCTAGGATATGGCCCTTCTGCGGTTTGTGCGTTGTGGTGGCACCCGGAGGCCAGTCTGCACGCTGCTTACCTCGGGGTGCCTCCTCTGCTTGACACTCTGATCCTGGAGACGCCGCCCTAGGGAGACAGTGTCTGACATCTGTGTAGAAGGGAAAGAGCGCTACATCAAGTTGGCTCCCTCGAAGGGGACCAGTTCCTATAGGAGGGAGACAAGCCCAGTCTCTGTGGGGGCTCACACCTTCTCCTCCCACCTTGGCCCAGGAGGTTACTTCCTGTGAAATGAACCTCCAGTGTGGCCTAATGAGTTGTGGGCAGGTGGAGGGACACTCCCTGGGTCCCTTGTCCTCTTGAATCTGAAGGCAGCTGGGCGCTCTTTTGGTTTCTGACATTGGTTCCCAACTACGCGTTAGCATCCTAGGGGAATTTTTGTTGACAAAGAGACCCTGGCACCTTAACTGCTTCAGAGTTAAGCTTAAAGCCCTGTTTTCCTCCCTACCTAGCCCCTGTTAAGTTTTTGGCATCTAAAGTGATGGCATTGATAGCTCAGTAGCTTCCTGGGAGGCTTGAGGAGGGGTTAGGAATGGGTGGGTTATCTGCTACCCCAGGGGCAAGCTTCTTGCTGGCAGGAATAAAAGCCAGCTGACCCTGACCACCTCTCTAGAGCCTTCCATCCTGTCAGATGGGGGGGGGGAGCAAATAATCCAGCTGCCCAGAGAAGCTGAACCTTCATCAAAACATGGAGTTTTTCTCATGTCAACTCAGGGAGGCAGCTTCTCCGACCTTCTCTGAGCCCTAAGCTTCCTTATCAGGGATTTTCCAAAGGGGTTCTGTGATGCTCAGGTCCCCTCCCTTCTGCTGGCAGCTTCCCCAGAGCCCGAGTTTGAGGATTCTTCATAGGGGTGTGTGTGTGTGTGTGTGTGTGTGTGTGTTTCAAACCACTGCCTGTCCATGTCATAGCCTGGTTTCCCTTACTGGATTTGGGTGAGGGAGGGTGAGACGCTCAGAGAGTTAACATCAGAGTGAGTTTTCATAGAATGAGGGAAGACCGCGAATGTTGGGGTGGTGTTCCAGACCTGGGCATCTGCTCCCTCCTTGAAGCTGTCCCCCAGAAGGCCACAGGCTTTCCAATCCTGAGCCACCGTTGAAGGAGTTGGGAGGCTCTCAAGAGAAGCCCTGGGAAACTTGATGGCGAAGGTGTGTGATGGTGGGTAAGTCCCTTCCCCTGTCTGGACCTCAGAGTCCTCCTGTTGTCAAACAAGTGAGTGAGACCAAACCCCAGTGGGTTCGGACTTTTGTTTTGAGGTGAGTTTTTACCCCAAACCCCAGTCCACAGCAAGGTGTGGGAGTGCGCTGGCCCACTTCCTCACCCCGTGACTTCTGAAGAGGAGATTAAACTGGAAAGGTATTTGTGAGATTCTTTTCAGTGGGGTCCTAAGAAGTCTGTGTTACCTCCTAGACTGTTGCTTGGTGTTAGGGCCATGGACAAGAAGGTGAATTCCCAGGATTCCTTGGGAGAAAGTGGACACCCAGATGGGTATCATCTTTGAACTGTCTGGAGCTGGTAGCCTGAGTCTCTGATCAAAAATTATAGTCGCATCCCTTGCCTCTGATATGTGGTTTCAGCCTTTCAAACTTGGTGATAATTCTACCTTGGAGTCGCTGTACATGACTCTGACAGTTTACCAACTGTAAGTAAGATGCAGACTGATCTGTGGAGGTGTTAGGAAAGAATGACAGCCGCCACTAGGTGTCTGAGCTGTGGTCTCGAGAAAGGAGGCTGGGCACTAACAGCAAATCAACCATTTATAGAGAACGTGCCTACGGTAGCCGCTGGTAGCCGCTGGTAGCCGCTGCAAAGGGACAGAGGTGAGACTGTTACATCCTTTGCCCTTTTGGGGCTCCAAGAGCCTTCCACACATATCACCTCTCTTGTAAAGTAGATATTTATGAGGAGCCCGGAGAGATGTCTCAGTGGCTAAGCGCCCTGGCTGCTTTCCCAGAGGACCTGGGTTCCGTTACCAGCACCCACAAGATGGTTTACAACCATCTTTAACTTCAGTTCAGAGGATCTGATGCCCCTTTCTGGCCTCTTTGGGCACTACACACATACATGTAGGCAAAGCAATGGTACACATACAGATAACTACATCTTAAAAATAAGTTTAATAAATAGATAGTAATTTATGTCCCCCCCCTCAGGATCTCATATAGCCAAGGCTGGCCTTGAACTCATCATGTAGCTGAGGCTGACCTTGAATCTCAACCTCTGTAGTGCAGAGATTTTAAGTATGAGCCACCATGCCTGGTTTATGGAGTGCTGAGGATCGAAGCTATAGCTGCTTTGTGCACTAGGCAGGCACTTGACCAATTGAACTATATCCCAGCACTTTTATTTTTCCATTTCTTTTTCTTTTTGGAGATAGGATCTTATCTTAGAGCCCACACTGGCCTGAAACTTCAGGATACCTCCTGAGTGCTGGGATTACAGGTGTGTGCCAGCCGTATCCAGTGCATTTGGTGCTGGGGATGAAAGCCAGGGCTTTGTACATGCTACATACATACCCTGATAACTGAGGCATATCCTCAGCTCTGTGGAGAAGCTGTCTCCAAGTTGAATCAGGCAGTATGTAATCTTTTCTCAGGATCTGGTTTCTTTTGTTCTTCACGCTTGTGAGATTTGCCCACGTCACAGCACTTCGCGGCAGTTCCCTAATTCGCACGGTTGTATAGTGACTCCATTATGTATGTATGTTCAGTGGGTCTACCCCTTGTTTTCTAGATGGTTCCAGTTTTTAGTTGTTACTAGAAGTGTACGTGTTGCTAAATGGGCCATTCTAGAAAACAGCCACGCAGGTTTCCTAACAGTATGTTCACAGAAATATTTCCACGGGACTCAGAGTGATTTTTCCCAGTGTGTCTCTCCCCTGGCAGTGTCTGGGTGTTCCGCACACTCAACAGCATCAGGGTTGACTAGGCCTGTTTTCCATGGAAGTTAATTTGAAGCTCAGAAGAACTATCTTGTGTTCAGTGAAGGGCAATGTGGCTGTGAGCAGCAGAGCTGGGATTTGCCACGTCAAAGTATAGGTTTTGTCTCTTTCCCAAACTTATTTTCACGTGTATGAGTGCTTTGCCTGCTTGTGTGTCTGTGTACCACATTTGTGTCTGGTGCCCACAGAGGCCAGAAGAGGATGCCAGCTCTGCCTCAAAGTGCAGTTACAGATCGTTGTGAGCCACCATGTGAGCGCTGGGACTTGAACCCAGGTCCTCTGCAAGAGCAGTCGGGGCTCTTAATCACTGAGACATGTCTCCAATCCCTTTGCTTTTCTTTTTGAGACAGGCATAGATTATGGTCTCGAATGAGAAAATTCTAACCTAATCCTATTAGGAGGACTTTTCTAGAATGTGAAGAAGGGAAGAACAGAGCCATGCAGCCTTGCAGAGAAGGTGACTAGACCCTGAGGGAACGGAGCAGCTCTCAGGTGGCTCCCATGGAAAGAGCCCTCCTAGCGGTGTGGCATGGCAGGGGGAACCCACGAGGACAGGAAAAGTCCACTGTGACTGTAACTCAGGGTATGTGGAATAGGGCGGTGACCTGTGTCAGAGTTTGCTTGCCCTCCTCTTCACCCTGGTTCATTTTTCTGGGGGAAATCGGGGCTTCTCGGAATCTACCTCAGTTCCTGATGGCAGATGGAGCTGGCCTCTCACCAAAGGGAAGCTCATAGCTGCTGGGACCACTCTTCATGTTCCTGCCGAGAGGATTTTGAGTGGGGGGGAGCTTGGTGCTCTCCCCTGAGAGCTGGATAAATGGTTTATTTGGAAGGAGTACTGGTTTCGGGCGTCTTGCAGGGGTAGTGAGAGTAAAGACAGGTTCAGTTTCTGATTCCGGTTGAGTCAAACTTGCTAAGAGGACCCCAAAACCTCTTCCTGAGAAGGGAGTTGAGCTGATTGACTTCATGCCATAGAAAACAGGAACACAGTGTCTGGGACAAGTCGTGACAATAAAACCATCCTCCTCTGCACGGTATCTTACATCCCCACACTGGTATGTGAAGCAGATGCTAGGCTTCATAGGGGTGTCTTCATTTACAGATGGGGGGCTGAGGATGAGAAAGGGAGCCAGCCTGCTGTGGGTGACAGGGATAGTGGTCTTTTTAGTGTCTGTGCACACTCAGGCCCGCCCCAGCTGCACAGTGGGCATGAAGGGTCATGGGTGTCCACAGGAAGGTGGCCCTGAAAGTGAGATCTGGGAGACAGGCCAGCTCTGTCTGGGGGTCTGAGGGGTCTGTGTGCTTTGGCAGAATGAATGAAGGATGGGACACTTTGGTAATGGGGCTCTGGTTTGTGAGAATGACATGCCCCAATTTCTTGATGTTGGTGAGACCTGTCCTATGTGATGGTCCTTCTACTCAACCTGGAAAGCACAGGCTCTCAGGGTCACAGCCTGAGTATAGTTGGCATTTGATTGGCAAGCAGGAGAAGAGCTGCCCATACTGGCCAAAATGGGCTGCGATACCTTTGCTAAGGACCCTTGAGTGATTCCATAGGCAGCTGGTCATATCTCACAAAAGGGCGCTGTCTTCAGGTGAACTCCTTGGGTAAGGGGATTGCAAGGGAAGATACAAGCCCTACAGTGAGGGCTCCTTGGGGCTCGAACTGCTCTGTGTCTTTTGCTGAGGTGTCCCGCGCAGGCGGAGGTAGCTGTGTGCCACAGATGAAGAAACTGGGTTCCTCTGCCAAGTGATGAGGTCACAGAGCTAGATGCGGGTAGTACTGGAACCAGCACCTCAGGCTCCTGGCTCCTGGTGCTGTTTTAATTTGTCATACCGTCCCCACCCATGTTCCCTGTGAGGTGATGAGTGAGCACTTACCAATCCGTTCAGACTCGCTGTCGGATGGCACAGCCCCCAAGGGAGCTGAAGTCATAATAAATCCCTTGTCTTTCCACAGTACTTAATCGCTCACGAAACAATTTCATGACTCGAAATTGATTTTTACGATATTGGTCCCATTTTACAGATGGGAAAGCTGTATGTCTGGTCACGTAAATGATTATTTGCCCAGGTAAAACTGGGTCTTACATACTGGGCAAATATTCTGCAGCCCTATATTTTAGCTTTTAAAAATATTATTTTATGTATGAAGGTGTTCTGCCTGCATGCTTATTTGAATATCACATGTGTAAATGAATTTTTCTTTGGGCTGCCATCTCACAAAAGATGACATGGAGATTTATTATTATTAAAGCGTGGCCTTAGTTTAGGCTTGTACTTAACTAGTTCTTATAACTTAAATTAACCCATATTTTTAAATCTATGTTAATTTATATGGCTTGGTTAATTTTACTCTGTTTTTCCCATCCTGCTTCCTCTCCTGCTGGTAACTAAGAGCTCTTGCTCCTGCTCTTCCAGAGGACCTGAGTTCCCAGAACACATGGAGGGGCTCACAGCTGCCTGTCAGTCCAGCTTCAGGGCATCTGATGCCCTCTCCTGGCCTGCTTGGCACCTGCACTTGTGTGCACATATCCACATATAGACACATCCATATCCACACACTAAAAATAAAATGAACTTTAAGAGAGGAATGAAATCTATGTCTTAGCATCACTACTGCTGTGATGGAATACCATGACCAAAGCAACTTGGGGAGGGAAGGGTTTATTTGGCGGACACTTCCACATCACTGAAGAAAATCAGGGCAGGAGCTCAAATATGGCGGGAACCTGGAGGCAGGAGCTGATGCAGAGGCCATGAACGGGTGCTGCTTACTGGCTTGCCCATCATGGCTTGCGCAGCTTTCTTTCTTATAGAACCCAGGACCACCAGTTCAGGGATGGAAACACACGCAATGGGCTGGGCCGTCCCCTATCAATCACTACACTTGATCATAGCCAAAAGGCCGAGAAGCAATTCCCCTATCAATCACTAATTAAGAAAAATGTCCTACATCCGGATCTTAGTGAGGCATTTTCTCAATTGAGATGCCCTCCTTTCAGATGACTCTAGCTTGTGCCATTGACATGAAAGTAGCCAGGACACTCGACATTATCACCACAGGTGGGCCGCTCACACAGACCTGTCCTTAGAGAACAAGGCTGAACCTCTTTTCTCCCTGCAGTTGGTTGCTTTTCAGACCCAGACTCTTCGGCTTGTGCTAATTTGCATGGCCGTCCTAAGCTTAGGTTTCTTTCCATTTCAGGATTGTATGGTCCAGGCCTCGATGAGGAGCCCAAACATGGAGACGTTCAAGCAGCAGAAGGTGGAGGATTTTTATGACATTGGAGAGGAGCTGGGGAGGTAAGAGATTGCGTTGAGAGGTGGAGGGGTGTCCCATGGACCCACTCACTTTTCTGTTGCCTGGTTGGGGTTATAAAGCTGGTTTGTCACAGGGCTATTGGGAAGCTTCCCAAACAAGCCCAGGGTTTATCCATCCTCTTGGGTGATGCTGCAGATCAGTCACTCTCTGTAAATGACGTCAGAAGAGCTGCACAGCCGGGGTCTGTGTGTTCTGTATAGTCTGACAGCTATGGGACAACCTCATGAAATCTGTCCTCTTTCCCCCCATAAAGCCCTCTCTCCAGGTCGGCTGGACATCTGACCTGTTGGTTTTTGTTCCTGGTGTCCCGTTGGGGTTCTCCATGGTTCCCCAGGATTTTCTTTTTTAAACTGGAGCCTGAATGGGAGGTGAAGTAATCCTCCTGAAAAGGGATTTGTATTGAGTAACAGCCTTACCAGCCTCGGCAGGAAGGTTCTGGGATCTGAGTTGTTGGCTCAGCCTAGAGTAGGGCTTAACTAAACTTTCTTCTCATTTCAAGGTCACTATTTTGTGAAGGAAGAAATGAGATTTTCTGAAGACCTCCCCCCGAAACTTCCATTTTTAAAAATGGCTGACGTTTAGTGACTATAAGACACCAGTCCCAAAGCCCTGGTCTCAGACCACGCAGGGAATGGCAGTCCCCTTTGTTCCTGTCACAGGTAGACTGCGGGGCAGGGTTGAAGTGAGTTTCTCAAAGTTGCTGAGGGCAGCGAGCAACAAAGCTAAGGTTCTGAGCTGCCCAGTTTGTCCCTGCACACTTGTCTGGCTCCCTCCTGTGAGCAAGGCGCTTGCCCGCTAAAATGTGTTCCAGCCCCTCACACACCCAGCAAGAGCAGGGTGCCCGTGGAACCAGACAGGTAAAACAGGAAGCCTTTCTCCTTCTTTAAAACTGTCGAATTAGCACAAATTCTTATATCCTTTGTTTTAAAGGCAAACAGAACAAAGCCAGGGAGCCTTCTTCCAGGAAGGGAGGTGGCAGGGAGGGGGTGGGGCACAGGTCACGGGGTGGCTGACCTTGCAGACTGGTCCTGTAGGGATCAAAAGTCTGTCCGCGGACTTCAAGGACTGGGCCTAGAAAAGGGGTTCTGGATGGAAAACCAGAGTCTCTTTGCTGCAGGCCCCTTTGCACTTCGACCCCCACCCCCGACCTGGGAAACAGCACCTCCTGGCCGAGCTCTTTGAGTTGGTATCCTTGCCTTAGCCTGTGTTCTGTGCCATGGGTACAATGATGAGCAAGGTATTATGTGCCCCTCCTCGAACTCCAGCCTGGCTAGAGACGTGCTTGATAACAAGGCCTTGGTGGGACTGGACTGGTGCCCGAGGGGCAGAGAAACTGAGAAGTTGGCTGGGCAAGGGTCCTGGGGAAGAATGCAGAGGTTGTTCCTGGAGAATGTTTGTGCCATCCCCTCCTTGCCTTGCCCCTCCGCCACTTTGGACCTGAGCTGTAAGAACTGGGAGACAATCGTGTTTGCAGCCCCTCCCTTGCTGCAAGTGTAAAGGCTGCACACGCTCAGCTTGGGATCCTCCCTCCCCAAAGTGCTGGCTAGACAAAAGGCTGATAAGAGTCATCAGAGACCTGGGACCCGTGCTCAGACACGCTAAGGCTTGGCTGGAGCTCAGGTGAGCTAGAAGGCCATGAAAAGGCCTTCCTTCCAGGATCCCCGTTTAGCAGTTGGAACTAAGGTTCAAGGTGGAGATGGGTCCTGTAGGGAGTTATAGAATGGGTTGGAATTTGTACTGCCTTCAGGTGACCACACAGTTACTTTGGGGGAGGGAGGTGCTGGAGGACCCAGCCCAGGGTGCTCTAGCTACTGAGTGACATGCTTAGCCCGCAACCACTCTGCTTGTTAAAAAGGTTAATCCTATTCTCTCCCCATGATTCTCTGCATGTAACACACTGAGGACCTACTGTGTGCCTGGCCTTGCCTAATGCAGTGGGAAGTAAATCATCACGTGTGCTGTCTCCTTGCAGCCTGTGATTTATAGATGTAGAGAGGTACTCAGCAAGTGGATTACAGAGGATGAGTCATGGTCAGGTCACATATGAAGGGAGAGGACAGAGTGCTCCGAGGGAAAGTAATGGGAGACATGTTTAAAAGAGGCCGGTGAGAAAGGCCGCTCCGGGGCTCTGGCCCCGGCGCAGAGGACAGATCATTGTCGGTACACACAGCTTTGGCTCCAGCCTGCTCACGGTGCTGGAGGTGGTCTGCTGTCCCTAGTGTTTAGAGAAATGTTAGCTTCTACCTTCTGACCTCTCCCAGTCTTCGTAGCTACCAGTGGGGCAGAGCAAGGGACTGAGGCAGGCCTCCTAAAGAGAATCCCGTTTAACCCTTTGTTTTATAGGGGAGGCTAAGATGGGTGGCTCGTCCAAGGTCACAGAGTGAGTGTGTGCTGGGATGAACTGGTGAGGACCCACAAACAGCAAATCATCTTCCTTTATCTGAATGCCTCCAGGGAGTGGGAGAGACTATCAGTACGGTGGTTATTTTTTTTTTTTCCCTTTTTTTATTTCCCTTTGAGACTAGGTGTTTGAGGCCAATGTTAGCAACATAGTAAGTCCCCTGTGTCTGAAAACTAAGAGCAAGGTGTATGATGCACACCCCAGTCTCGGTGCTTGGGAGGCAGCAGCAGGATCTCTGTGTGTTGGAAGCATGCTGGTCAGTTACCTGGCAAGACCCTGTCTCAGAAAAAAAATTCCACATTAAATCATCAGCTATTTTTATTTCTGAGTCTCTCCTCTCATCTTGCCAAGGGTGTTTCTCACACCTGTACACACCCCTCCTCCTTTGTGTCCACTTGTGCATGGGGTTCACATTCCTCCAAGTGCTAAGGAGGCCCAGAAGGCAGAGAAGCCGGCAGCTCAGGGAGAGGCCAGGCATGAGATTAGGCCTATCTCCCCTTTGTTTGTGCTGGGCTCTTTGATGTCAGGTCCACATCTAGTTTCTTATCTCAGGCATCAGACCACATTGGAGCTAAGGTCAGAGGTCCCCCAAACTTCTGTAACCTGTTCTTGCCCTTACTGGTTCCCTCACTCTTAATAATTACACTTTTAGGGGGCTGGAGAGATGGCTCAGAGGTTAAAAGCACTGGCTACTCTTCCAGAAGAGCTGAGTTCAATGCCTAGAACCCACATGGCAGCTCACAACTGTCTGTAACTTCAGTTCCAGGGGATTTGATATCCTCTTCTGGTTTCCATAGCACCAGGTTTGCATTTGGTCCACAGACATACATGCAGACAAAACACCCACATACATGAAAAAAAAATGTATATATATATATATATACTTTTTTTTTCTTTTTCCTGAGACAGGGTTTCTATGTGTAAGAGCCCTAACTGTTCTGGAATGTGGTTTGTAGACCAGGCTGGTGTCCCAAAGGCCACAGAGATCTGACTGCCTCTGCCTCTGCCTCTGCCTCTGCCTCTGGAGTGCTGGGATTAAAGGTGCCACCACACCTGGCTACTTTTTCTTTAAGATCCAATTCAGTTGCTGTCTCCCCAACAGCCTACTGTGACCCACCCACTTCCATCCCATACTCTTCCTGAAGAATCAGCTAGCTTTTATTCTGCACCCCCACATCTGTAACATCCAACTTCATATTACACAGAAGTGTTTCCCTGTGGGACTGAGGTCCTGCACCCATCACCTGGGCTTCTGTGTACTTCAGCTTTTATCCTCTGGTCTCCGCCCTGCTCTGTTCACCCTACCCCCACCCCGTCCTTCTACACCTGATAAGTTCTCAGCACCCACAGACACCTGTAATTAAACACAAGGCTATCTGGAAGCTGCTTTGAGTTAAACACGGCAAATACGACGTGGCCAGCCTCCGTCACACCCTTGCTCTCAGAAGCCCTGGAGCTCAGGTAGAGTGGAAAACAGAACACAAAAGCAATTCCCTCCATAGGGCACTCACCATTAATTCTTTGGCTTAAAAAAATGACCTGTTAATTAATTTTGTGTGTGTGTGTGTGTACATGAGTGTGGCTGTGCTGGAGACCAGATGCTGAGAGCTGGAGTTACAAGAGGTTGTGAGCTGATCAACATGAGTGATGGGTACTGAACTCAGGTCCTTTGCAACAGTAGTGCTGGCTTGTAACCTGAAGCCTCCTCTCCAGCCCCATTGTATGTAATTCTTTTAATTATTTGCTTACATTTTTTTCTGTGTATGCATACATACATATGCGGTCAGCCGGAATTGGTTTTCTCCTTCCATTATGTGGGTCCTGGAGTTTGAACTTAGGTCATCAGCCAAGGCAGCAGGTTGCTTTATCCCCTGAGCCATCTTGGCAGCCCCTGTATTTACCTCTTACGCCACCACATGATGCAGATACTATCCCCATCCTGCAGATGAAGAAGCTCAGCCTCCACAGCGTTGAGTAACTACCACAAGGAATAGAACTGTGAGACCAAGAAGTCAAGTGACACAGCAAGCCTCAGAGAAAGTCAGGCCTGAGAACCAGGGACTCTCCCTACGCAGAGCCCTGTCCCTCATTCGGCTCTGCCACTTTTTGGCTGGTATTTCCTGCCTCTGAGAATGTGACTGGCTGCATGTCAGGGATCTCCTGTCCTTGTCAGCCTGCTCAAAGTCCACCCCGTTCTTGCAGGACAATGCAAGTGGATGTGGACTCAACATTCTCATTTAACAGTGAGGAGAACAAGAGACGCAAAGTCATATGTTCCTGGTCACGTCGTCTGAGGCTAGCCAGGACTCTGTTCTAGGACTGTCACATTGGAAAGCTCATGTTCTCTTTAGATTTATGTGTTTTATTTATGTGTATGAGTGTACACCTGTGTGTATCTACGTGGGCCATGCTGTGCCTGGTACCCCCTGGAGGTCAGAAGAGGGGGTCATTTCCCCCTGTAACTGGAGTTATGGATGGTTGTGAGCTACCGTGTGGGTGTTGGGAACTGAACCTGGGACCTCTGCAAGAGACAAAAGGTGTTCCAAACTGCCGGGTTCTGCTCCAGCTCCCCCATTCCATACTTTAATCAGAATTGGTCAGGGATGTTCTTAGAGGTCATCTGTTCTAGTAGAGGCCAGGGCTCAGGGTGGTGGGGGTAAAGGTTGTGATTTGCTGAGGCCCAAGAAGGGCCAAATGGCAGAGCAAATGTATCCACCCACTGTGTAAGGCAGGAGCGAGAAGCCCACCAGGCCATAGGTTCCCTTGGTGGGAGTCTTATTCTGCAGCTTTCATGGTGCTTGTTTTAAATGTGTGAGTCTTTTAGCCACACAACTATGGCCCGACTTAGGATGGAAAAGTGATCAAAAGCAGGACAGGTGGGTGAAGGGAGCAGCAGCAGCTCCTGGATACCGAGGGGGAGCATGGCATATTTCCATCTGTCTCTGGTCCTGACATCACTATAGTTGACTATGGGCTTGCCTGTGCCAGGGGTCTTTTGGAGTTCTTGGCCTATGGTTCAAGGTCAGCCCTTCTGAAGGTTGGAGGTCATTGTGAGCCAGCTAGACGTGAAATGGCACAGTAGAGTACAGTGGCTTCTTGTCACCCATGTTGTGGGTCTGAGCTTCCTGGACCTAGCATAGAATAGATGTGCTTGGTGTTAGCATCAAGGAAGTCTTCTGGGCTATAGCTGTGCCCTCGACTATAAGTCTGACTTCTATAAGGTGTGTGTGTGTGTGTGTGTGTGTGTGTGTGTGTGTAGGTTTATGAGCTCCTACCTGTGCTTTAGGTGACATCTCAGGTACCTGTTTTCTATTGGGTATTGTCATAGCACAGGAGAGCTGGGGCTCAGTTCTTTCCCATAGAGCTTCAAGCTCAACTTGGGTCCAGCCCAACTCTCAAAAGCAAATGAAATGAGCACACGATTAGATCATGTACCAGGAGTTCAGAGGAGAGAGCACCCTTTCGTGATCGAGTCCCAGAGCTGGTGGTAAGGGATGGGATCTTAAAGTGAGGACTGTGTCAGGACCTGGGAAGGACCAGAGCTGCCTGCAGAGAGCCCTGGGTGACAGAAGTCATGGCGAGGGGCAGGGGAGGCCTGTTCATCACCCATTGTGAGGAAAACAAAGCACAAAGCCACTCAAACAAAGTGGTTGCACGGAGGAGCTGGCTTCAGTCAGCGGGAAGCTCTGCATACATGCAAATTGTCCACCCTGATGGGCGGATCTCATGGAGCCCAGTTTGCATTGCACAAACTTAAGAGCTTCTTCTGAGGGCCATTGATGCCACCCTCATCTACCCAGGGTTTATGTACTTTGTTTTCTATTCATTTATAGAATGTGTGTGTCTTTTACTCATTAAAAAAATATACCTTTCTGTGTACACAGAGTTTATATACTAAATTTTCAAATAAAATAGAAAAGAAATTGTAAAACTAATGGGCTTCTGTGAACTTTCATCTAGATAGCCCCCAAAATTAAAAGACTC
>NC_022012.1:73371608-73392023 GCF_000317375.1 Microtus ochrogaster | reverse complement strand
GTGTGTGTGTGTGTGTGTGTGTGTGTGCGTGTAGACAGAGAGGGAATCAGATCTCTTGGAAATGAAGATACAGACATTGTGAGCTTGCTGTCTGTTGTAGGTCCTGTTCTGGGTATCAAGCTCTGGTCTTCTGCAAGAACAGTAAGTGCTTTTAACTGCTGAGGTATCTCCCCAACTCCTATCTCAATTTTTAAAAGCTTTTCTTTTGGGATTTATTTATGCATGTGCATACGGGAGAGGAGGGTGTGCTTATACCTCAGTGTGTGCATGGGTGGAGGTCAGAGGTCAGCGTGCAGAAGTTGGTTCTCTCCATCCACCATGCGGGTCTCCGGGATTAAGCTCTGCTCATCAGGGCTGACCAGGCAATAAACACCTTTACTTGCTGAGCAATTTTGCTGGCCGTAGACATCCTAACTTTTAATATATTTTTACCCCCCTCTTTTTTTTCCTTCTCTCCCTGCCTTCTTTCTTTCTCTTTTTCTCTTTTGGTTTTTTGAGACAGGGTTTCTCTGTGTAACAGCCCTAGCTATCCTGGAACTAGCTCTTGTAGATCAGGCTGGCCTTGAACTCACAGAGAGCCTTCTTTCTTTTTTTTCCTGAGTCTATGGTTATCTACATTTTTGTGCATCTTTGGTTTTGATCCATTTGAGAGAAGTTGCAGACATAATGCCTCTCACCCCAGGATACTTCTTGTGTTTCCTAAGGACATTGACAGTCTCTTTCATCACCAGGATTTAATACAATAAGCAGTTGCTTTTATCCTAGTTATGTCAACATTTCTATCTGTGCTTTTTTGTTTTTGTAGGGATATTGATAGTCTCTCATTATGTAGCCTAGGCTAGCCTGGAACTTGCTGTATAACTCAGGTTGGTTTCAAACTGGCAATCCTTCTGCCTCTGTCTTCTGGGTGCTGGGATTACAGGCACATGTCACTATGCCTGACTCTCTCCCATTAGTGGGCTTTTGTCTTTTTTCCCCCTTGATATAGAATCTCATATATCCCTGGCTACAGTAGCTGAGGATGACTGGCTTTCTGCCCTTTCTGCCTCTATTGCTTCCTAAGTGGTGGGATTACAGGATGCCTGTCTTATGTTGTGCAGAGGATGGGACCCAGGGCTTTGTGCATGCTAGAGCAAGCATGCTACCAGCTGAGCGGCCTGCCACCCCCATTAGTGCTCCTTGTAGTTTTTCTTCCTACTTTACAAGACCCAGTACAGGATTGAGTGTAGCATTTCATTGTCACATCTCTCTGGTCATCTTTACTCTTGAACACTTCCCAATTTGTTTTTTGCTTTGTGTGACATTGTTAATTTTTAATACTGGCCTTTTAAAAATTAAGTATAGATCGATCAGTTAACTTCATTCTGTTCTAAATATTTCTGTTTTTTTTAATGCTAAATGAGGGTGTGTCTGTGAACTCTTTTGTTCAGTATCTTCTCCTGGCATTATTTCCCAGAGGTGGCATACCAAGGCAAGAGGTATGTCTGATTTGCTTAAAGGTTAAAAGGAGAAACATTAAGGAGTGTGCAGTGTTTCACATCTCCTTGTGGCTTTGCCAGCCCTCACTCATTGGTGTGTGTGTTTGTAATAGCTAAAGAGTTTTGTGAAGGTATGTTAAGATTTTTCTATTGGGAATTTCAAGTAGTTAAAATCTTGTTTACTTTCTCCTTAACCTTAAACTTTATTGTCTTTGTTTCTTTACTTTTTTCCCCTTAGTATTTCTGATTCATTTCGCTACACTTGCATGGATAATGTGAAATTCTAGCCATAGCAAGGTAGGTAGGGCACATACAATCATCCTTGCTTCACATATGATGAAAGAAGGCACTCCATTGACAAAGACTGGTGGGGACTAGGGGTAGAGCTCCTGACATCGGTGGAGGTGCTACCCACCTCTCCCTGCTGTAGAAGAGATGTGTGTTCCTCGGGGAGCCCAGGGTGCTAGTCCTGAGTCTCTCCCTGCTGTAGAAGAGATGTGTGTTCCTCGGGGAGCCCAGGGTGCTAGTCCTGAGTCTGCTTCTTTGTTTCTGCTGGTCTGAGCAACTAGGGCAGTTCTGCTTGGAAGCGTAAGACAGAGTGCCATTGGGAAAGTGGGTGCTGGAGATAGGGGTGCTTTTGGAAGGAAACTAGGAAGGGGTGAGTCTCCCCCTTCCTGGGGAAAACAGAGTGAGGGCTCTGGGGCTCCCCATCAACTCACCTGCAGGCTCCCCCAACATCACCCAGGGCTCTAAAGTACAAGCCGTGCAGATGGGAGGCCTTGCCAGGCTCTGCAGCGTCCAGGGCCTCCTACAGGACAGCCACAGCCTTCAGCCTCTCCACATTGCCCAGTCCCAGTGTGGACTTGGATAGCTTCTCAAGCCTGAGAACTTTATTCCACATTGTTTTGTCCAGGGACAGAAAACTACAGCCCTACATGAAAAATTTGTGTGACAGGTCTTGAAGCTTATTAGGATATTTTTATTTTGTTTTAAATTTTAAAATAAAAATATTTGTGTGTGACAAAGTCTTTCACTTTGTAACTCAGGCTGGCCTGGGACTCAATATGTAGACCAGGCCAGTCTAGAACTCACAGAAGATCTATCTGCCTCTGCCTCTTGTACACTGGGATTAAAGGTATGAGCCACCATGCCCAGCTAGCATAGGTTTTACAAGTGAACTTTTCCAGTGGATTTGATGGTCGGGAACTTAGAACCTTAAGGAAGCAAATGTTACCTGCATCCCATTTCCATCTGGGAACCAACAGTATTTTTTTTTAAAAAAAAAAATCCCCAATTACTTAGTATGTGTCAAATTACATCACTTAGAAACTTACAGAAATTTTGCTTTCTCCCATGTTATGTAATACCCAGATAATGATGTGGATCTTGCCTTCTGGTCCCCAGTGTCTCAAATATTTACCATTTGGCCCTTTGCTGAGAAAAATATGCCTGCCCTTGTTCCCCTTCAAGAGCACTGGCTGTTTACACAGCAGAACTCATTGAAAGTGGACAGCTAAGGAGGGGAAGGAGCCAGGCTATAAACAGGTCCCAGTGAAAGGGGAAGAGGCGTGAGCAGAGGCCCCTGGATCCCCTGCTCTGCTGTCCACTGCCCATACAGGTCCCCAGGCATTCAGCACTCATAGAAGCCTCGTTTCAGAACTGCCCAGGTGAACTCTGCTATTCTCAGAGAGTGGCTGAGACGGGAAGAAGGGAAGGAGATTTGGGCACCAGGGACTGTCCTCTCTAGACCCCATTCTGCATTAGGCACAGGGCTCCATGGCCTGCCTTAATCCTTGCAGCTCTCTGGGATGCTGTGAATTCTTCCTTTTTTGTAGTTGAGAAACAGAGCTTAGAGAACTTAACCAAATAGCCACCATGAGTCAGAGCTGGGGTTTGCCACTGACCCCTGGCTCTGATCCAACGCTCCTTTAAGGTTCCAAGTTGCCTAGCATTTTCTTTCTGCCTGTGACTCTCGGGTTCCTCCAGAGAGCAGGGAAGAAGAATGATCAGTGCCTTTGGTAGGTTACTGGGTTTCTGCTGAGAGTCCCCTTGTCGTGGTCCAATCCATTTCCATGGCTGGGATAGCTTCCTGTCATACCCCTATCAGCAACTAACTCTGGTACCCTGATCCGGAGTTCTGAGTTGCTGGACTCCAGTAGGCTGGGCACAGGGTCATTTATGCTTGGCACTTTAGGGGGAGGCTGCAAGCAGAGAGGAGACCGTGATCAATGTGTGCTTTTCTGGGTGGCGTGGCATTCCTACCACTCTGTGTCTTGTAGATGCCTGGGCTGAGAGAAGAATTGGAGCCTGGGGCTGAGACCCAGGCAGGAGGACAGCCCAGGGCCAGAGACCGAAGGGCCCATCCTAGCAGTACTACTCTTGAGCTCCGGAGTCACCACTTGCCATCCTCGCTCAGCCATTGTGAAATGTTTGATGGGAACAGTTTGGTCCTCTGTTAGGCTGTTTATTTGTCCTGAGAAGGCCATTAATTCACAGGGCTGTTAAAACGCCACATGTGCAATGCAAGTCCTCCATGTTTTCCATCTTTTTGGAATCCCCATTCTTTCACATCCAGTGCCCAAATAAAAATGAACATTCCTGACCCCCTGGCACACGCCTTTAATCTCAGCAGTTGGGGGGCAGAGGCAGGCAATTCTCTTGAATTTGAATTTCAAGTGAGTTTCAAGCCATCCAGAGCTACATAGTGAGACCCTCATAAATAAAGGTGGTGGTGGCGGTGCTGGGTATGTGTTCTGAGGAGATGGCTCAGCAGTAAAGAGTACTGTTGCTCTTGAAGAGAGCCTGGATTTGGTTTCCAGGACCCACATAGTGACTTAAAACTGCCTTTAACTCCAGTCCCAGGGGATCAGACATCCTCTCCTGGCTTCCACATGGACCAGGCATGCGCATGGTGTCCACATGTGCATGCAGGCATTCATATATACACATGCAATAAAAATAAATCTTTTTTTATTTTTTAAAGAGCATTCCATTCCACGGTACCAGGAAGTTCTGTTGCCTGATCAAGCCCTTCCAAGGCCTCCAGGGAGTGCTTCTTTCTCCACAGTTAGGCTCTCAGAGCTGGAGGGACCCCCTTCTCTGTGACCTAACTCAGGCAGGGACCAAGGCTCAATTTGAATCTGCCCTTCACCTTTGAGATGGCTGCAGTGTCAGCTGAGTTTTGTGCCGTGACTGGAGGTGCTGAGAGAAATTTCTGCAGAGAGAGGGAATGGCTTCCAGGTGGGTAGCAGACACCTCTGCTCACATGACTTGCCCTCTGCCATGCTGCTGCTAGCATCTCTTGTACTTACCCCTCAAGGGAAACAGATGGTCCTTCCCTTCACAATCAGGCACCTGAACTCTGCTGTTACAACCTTTTCCTAAGTGGATACTGGATTTTTTTTTCCCCCTGAGACAGTATTTCTCTGTGTAGTCTTGACTGTCTTGGAACTTGATCTGTAGACTAGGCTGACCTCGAACTCAAGAGATCTGTCTGATTCTGCCTTCTGAGTGCTGGGATCAAAGGTTTGTGCCACCATCACCTAGCTGGATCTTTTATATATGCGGAAGGGTCTCACAGTATTTAAGGCCAGGAAATTCGTGATTCTCTTGCCTCTGTCTCCTGAATACTAAGATTACAAGCATGTGCCACCACACCCCGTGACTTTTTTTTTTTTGTAGCTTCAAAGGTACTTGGAAATTCTTCTTTACTAGAAAGCAAGTTCTCAGGCTAGGGAGACAACTCAGTCAGTAAAATAGTTGCCATGCGAAGTGGGTGGCTCCTAAGGAACAGGACTCAGTATTGACCTCTGACCTACACACACACACACACACACACACACACACACAATCACTACCACCAATAACAACCACAACAAACCAAACAGATCATCTGACTCTGCTCCCCAAACTGTGTCACCCCATGCCTCCATCAGCAGGTGCTCCGTGGCTGCTTTGAAAGCTTTCAGAGCCACACTTTTTTTCTGTTCTTGCCTCAGATTTAAAGGGCACAGCTTGGTAGGTGTGAAGTGCCCAGCAAGTGGCCACAGAGAGCACCTTTATCTTGTAAAGGTACCCACGCTATTTTGAAGAGCTGTACTGAGCATCATTTCCCTGTGTTGCTGCCCATGATCTTGCATGTCCCTATGTGGGGCTAGAGGACAGTGGGAAGTCATTGTGCCCATCTTGCAGATAAGGAAGCAGAGGCACAAAGAGCCAGTCTCTGCCATGGAGAGCAGAGATATCAGATGGAGTGGAGATAAGGCCACACCTCACCAGAAGCTCCAGAAGGCAAATCTGAGCAGCATTCTTGAAATGATTCCTGGGACAAAAAGGTTTCTTCTCAGGCTGGAGCTGGCTCAGCAGGTAAGAGCACTTCCTGCTCTGGCAGTGAGTGGATCACGGCTGTCTGTAATCCAGTTCCAGGGGATCTGATACCCTCTTCTGTACACCAAAGGCACTATAGTTAATACACATACATACATGTAAACAGAGTGTTCATATACATCTTTAAAATGCATCCCAAAGCCAGATGTGTATGGTCATTCTTGAGTATGGAGCCATGAGCCCTGACATGCGGCTCTTCTGGAGTCTCTGCATGCCCCTAGAAGACTTCTTGCTGGTTAGGAAGGTCTCCAGGCAAGAGATTCTGGATCTACCACCCTCTTCCATAGTACCCAGTGTCTCTTCCCTCTAGGAAGTTTATGTGCTAGGCTTGTCCATGGGGCAGATGAATTACCATCTGTAGCATAAGGCCAAGAACTGGTCCTTTAAGGTCAAGGGTTGCATTACTCCTGGTGGCCTGTGTGAGTTTGGGCAAGTTGCTTCAACCCTCAGACCCTCTGTTCTTTCTTATCATGTGTGAGACAAGAAAGGCAATATGTACTATATACTTTATCAGATCAAGATTTGAACCCAGAGCTCTCCTGAGGACTAAGTGAGGTTATGGCTGAAACATGTAGTATGGTGGTTGTCATCCATGGCCACATAGCTGAACCACAGAGATTTCGAACATGCAGGGGTTCAGCTTCAGAAGTCTAGTACAGTGTCCACCCCTGTGCAGATTATACGACTGGATCCAAAATCTCTTCTCCAGATTGTCCTTGAGACACATAGTAGGCTCTCTGGGATGCTGAGTTACTCTTTTCTTTTTTCCTGTTTTTCCCCTGCTCTGAGACAGAGTTTCTCTGTGTAGTTCTGACTGTCCTGGAACTAGCTCTGTAGGCCAGGCTGGCCTCGAACTCAGAGATCCTCCTGCCTCTGCCTCTGAGTGCTGGGATTAAAGGCATGTACTATCATCGCCCAGCTGGTTTATTCCTTTCTTTATCATCTGTCTTGGCTATGTTAATTTACTCACAAGGGACACCTTCTGGGCACTCTTATGTCCCACTGTGTGTGTGTATGTGTGTATATGTACATGTGTGCATGCATGTGTGTATGTATGTGTGTGTATGGTTGTGTGTATGTGTGCATGCATGTGTGTATGTTTGTGTGTATATGGTTGTGTGTATGTGTGCATGCATGTGTGTATGTATGTGTGTGTATGTGTGCATGCATGTGTGTATGTATGTGTGTATATGGTTGTGTGTATGGTTGTGTGTATGTGTGCATGCATGTGTGAACATGTGGAGGTCAGAGGAAAACCTCTCATGTTGGTTATCACCCTCCACCTCATCTGGGAGGCGCTGCTGTTTGCTGCTGTGCTCACTAATCTAGCTGATGCAGGAGCCCCTGGGCATTCTCCTGTCTCTGCATCCATCTGGCTGTAGGGTTGCAGACAGGCCCTTCTGTATAGGTTCTGGTGGTCTTGCCTTGGTTAGAAGTGCTTTTACTAGGTGATCCATTTCCCCAGCCTAACCTAACGTTTTGACAAAAGTAGCCATGGACTGGAGGAAGAACTTTGTCTAATTGTCCACAATTGCAGGGCTGCTCCTTCAGGTCTCTGTGAGATTGCCTAATGCCTAACACCATCAAGACTTGCTGACCCATGCTGATTTTGACTAGGGTGTTGATAGTTATCCTTGTAAAACTGCTTCAGCTAGCCCTAAGGCCCGTGTCTCTAATAAGTTTACTTCTTTCAGTTGTTGGTTTGGTTTCCTCTTTGCGGGGCAGGTGTCCTGATCATATTTTCTTGTACAACATCTGGAATGGAGCCAGGAGAAAGAGTTAACACAGCTCCCATCACCTCACCTCCCTCACCGTCCAGATCTCATAGCTCCTTTCCCTCCAGCTGCTCCATCTGAGGCTTCTTCTCCTGACCCTCTGCTCTAGTTCCTTGTCTTCCTAATTCCCCGCAGCCCTCAGATCCTGTATAAATACATCCTTTCCCTCCGAGACCATCCATGGCTTCCCCTTCCCAGCCCCATTCACAGCCCTTAGAGCCTGTGTTTCATACATCACTGTTGTAAGCAGCATGTTTTCCAACATGCAGTCTGCATTCCAAGCCAGACTGTGAGCCTGTGAAGACAGGCCAAGTGTTAGTTTCCTTAGTGTCCTGGGCACTTCTGGTAGGAGCTGGGTCTGTCTACAGTGGGTATTCAGTGCACATGGACGGGCACAGCCACAGGCTGGATCTAGTCATTGCTGAGCTCCTGAGGGCTATGAATTTGTGTCTGCACTAAGAAAAAAGTAGATATGAATCCTGGGTGGTATTCCATCAAGCCTTGTTCCACAGCCTTTGTTATTTTCTTGTCTGGAGGGGACAGAGCCAAGGAACAGCATGTGAGACTGTTTGACATCCTAGTGGCTGCTTAGAATATTTGCTTGTGCACTTTGTAGTGTCCCAGGGTCATCCCACATTGCAACATCTTTTTGCACTGGTGTGGGCCTGGTGACCCTTGTCCTGGCTTATTTCTTTAACCCTAGGGGGAGCCAGGTTCTTTGGACCCAGCTGGAAGCGCCTTCTCTCAGGGAGTATGCTAGGGCCTCCCCTTGTAGGCAGGGCCTGCTTTCTCTCTCATCTGAGCAGGACAATGAAGAGAAATCCTGTTGCTATAGAAACTGCAGATCAGGGCTGTGGCTTTCTTGGGGCTATACAAAGATTAGAAGAATAGAGAAAGTCAGCTGTGGACTCTGGGCCATCAGCCATAGACTTGGAATGAAGATCTCGGTTTAGGTACCAGGTTACCGACCAATATGTTGTGTGTCTTTGAGTCAGGCACTTCTTCTTTAGGTCATATGTCATTTCGGTGGCAGAGGCAGGATCTGAACAGAAGTCCTAACTTTAGGTTCCTTGGTGTTTCCCTGCTTTGCCACTTCATGGAAACATCATGTCTATTTGGTGTCACAAAAAGCCGCCTTTCCTTTCCTTTTGAACTTGTTCCTTTTGCTTCCCAAGGTGCCCCTGAGAAAAGGGTTCTGTTCCAGAGTCCACTTGTTGGGGGACTCCCCCAAACCGTCCTTCTGCCTTTCCTTTCTATAGGCATTTCCCTCTAGTCTGTGCACTGCCTTGGATTGTCCAGTGGATGTAGCTCCTGACCGCCTTCCAGGAGAGATGGACAGACTGGTGTTGCCTTGGGGAGGCGTCTTTCCGTCACCGGTGCACCATGAAAATATGAGTGGAGGGACTGGCTAGATAGCACAGTGGATCAAGGCGCTTACCATTGAGCCTGACAACCTGAGCTCAATCCTCAGGACCCCTGTGACGGAAGGAGGGACCGAACTCCTGAAAGGTATCCTCTGACCTCGACATGTGTGCTGTGACGTGTGTAAAGCCGCACAATAAATAAGTAGTAAATGTAAAAAGCTCAAAAGTGATGATTTAATGTCAGCAGGAGACCTGAGGGTGCCATGGTATCACCTTAATCAGTGTTATAAGAGACCAGGCCCCTCTGGGAAGACCCCTGTGAGAACTTGGCCTAATTTCTAGCTCCAAGAGTTATATTCCTTTGCCTTCTCAGCTATCTCTCCATGTTGATGGGCTCAATGGGACAAGACAATAGAGAGCCTTAACATAGGTGCAGAAGAGCCCTGGCTTTGGTTCTGGGCTGCATGTGCTTAGGTCCGTCTCTCTCTTTCTCTTCAGGATCTTACTCTGTAGACCAGAGTGGCCTTGAACTCACGCCGGCCCACCTGCCCCTACCTCCTGAGTGCACCATCAAGCCTGCTTATTCTCCCTGTCTTTGAAGTGCTCCCCACCACTCCTCTCATACTGTGCCTATGGGAAGCATCCTTGCTGACCAGCAGCCGCCTGCTCAGAGAGGGCCTGATTCACTGGTGCGGTGGCCTGTGGTACAGTAAAGCCAGCGGGTGCCACCGAGACTGCTGTGGCTGTTGTGATTAGACAAGGTGACTTGGCACCGTGTCTGTGACCAGCGCCTGTTTTAGCAACATAGTAAATATTGACTCTGTGGTGTGAGCGTGGAAAGGGCAGATGACGGCGTTAACTCATTCTGAGAGGAGACGCTCACCCACCCTGATAACGTAAGCTGGGGAGTCATGCAGCAGGGAAGGCGCCCCTCCCCCACAAACACGCTGTTTAGGAGTGGAGAGAATGGAACAGAACAAGAAAGCCGTCCTTGCGCAGCCGATGGCTGGGCGGCTCTCTGATCCATTTGTTAGTTCTAAAGTGAATATCACATAGAAAAGTAATATACAAATCAGGCAGTGGTGGCACGTGCCTTTAATCCCAGCACTTGAGAGGTAGAGACAGGTGGATTTCTGAGTTCAAGGACAGCCTGGTCTACCGAGAGAGTTCTAGGACAGCCAGGGCTGCACAGAGAAACTCTGTCGTGGAAAACAAAGAAAAACAAAAGTAAAAAGAAAAAAAAATATTACAAGCATATAGGAAAAAATCATATGCTTTCCCCATTTTCTCTAAAAAAATTACATTTCTTTATCTATCCGTTTTTTTACCTGCACACATACACATGCCCTAGTGCAAGTGGAGGTCAAAGGACAAGTTGCAGGAGTCAGTTCTCTCCTTTTGCCATGTGGGTTCTTGGGATCGAACTCACGCCATCAGGCTTATCCAAGAGCACCTTTACCCACAAGCACCTTTCCAGAAGAGCCATTTTACCAGCCTATTTTCCAGGTTTTTATGCTGTCTACAATGTTCACAAAGTATCTTCTTTTAATATTTTAATTAAATAATTTGCCTTTTCCAGACAGGGTTTCTCTGTATAGCTCTGACTATCCAGGAACTCACTCTGTAGACCAGGCTGGCATTGAACTCAGAGATTTGCCTGGGTTAGAGGCGTGCACCACCATACCTGGCTTACATAAAATCTTTTATAATTGGAAAAGGACAGCGTATTAGAAATACTATTTTTTACTGGGTGTTGGTTGTGTCTGCCTTTAATCCTAGCACGCAGCAGAGACAGACAGATCTCTGTAGGTTCAAGGCCAGACTGGTCTACAGAGCAAGTTCCAGGACAGCCAGAGATGTTACACAGAGAAAATCTGCCTTGAAAAACAACAACGAAAAATAAAACATTTTTTCTCCCGAAGAGTCTGAAGGAACTTTCAGGATCATCCAGGTCCCTTTGCATCTTGCACTGTGGCACCATGGCTGTTAAAAACAAGGTCTGTGTAACAGAACCCGATTTCAGCGTGTTTACCTGCCACTCTGTAACCATAGAGTGGAATGTGGTAGGGAGAAGAATTCCAATCATGTCAGCTTTCAGTGTTGCCCTTTCTATGTCAATAGTCATTCAGTTGTTTTGAGAACTTCCTGGTTGCCAGGCCTGTCCTCCATCAGAGCATGGGCTGGGCAGGAGTAGGCCCAGGAGTGGGGAGGAGCCAGGTTTGGAGGAGGGCCCAGGACATAGATCCACCGGGTGAGGTTAGGGCTGCAGTAACATCAGAATAACCACCGTGGGTTATGCTCTAGCATTATTCCAGGAGCTCTCTGTGCTGTTATAGAAAATTTGTAAGATAGGAGTTAGTCCCGCAGGTCAAGAATAAGACCACTACTACAATTTAAAGCCAAAATTGAAGCAAGCTTTAATTAAATACTGGCCAGGTGAATGGACTCTGGCCAGGTTCGTCTTTGTGTTTCCAGGAAATGGCCTGGAGTTAGTTTACGGCAGTTTAAGTACTTCCCACCAGGTCCAATCAAGGGCAAGCATACATCCTGATGTACCTCCAGCCTACACCCAATCAGGGGCAAGCATACATCTTGATGTACCTCCAGCCTACACCCAACCAGGGGCAAGCATACATCCTGATGTACCTCCAGCCTACACCCAATCAGGGGCAAGCATATATCCCAGCCTGCATCCAATCAGAGTCAATACATCCTGACATATTTTCTGCCTGTGACCCTCCTGCCCATGTGTGATCAAGCATGTTTGGTGCAGATGGGTCAAACAGACTTGTTTAGGGGAGCAGAACATGTGGCTTGTCGTCTCCCATCGACAATTGCGTTCAGCAGTTCAGGAACTATCTGTGCTGGAACATGGTCTTGTGGATCAGAAACAGTTTTGTTTCATGGATCTCTAAGGCACAATAATTAAAACCTTAAAGTGTAGCTGACTTCTAGGGAAGAGGGGACCTGGGCTGGGCAGTTGGTTCTGCTCAGAACCTGTCAACAGACCACATAGCCTTTGCACCTTCTATCAGGCCAGGCTACCTCTTGTGTGGTTCACAGTTTTGCACTACAACAGAAGCCTAAAGGGAGCCTGAGCTAGCAGATGAATGTGTACAGACCCCATCTGGATTGAGGACGGTGGAGGAAGAGGCAGCCTCAACTGTAGCACAGGATGGGCTGCCGATGTGTGGCATCTGAACCCAGGGCTGGGTGTGTGAGCCCTCAGTTGTGGGACAGCCCTAGTAGGTGGGTTGATCCAGACTGTGGGGCTTTAAGAACCATGGGACATGGCCTCCTTTGAGGTACCTTTTGGCTAGTCTAGAGGTCCTTCATTTGCTGCCTGCTAGTAGGATGGCGAGGCCCTCTGTTTGGGCATGGAGCCAGAGTGTAGGGAGCTCCCTCAACGCTCTGAGGTGAGGAGAAGCTGCTTTGTTGGCCTTCCTTGTTCCTGGTTGAATAAACCAGCAAAGGGGTCTTAAGATTTGCAGCTTTTCAGCTGCATTAGTGGAACTTGTGTCTGAGTCTGAGGAAGTCACAGACTCTGGTTCCACAGGACCCGTCTCAGAGTGAGGGACTTACCCTGAGAAATCTCCCGTCTGCACACTTTAAGTGGAAAGTGCTTGTCCCCAGATAAGGGCCTGTCTTCCCAGGGTGCCTCAGAACCTGCTCTTATCACTTGAAGTCAGTTTCACTTAACTCATTTTCTTAGGAGGAAGGATTTGTGTTTGGGGGAAGGGCTGGCATGTTTGTTTGTTTGTTTTAACCTACGTGGCTGAGTTGATTAGAACCCACCAGCACTCATAAAGATGGCTTATCCCATGGTCAGGATATTTTGAACTGTGGCTAGAATGTTTTTGGTTTCCTGGCAAAGCCACATAGAAGTTTGTAATTTAATGTTGGGAGGGTTTCAAAGTTGCAAAAACGGAAAGGAGTCGTCTCTGAATTCTCTTTGAGGGGCACACCTCGGTTCTGGCTTTCACCTGCAGGTGGTTGTTGGGAGGGGTGGCCTGCCTTTGGCTAGAGCTGTAAAGCTGACAGAACGTGTGGATAAATTCCGCCTCATTCAGACTGGTCTTCTGCATTCTAGAAAGGCTCAGAGAGGTTAAGGGATCCTGCCGCACCCCTAGGGAAGATCAGTGTCACAGTTGAGCCATGTTTTCTGCCAGGATCGGAAGTGAGGTGGGAAGCTTTATGTTCTTTGTAAGGTGTTGGCCTGCTTAGGTTCTGTGATGTGAGCCTTCTGTACGCAGGCAGGTGTGATAGGTCACCGACAGGAGGACCAACAGTGTGGACCAGTGTGGTGCTTTGTCCTCCCAAACCTTCTGTGGCGGATGCTGCTGCTGCTTGGTGTTCCTTTGCTCCGTGAAGCAGGGAGGTGGAGAGATAAGCATTAGCTCAGTGTTGTGGGGGGAAGTACTGTTTCAGAGTGATTCAATATTATCCATTCACCATTCACAGAACAAATATGTATTGGACACCTCTTGGAGGCACTAGGAACTGAGGTCACAGCTAGTGACTGGGATGAAGGCGAACAAGAGTCAACACAGTAGTCACTGTGCTGGCTTGTTTTTGTTGCCGTCTTGGCACAGCCTAGAGTCACCTGGGAAGAGGGAGCCTTAGCTGAGGAAATGCCTCCATCTGATTGGCCCATGGCCCTATCTGTAAGTGACTGACTTGATGAGTAATGTGGGAAGGTCCCGTCCACAGTGGGCAGCACCATTCTCTAGGCAGGTGGATCTCAGTTGTTTGTGAAAACCATCCTGAGCCAGTGAGTGAGCCAGCAAGCAGCATTCCTCCATGGTTTCTGCTTCAGGTTCCTGCCCTGACTTCCCTCAGTGAGGGGCTGAAGCCTGGAAACGTGAGCGGAAGTGGGCCCTTTCCTCTGCCAAGGTGCTTTCAGTCATGGCGTTTATCCCACCAACATGAAGTAAATTAGAACAGTGTTCTCTGCCTAGTGCGCGAGTCTCCTGACGGTGAGCCGGTCTCTGCAGCTCTTAATGTTCGCCATAGCATTGAGAACAAGCGGACTAAGCCATTGCTGCAGAATACTTCTGCTGTGATGTAAACAATGACAATAATAATTACCAGCACATACTACATGCCTGCTGTATAGAAGACATACACCGGGCATTTGACTTGTGCTTGTCTGATGTCAGATGTGCTGTGAGGTCACAGTTGTTGACCTTGCTTGACAGAAGAGATGCAGCTCATACCCTGAGTCCCTCTAAGGCTAAAACTGGGTGCTGCTGACTACGAATTCAGAACACTTTAAGTTACCCAATAGAGAAAGATGGTGCCGGTGGCTTCTGGAAGCTCATAGTGCAAAGGGTCAGGTTTGGCAGGGGCTTGGGTATGTGAACTGGACTGTGACTCTGGCAGAGAATCTGGGAGAGGTTTTTATTACCCTGCCTTTGGCAGCCAATGCCTGAGAGAGAGGAGTGTGTGTGAGGTTGAGGGGATCATCCAGTTACGACCTTTGTGTGTAGTTGGCCTAACGTCCTCAGCAGCCAGATTCTCTGGGCACTGTGAACCCTGACGGATCCCCGAGCCCCTTTTCTGTGCTGTATTAGTTTCCCGAGGTTGCTGTAACAAATGATCATCAGCTGGGTGGTTTAAAGTCGCGGGAATCTATTCCTCATGGTTATAGAGGTCAGAAAGCTGAAATCAAGGTGCAGCCAGGGTTGGTTCTCCTCAATGGGAGTCCATTTCTTACCCTCCTGACTCATGGAACCTGATGCTAGTCTTCAGTGTTTTCCCACCACTTCCTACCTGTGTGTCTGAGAGTCCTGCTTTCTGGTCAACCCTGTAGTGAGCCGGACCCGCATGCGCGGTGGATAAGGGTCCTTGGGCCTATCACGATGCAGTCTGGTGTCAGCTGATGGTGGCAGCCAATCACAGGGCGACCCGTGTGCCAATTCCCGATATAAGCAGCTGCCTTAGTGCTCTCGGGGCCTCTGGCCCCTCTCTCTCTCTCTCTCTCTCTCTCTCTCTCTCTCTCTCTCTCTCTCTCGTAAAGCATGAGAAGAATCCTTGTGTGGTGGTGTTTCTTAATGAAGCCTGCCGCACAACCCCACTCCACTGGCTTCGCTGTCATTGGCCTCGCCTAGGTAATTCAGGATTGTCTTCATCTCAAGATCCTCACGCTAATTCCATCTAAGAAGACTTACCGAATATGGCCACATTCACATTTTCTAGAGATAGGACATTGGAAGTATCTCTTAGGAGTCCAGCCCACTACGTTTGTCTACCCGGTCCCTCATCAGGTCCAAGACCTTCAGAGTCAGTACACTTACTAAAGACCTCCCCACACTCATATCAGCTGCTCTGCCTCCTGCACCCTCCCAGGCCTCATGGTCATGGAGGTCTTGGCTCCCTGGAACTGGAAGTTTCTCTCCCGCCTGCCAGTTCCAGAACAACCATTCTAAGGCTTAATTTAATTGCAAACTGTTTGGCCTGTTAGCTCAGGCTTATTCTTGGCTAGCTCTTACAACTTAAATTGACCCATTTCTGTTATTCTGTATTTTACCACGAGGCTCATGGCTTGTTACCTCACATCTTACTTCTCCATCAGCTGCTGGTGTCTTCCAGACTCTCCCTTCTTTCTATCTTTGCTTGGATTTCCCACCTGACTCTATTCTGCCTGGCTATTGGCCAAATCAGCTTTATAACCAGTGGTAATAAAGCATTCACAGCATACAGAGGGACATCCCACCTCAGCTACCTGTTGCTCACCCATGGTGGGCCTCGTGGGAAGGACCACAGAGCCCAGGAATTATCTACTCTTGTACGTCTAGGTGGTAATTCCTACCTTGAACATGCTGCCTCTTTACTTTGTGGTACTGGCAGGCAAGAACGTATCGTTGGCCTGGCAGAGTTCCAGGTCAGCTGGGCAGTTTGTTGTCCTGCCAGATTGATGCTGGCACATATCTCTGACCACCAAGCCCTACCCCCAGTCCTGCTGCTTTATCTGTGTGACATTCTGCAAAATCTGTTCTTATGTCAGGTCCCTGCTCTTTCCCTATTCCCAGCCTCTTAGAGTTGAAACACACTGTGTGCCTACTCTCTGTGCTTGCTAATTTATCTCTCTTCCCTGAACTGGGTCATATGTTATTTTTATTTCATGGTATTAGCTTACCTGAGGGCCCAGTTCCTGTTTCTCTGCTGAGATGTAAGCTTCCCTGTGACATCTTGGACATAGCTTTTGAGAAATAGCTGTTGCCTCCTTGGGTGCTAATCTAGCATAGGGAACATTTATTTATTTGTTAGTATTTTTTTTGTTTTTGTTTTTTGTTTTTCGAGATAGGGTTTCTCTATAGCTTTGGTGCCTGTCCCGGAACTAGCTCTGGTAGACCAGGCTGGCCCCGAACTCACAGAGATCCGCCTGCCTCTGCCTCCTGAGTGCTGGGATTAAAGGCGTGTGCCACCACCGCCTGGCTATTTGTTAGTATTTTTATTAGCATATGTTACTCACATGTAACAGTAGGTTTCATTGTGTCAGTCATACATGTATATGTAATGTATTTGTCCCATATTCATCTTTCATTAACCTGTCCTGTTCCCTTTCACATCTTCTGATTCCTTCCTCTTCACGTCTCATCCCTCTTCTACTTTAAAAAAGAATATATGTATGTATTTATATATGTATGTATGCGTGTGTTTTGAGATAAGTTCTCATTATGTAACTCTAATTGACCTAGAACTTTCTGTGTAGACAAGGATGGCCTTGAACTCACAGAGATCTGCCTGCCTCTGCCTCCTGAATGCGAGAGTTGAAGGCCAACATACCCTGCTTATTTATTTATCTAAGAGGATATTTTATCTCATCTCGTCTCTGTTCCTAAATTTTCTGGTGACTTTGAATGTGTCACCAGTTTCCTTAGTTTCTGATTCTTTCTTTGACAGTCTGGAGCACTGGACTGTGAGATGTCCCTGAAGGCCCCTTTCAGCCTGATCATTCTGTGTCCATCCTGACAGCCTTCAGTTCTCTGAATACTCATGTCAGAATGTCAGGGCCTGGACCACTGGAGAGTCACAGAGAGTGGCTCCCCAACTCTGGCCCTGTGTTGGCTCGTTTCATGTCAGCTTGACACAAGGTATAGTTATCTGACAGGAGGGACCCTCAGTTGAGAAAATGCCTCTATAAGGTCAGACTGTAGATAAGTCTGAAGTGTATTTTCTTAGTGATTTATGGGAGAGGGCCCAGCCTGTTGTGAGTGGAGCCATCCCTGGGCTGATGGTTTTGGGTTCTATAAGAAAGTAGGTTGAACCAGCCATAAGGAGCAAGCCGGGAAGCAGCCTCCTCCACAGGCTACATCTGCATCAGCCCCTGCCTCCAGGTTTTTGTCCCAACTGCTGTCCATGATGGATTGCTATATGGAAATAATATAAGTGAAAAAACCCTTTCCTCCCCAAGTTGCTTGTGGTCATGGTGTTTCACCACAGCAGTAGAAACCCTAACAAAGACAGACCCTAAGGGCAATACTGCCTCTACAAGTAGTATTCCTAAAAAGCAAAATGCAGGAAGGGCCCGTTTTTCTGTTAGAGCAGTGTTCATGCCAGCCTCATCTCCCATGGATCAGGTTCTCTGGGGCACATTAAGGCCATCCTGGAGGCTGGAGACCAAAACCAAGTTTAAAAAAAGAAACTCCACAGGGACTGCACTGCCATGCATCCTGACCTGGCCCCTCAGCCACACCCAGAGGTCGGTGCCTCCCTCATGGGCTCAGTGAACCGACTAATTTGTCCCGAAGCAGAAGATGTCAGTCCGCTTACAGTGGCTTCATGATTTTTTCATGCGAGGATGGACCACTTTGAGGATTGAGCCCTTGTTTCCCGTGGCTTTCATGTGCAGCCAGCTGTGTTTTCCCAGAATCCATAATTTCTTAAATCCAGCTTGCTTTCCCAGTCACTGCCAGGAAACCTATAACTCTGGTCACTTAATAATACCCTCTTCTTGGGTTTGTGGTCATTTTGAAGAAAGATGTTCTTATCTGGGTCTCTGTGTTTTCTCTGGCAGTGTGAGAGCTGGGCTAGATGCCGTCTCAGATTTTCTAGCCCTTAGCTTTTTTTTTTTGTTCTTTGTCAATAAATTTTATTGTGTATGTGTGTCTTGCAGAACTGGGTGGGCATATCTGATGTTGGGAATTAAAACCATGTTGTTTACTTATTTTTAAAATTAAAATATAATTAAATCACACCCCTTCCCTTTCTTCCTTCTAGCCCCTCCTGTGCCCTCCTATTCCCTTTCAAACTGATGGCCTCTTAGCTTATTATTGGTGTGTGTGTGTGCACACGTGCACACGTGTGTGTTTCATCGCTGATTATTTTGTGTTGGATAGCCAATTAAGGGTTCATCCCTAGAAGAGAGACTATATCCCATCTCTTACCAGCCATTAGTTGCATGTAGTTGTAGGGCTGGGACTCTGTTAGCTTCCCCTCTTCCTTGTGAGCACGTGTGTTAGTGTCGTCAGTGTTCAGGTCTTGTTTAGGCAGGCATGTTGTTGAGGTATCGTGGCTGAGGCCTCCTGTCATTTCTAGGAGACATAGTTTCACAGCAGACTCCCTGGTTCTCTGGCCCTTGCAGTCTTCTGCAATGTTCCCTGAGCCTTAGGGCAGGAGTGATGTCGTGGATGTATCCACTGGAGCTAGGTACCCCACGGTCAGTTGACTCCTGCATTATGACCAGTTGCGGTTTCTGTGATGGTCTTCATTTGCTGTAGCGAGGGAACATTCTTATGCAGGGAGAGCTACACTTACCTGTGGGTATAAGGGTAAATTTAGGATGCAGTTAGGAGTTAGGCTGGTCTAGTAAAGTGGCGATCCAGTAGGTTGTGCTGTAAGATCTATGGTCTCACTAGTAGTTGGCTAGGTTTCTAGTACCAGGCGCGATCTCCGCCCCCACTCCCTCCTGTTGAGTGGGCCTTAAGGTTCTTTACATTTAAGTGTTTTGTTTTGTGTTCACCTAGCACTTCCCCCCTTTAGTGTATTGCAATAGTGAGGGTTGAACCTAGGTCCTTGTGAGTGCTAGGTAAGCACTTTCACCACTTCTCCAGGTCCCTTCCTACCTTTAAATGATGATAATCATTATGATTTATTTTTGTTTGTGTGGCATGTGGTTATAGAGATCGTTGTTTGAGTAATACCTACCCACAGATTGTGGAGGCTAGGAGTCAAAGTGTCTTCCTCTTTCACTTTTGTCTTTCTTTCTTTCTTTCTTTCTTTCTTTCTTTCTTTCTTTCTTTCTTTCTTTCTTCCTTCCTTCCTTCCTTCCTTCCTTCCTTCCTTCCTTTCTTTCTTTCTTTCTTTCTTTCTTTCTTCTTTTGGTTTTTGAGACAGGGTTTCTCTGTGTGATAACTGTAGCTGTCCTAGAGCTAGCTCTGTAGACCAGGCTGGCCTGCCTCTGCTTCCTGAGTGCTGGCTTTAAGGGCGTGCACCACCACTGCCCGGCTATTTTGTTTTTCTTTATATATATATGAATGTTTTGCTTGCATGTCTGTATGTGCACCACATTCCCATAGAGGCCCAAAGAGGCATTAGATCCTCAGGAAGTGGAGTTACAGACAGTTGTGACCTACCATGTGGGTGCTGGGAACCGAACCCCGGTCCTCTGCAAGGGCAGTAAGTTCTGCTAACCACTGAGCCATCTCCATTTTAGTTTCTGAGGCAAGGCACTTTACTGAATCTGGAGCTTACAGTTTTGGCCAGACTGGCTGGCTGGTGAGCTCCTGGGATCTGCCTGGCTCCAGCCCCCAAGCCCCATGCTAGTGTTACAGAGGCACGGTGGCGCCATGCCTGGCTTTTAATATGGGTCCTGTGGATCCAAACCAGGTCGTTATGCTTGGACAAGCATTTTACCCACCAGCATCTCCTCAGCCCCTGCTTTCTTCTTTTGAGGCATCTCGCTGTTACTTAGATTTAGTCTTCCTGTTTTTCTGTGGCTTTTCCTTCCATAGGATGGCCCAGAATGTAATCAGAAACATCTCAGTTGCTTGGAAGCCTTTCGTCTGGTTTCGCTTTTCTGCCCAATTACTAAATCTTTAAGGCGCCCCGTGTAGTTTAAGTGGTTAGCTTTTGGGCTCCTCAGATAACCCAGATTCTCTTACTGTCTTCTGGCTTCTTCAGCCTCCCAGCCTTAAATCTCAACGACAAAGGGCCAAGCCTTAGGCTTGCTGGAAAGGTATGAGCAGGGTCCACCTCCTCCACCCCAACCCCAGCAGGAGGAGAAAACTGGAGCCTGTCACTTGACAGCACATTTGAGATGTGATTGTGACAGCTGCTGCACTCTGGCTGCAGAATGAGTCAGCTCTTAATGACTTGGTTGCCACCTTGTGGATTGTCTGGAGGCCAGGTGTGGTAGGGATCTCAGGCTCCTTATGCATAGGGACCAGACTGACAGGGACAGTTCTAGAG
>NC_022012.1:73366780-73370990 GCF_000317375.1 Microtus ochrogaster | reverse complement strand
TTGTACCTGGAGCTTACCAGTTAGCAGACTGGCTGGCTAGTGAGCCCCTGGGACCCTCCTGTCTTTGCCTCCCAGTGCTGGGCTTATATAAGGGGCCATCATGATGGCTTTTTATGTGGGTGCTGGGGACCTGGGTCAAGGTCCTCATGCTTGAACTGCAGGCACCTTAGCTGCTGAGCCATATCTCTCATCTCCAATTGTTTCTGTATAGTCTTTTATCAGATATTAAGATCATATTGAAGACAAACTTTATATCCATTTTTTTCAGATAGAGTATATTTTTCTCTGTTATTTCTTCTAAAAATATATTTATTATAATGCAGTGTTACCGAAAGATTTTTTTTTGTATGTTTTGTTTTGTTTTGTTGAGATAGAGTTTCTCTGTATAACTCTGACTGTCCTGGAACTAGCTCTGTAGACTAGGCTGGCCTCGAACTCACTGAGCTTCACCTGCCTCTGTCTTTGAAGGGCTGGGATTAAAGGCATGCATCACCACTGCCTGGCTGAGAATTTTTAACAGTTCATTTTTAACTCCTTCGTTCGAGAGAGGCTTTAATTCTGTAGCCCCGACTGATATCAAACTCATACTGATCCTCGCTTCAGACTCATGAGTGCAAGAACCGCCATGCCTGGCTATGCTTAAGTTTTATATAGTTGGGAACTAGTTAATGGAACAATAGTTCATTTAAAAGTTTCATCTCATTGTCCTCCTGCAGCTCTCTAGTATACTTCTAGGGTACTCAGAAGTATCATGACTTCTTCAATAGCCTATCACAAATCGCCCATGCTTATGTAACCATACATATGCATAGTCTGTATTTAAAAAACACAGATGGGACCAGACTACACACAGATGGTATCAGAATATTGTTTCACAATTTTATTTTATTTTTTAAAAAGGTTTGTTCACCGGTGAGGCATGATGACACATATTTTTTATCTCAGTACTCGGGAGACAGAGGTTGGATTTGAGGCCAGCCTGTTCTGTATAGCAAGGTCAAGGCCACTAGCTAGGGCTACACAGTGAGAGCCTGTCTTTAAAGAAGATTGATTTATTTTTATTTTCTCTGTGTGTTTGCCTGTATGTATTTATGTGTACCATGTGTGTACCTGTTGCCCATGGATGCAGGAAGAGGGTATTAGGTGTCCTGGGACTGGAGTTGTAAGTTGTTGTGACCTATATGTAGGTGGTGGGAACTGAACCTGGGTCCCCTGCAAGAGTATGATGGCTTTTACCTTCAGAACCATCTCTCCAGTCCAACAACTTGATCCATCAATCTGTCCGTCCGTCCGTCCGTCCATCCATCCATCCATACATCCATTCATCCATCCATCCATCCATCCATCCATCCATCCATCTATCTATCTATCTATCTATCTATCCATCCATCCATCCATCCATCCATCCATCCATCCATCCATCCATCCATCCATCCATCCATCCATCTATCTATCTATCTATCTATCTATCCATCCATCCATCCATCCATCCATCCATCTATCTATCTATATCTGAGACAGGGTCCAACTATTTAGTTTCGGCTATCCTGGAACTTACTCTGTAGATCAGGCTAGCCTCAAATTCACAGAGATCCACTTGACTCTGCTCCCCAAGTACAGGGATTAAAGGCATGTACCCCAAAAGCTTTGACCTTTTGATAACACACTTTCAGGATCAGTATGCATTTGTGTATATATATGTGTGTATTGCATTATTTTTAACAGCTGTATAGGACAGACATTTAGGTTGTTATGGAAATGAGCTTCTTTGTATGACTCGTACCTCAACTATTATCCACCACGTATGGTTCTAGACAGTGAGGAATCAACAGTAAACAAGACAAACGCCACCATGTCACCCTTTTGGTCAGCATACTTGTCAAAAAAAACCTGGAAAGTGAACTCTATCTCATCTACTGAATTATGGAGACAGAAAAAGGACCTAGAACATTTAACTGAATGTATGATTAATCAGTGAATGTTTGGATTAATCTCCCTTTCTGCTGGCCCTGGCCACAGTATGATTATCCTCTCCCACCACTGCAGTGCTTAAAGGTCATCGTCCAGAGGCTTCGGTGATGGCTTCCATGGTGGTGTTTGCGGGTGTTTATGAAGCTCCTCATGGTACAGCTTTGCAGTTTGTCCTTGCAGCTGTGTGAGGAAGTCACAGTGGCTGGTTTGCAATTTGTAAGAGGAACTGGATCACTGAGAGGCCAAGGTCATTGTGGCTAGAGAAGACGGACACCTAGTTCTTCACAGACGTGGTTGATGGAAAACCTAGGCTGAGCACCCAACACAAAGGGCTTTCTCTGGGTGGTGGCGGATGCCTTTAATCCTAGGTAGAGGCAGGCAGATTTCTGAGTTTGAGGCCAGCCCTCTCTACAGAGTGAGTTTTAGGACAGCCAGGGCTACCCAGAAAAACCTGCCTCCAAAATCAAAGCAAAACAGAAAGGCTGTCTTTCCTGGGACTAATTCAGAGCCCCCAGAGTTTCTGCCATGCATATTCAGTTGGGAAGAGCATTAGTTTTATCTTTGTCCCTTGCTGAGTGGCTAGAGAGTGAGCCCTCCAGGACATCTTATTACTATCCCATGAATTCATTTAGAATTCTGCTCTGCAGTGTGGTAGCTGAGACTGCCCACAGAGATTTAAAATTAATAGTAGAATGATTAAACAATTAGAAGTTAGATTAGTTCTTCATTCATGCCATCTCCATGCCAAGCGTGCAGTTGACACCTGTTGGCTGGCCGCTGCTGCCTTGGGCAGAGTATCTCCATCAACAGTATCGATTTGAGTGTCTGCAGGGGTCCAGGGTTGTTTTTCTCCTAAACACTCTAATGTTTCTGTCTTAACTTTATGTTTTATTTTATTTTGCTTCTTGCTGGGTAGGATCTTGCTATGTAGCCCAGGCAGGCCTCCCAGGTGCTGGGACTATCAACATGTACTGCTGTGCCCAGCTTAGAAGGTCATCTTTGCTTTCTAATTTGTGGGGGAGGCGAGGATCACAGGCAGGGTAGGTGGCTTGTCTGCAGTTAAGCATCTGGGAGTGCAAGCCCCAATTAAAGCCAGTCCTCTGCCTGTGTTTTCTCCACTGCCATCTGCCCCATTTATTTCGAGAATGCTTTTATACATGATGGCATCTGTTACCTTACTCTGCCCACTGGCTCATCGAAAGGGTGTAGATTCAGTGCCTGCTACAAGCAGAACCCTCGGTCAGGTAGCTCCCAGCCTTTGTTCGCCAAGACCAAGAGACTGTACTCTGAGTTGTTCCCCTCCATATGAGGATGCTGTGCCCCACAGACTCTCCCCAGGGACCGTCAGCCTCTCTTTGAACCTTTTTCTGATGTGGTCAGGACATGCGTCGACAGTTCACCTGTAAGCTTATGGGAAACTGGGCTGTTACTGTCTGCAACCCACCCTGCCAGTCTGTGGCCCCGGGGCAGGGCCTGGGGACTGATGAGATGCTGGCAGACTGGCCCAGCATTTTCACAAGTGGAGGTAGACAGACAAATTAGAGATTAAAAGTCTGTGGGGACTCAGCAATTAAAGTGTAAGCCCTGAAATCAAGAGCAGCAGCGTCGCTGCCCAGAGTGTTCTTTCGGGGCCGATGAGTGATAACAATCATTTCGGACTGAGACAGATGGGGGAGCCTCATCACACTGAAAGAAGCAAGAAAGGCTGTGCTCATGTCTCAAAGATTAGTTTCCTCATGTTCCTGAAAGCTGTCATTAGGAAAATTGTCAGAGCACTGGGTCATCCGTATCTCATGATTATTACTGTTTCCTCGGCACTAGGAATTGTGATAAGCAGAAAGGCGTGCATTAGAAATCCCACCCACACAGACAGTCTGTGGAGCTGAAGAAACCCCTCTTCCACTGTCCCAAGAGAGTCCTGTTGAGTGGTTCTCCAACTTGAGTGGACACAAGTTTCTGATTTAATAGGCCAATACTTTTTATTTCTAACAAATGTTGGCACTGGGCTGGGGGCCACACTTTGAGAGCTACTGATTTCTACCATCCGGTGCTAGGGAGAACTCATTTCAGGTTCCAATGACATAAGTTCTGTCCAAACCTTACCGCTTATGTATGTGGGCTGCCTCTGACCTTGAGAAGACACTTTTGCCACTTTCCAAAAGTCCTTTCCTTTCCTTTCCTTTCCTTTCCTTTCCTTTCCTTTCCTTTCCTTTCCTTTCCTTTCCTTTCCTTTCTCTCT
>NC_022012.1:73351367-73366660 GCF_000317375.1 Microtus ochrogaster | reverse complement strand
GTTCTTAACCACTGAGCCACCCTCCAGACCCCTTACTATCTCCTTTAAAGATTTATTTTTAAGTGTGTGTGTTTACACATGAGCGCAGGTGCTCTCGGAGCTAGTGGTACAGACAGTTGCGAGTCACCTGATATGGGTGCTGGGAACTGAAGTCAGGTCATCTGGAAGAGCAGTGCACGTTCTTAACCACTGAGCTATTTCTCCAGCCCTAATTCAATTCTCACCATAACTGTTTCAGATAGTTTTCAGTTCTAACCGTTACGAAGTCTGGAGCTTTTCAGTGTGCCTTCTTAAAGCGGGTGTGGTAGATCATAAATGAAGGGTTAGGCATTGCCCTTCCCTTAAGAAGATTAATCTAGTTTGAGGGTGAGGGACAGATAATCAGCAACGTACACACGAAAGAAAAGGGCATGAAAAGATAATTAGGTGTACTCAACGGTAGGAGCTGTTGCATTTTCAGAGGTGACGATCCCTGGGAGTTGCTGGCGCGGTGGCTTTCAGGAGGAGTTGCTGGCGCGGTGGCTTTCAGGAGGAGTTGCTGGCGCGGTGGCTTTCAGGAGGAGTTGCTGGCGCGGTGGCTTTCAGGAGGAGTTGGAACTTGAAGCAGGAGGAACACTGGGATAAGCAGAAGCTCTTCCAGGATAGGCAATCAGGACTAGCAGAAGCCCTGAGGTGGAAACGAGTATGCTGTGCTGTGCCCAGTGGGAAGCCAGAGTGCAACTGGGCAAGGGGATTGGAGCCAGGTGATGAAAGACTGCCCGGGCCCAGCCAAGAGGCTCAGGCTGGTGGGAAGGGGAGCATGGGATGGAGGAGAGAAGACTGATGATGTCAGTGCTCTAGGAAAGTGGGCTGGGGGATGTGGGAGTGGGCTGGGGAGTGGGTGGGAGACAGGAATGCGGATCTAGGAGGTTGTGCCAAGTGATTTGGTTTATGAGTAATGCTCAAGAAGGAGGAAAGAGAGAGAATCTAGTATAGCTCCATTCCAGAAACAACACACATTAGGAGACAACAACACTGAAGAGCCGGCTCAGTGGGTAAGGGCACTTACTGCTCTTACAGAGGACCCAAGTGTGTTCCCAGCACCTGCACCAGGCAGCTGATAACTGTATGAACTTCAGTCCCAGGGCGCACTCTGCCCTCTTCTGGACAATATGGGCACCTGCACATAAACTTTAATACACACACACACACACACACACACACACACACACACTACACTATACTTAGAAAATGCAGCTAGGTGGTGGTGGTGCACGCCTTGTGCACTCAAGAGGCAGAAGCAGGAGGATCTCTGAGTTTGAGGCCAGCCTGGTCTACAAGAGCTAGTACCAGGACAGGCTCCAAAGCTACAGAAACCCTGTCTCGAAAAAACAAACAAACAAACAAATAAAATTCACACACTACAAACCTACTGTGCATCAGACACTTAGGTGCCAGGAGTCCAAGGAGGGCCACTTATGGGCTCTGTCCCAGGTGCTCAAAGTCCAGTGAGGAGAGGACCAGAGTCACCAGAGAGCTTGGCGGTGTCCCCAGGAGACAGACATAGAAGGAGAACCTTGTATCAAAGACACATCAGTGGTGACTGCAAAATGCTGCCCGGAGCTTCCTGTAGACAAGGAAGTGGGGGCTGGCCCTTTCTTTCTCTGTCCATGGTGAGTCCTGTCCTCCGGCTCACCCTTGACTGGGTAGTGATTGTGCACTGCCATGTTTGTTGGGGCATGTGAACACGCCCCTATTCCTGTTCTCATTTCCTCACTGTTGAAACAACACAGAAAGCTTCATTTATTTTACCTGTTGTCTTTTTTTAATTAATTTTGTTTGCTGACAGTTTCATACGTGTGTGTATCATGTATTCCCGTTGTTCCCCCCACAGTCCTCCGTCGTCTCCTGTCCACACGTGTTGTCTGTATCTCCCCGTAATTTCATTCCCACATGCTTGTCTTTTTGTTCTGTGACTCTCTGATTTTAGCCAGGGTCAGCTCTGTGACTACAGCTTTGCACCGCCCACTGGAGCCTGGTGGGCTCACCGTTTGGTCCACAGCTGAAGGCAATGCCTGTCTCTTCCCCGGAATCCATTAGTAGCCAATACTTCAGCAGGGAGGGGTGGGGCCCATGAGCCCCTCCCTGATCCATGATTGACAGAACAGGAAATTTTAAAATAAAATACAAAAGTTTCCTTGTATTATTCACCACCCTCACATTCTTTTGCTCCTGCATTCTGTGTTTTCTTTTGCTGTATCCAAGAGTACTTTTAAAAATTGAATCAAATCATACATATCATTTACAAATGATTATTATTGTTTCATAAACATGTCCCCTTTAAATTTATTTTAGATTTTTTTTAATGTGTGTATTTTGGCTGCTGGTATGAACATGTACTACCTGTGTGCTTGGTGACATCAGAGGTTGGAAGAGGAGCATCAGATCCCCCGGAACTGGACTTACCAATGACTGTGAGATACCATATAGGTGCTGGAAGACAAACCCAGGTCCTCCTTTAGACCAACAAGTACGCTTATTCACTGAGCCTCCAACCATAACATATTTACCTTAAAAATAATAATTACATTTGGGAGCTAGAGAGATGACTCAGTGGTTAGAAGCACTGGCTATTCTCCCAGTAGACATGGGTTCAATTCCCAGCACCCACATGACAGCTTACAACTGTCTGTAACTTCAAGATCTGACACCCTCACACAGACATACAACAATGCACTTAAATAAAAATAAATGTTATTTTAAAAAAGAATTACATTTATTTGTGTGTGCGCACACACTGGCCCTTGTGGACATTTGAGGACAACTTCTCAGTTCTCCCCACCGAACTCGGGTCATCAGGCTTGGTAGCAAGCCTTTAGCCCTTGAGCTGTCCCAGCACAGATCCGCCCTTCCTGGTGCTCATCATTGGAATGTCCATGTACTTGTCCATTGCGTCTAGACCATCTGGTGGTCATAGTTGGTTCTTGTTAGAAGATGCCTGCCTTATTTCTAGTTCCTCATTGTCTATGGGACTGGGTCCTTCTGAATGCTCTTCATAGGCTAAATTCCCAATGAACATTGCAGTTAGATAACCTGATTTTAATTCCAGATGTGGCAGACTGTCTTGGTCAACGTAATTCTCTAAGCCCCGAGTTTTTAGTCTGGGCAATGCCGGTAACAATGACTGTGCAAAGGTAGAGATAGAAGCCGGGCAGCATCCACCTCCCAGTCATCTGGGTAGGAACAAGCAAAGGCCGGGGGGCTGCTGAGCATGGTGACGTAAGGATGGGACCTCTGCCTCGTAGCTGTCCCTGCCCATGTAGGCTTTTCTGAGTGAGATTTGGGCCTCTCTCTATTCATTTGGTTTCCTGGAATGGGACTCTACCTGTGGGTGGGAGGGAGGAATAGTCTCTACTTCCTTCTTGGCTACCTGCTTCAGTGATGTAATGTGTACTTGGCCTTCTCCTGTCCTAGCTGCCAGCCCTTCCCCATGTAGGCGCCAAGTCAGAGTTGAACGAAACGTGAGGCTGGGTGGAAAGGAAAGTGAGCTGGGCTGCCTGACAGGAGGCTTCTTGGTCCGGGAGAGGCTGCCTCCTGGGCAAGTGCAAATTCTTCACTTTGACCTGACCTCAGTTTCCCCACCTCTGGTCAGAGGGTGATGATGGCGATGAAGAGTTCTCTTTATTTCTGTGGCTTATTAAGCTCTGTGTCTCGGGGGAATCACAGACAACACTGATTGGTTGGCTCTGCCGGGCTCTGTGGACAGGAACAGAACTGCAGGAACTGGTTGTTTCTACTGAGTCTCTCTCTCTCAATTTCATGTGCATTGGTGTTTAGCCAGCATATATGTCTGTATGAGGTGTTGGATCCCTTGGAACTGGAGTTCTGTACAGTTGTGAGCTGCCATGTAAGTTCTGGGAACTGAATCTAGGTCCTCTGGAACAGCAGCCAGTGCTCTTAACTACTGAGCCATCTCTCCAACTCCTTCTTGAGGATCTTAGTGGAGATACTGAGGCCTTCTTCCTTAGCTGGAGACAAATGTTAGTTCTTTATGGCTGAGACAAATGCCTGAGAGAAACAATCTGAAGGGGGAAGGATTTGGGCATGGTGTCATGGCACCAGGGGCATGTGGCCAAGGAGCTTCTCATTGGCAGCCAGGAAGGCCAGGGAGGGCTGGAGCAAGATACAACCCTCAGGAACATATCGCCAGTGGCCTGTTTCTTGCATCGAGGCCTTATTTCCAAAAGTTTCTACCACCTTCAGTAATTCCACCAAATAATGAATCCACCAATGGATGGATGCACTGATTAGGTCAGAGCCACCATGATCCAGCCACCTTTTAATGTCTCGATCCACTGCGCAGGGATCAAGATGTCAACGCATGAGTCTTTGCTGGAGATGGCTCATTTAAACTCTAACAGTTGCCAAGAACTGTTATATACCATAAGACCAGGACATGATGGGAGGAGAGAAAGGCCTCTTTGGCTTCTGATTCCCGACTGATCTGTTTGGAAGCCTGAGGGCCCAATAGTTGGTGCTGATTCTTTGGTTCCTGAGTTGGAAAAAATGTATTTATGTGTATGTGTATGAGTGTATGTAGATGTGTATGTTGGTATCCATGGAGGCCAGAAGAGGGGGTTAGATCTCTTGGAGCTGGAATTACAGGTTATGAGCTGCCTCATATGGGTGCTGGGAATCAAACTTCAGCCCTCTGGAAGAGCAGTGAATGCTTTTAACAGATGAGCCATCTCTCCGGCCCCGTTTACGTTTTGATAAACTGACAAAAGTTATGTGTGGCAGACCTGCATGGGCACACAGTGCAGTGGCAGGAGCTGCTGTTGAGGCTCAAGTCTAGTTGGTCTGGGGAAACTGTGTACATTAGAGTAGCATGCTGTACCAAAGCCTCCGGAGTGATAGAGAGCGCAGGCACGGGAGAGCCATGCCCGCAGGCTGCTTCTGCCTATGCCTCTAAGGGTTTTTTGGTTGTTTTGTTTTTGAGATGGGTAGGGGGTTCTCAGCATGTGTCTCTGGCTGGTCTAGAATGGACAATGTAGACCAGGACGGTCTCAAATTCACAAGAGATCGTATTGGGATTAAACGTATATACCACCATGTCCTGCTCCCTCCTAGTTTTATTGTGGGAACTGGTTCCACTTCTGGATCAAATGCTAGCAATTCATTTCCCTTCCTCTGTCAGCAAGAAAGCTTCTCAGTTTTTCCTTTTCCACCTCCAACCTGACCACGTGTCTCCAGGTGTTTGCTGGTGGCCTCAGGCAGGAGGGACTCTGGGGACTGTTACAGAGTCACGCCTGTCTTGGAAGGTCACAGGGCCACCCTCCCACCTGAGTTGCTTTAGGCAGCCCTTTCCACACCTTCTCCAGCACCTGCACTTATTTCCTGAATGCACAGGCATTCCTGGGCAGGTGGCATTTAGGTCAAGGAAGGGTAAGTTCCTACTCTGGTTTCTTGTGTCTGTTTACTTCCCTGACCAAACCACGTGGCTTTACACATGGAGCCTGAAAATCTGAGTAGGATGGTTTGCCACGAAAAGACTGTATTCCTCCTGAGGAGAGCTTCGTGGCCTTTCTGAGACCACACAGTAGAAGGCCCCTATGGGATGAGTACTGGGTTATGTGGCAGCGTGTCTCTGTCCTGTCACACACATGCTCTTGTGCTCCTAAGGCCAAAGCTTTGGGATCAGTTTCCCCGTCTGGAAGTAGCCACCTTCCTCACTTGAGTGCTAGGAGGGTGGGGTGAGAGTGCTTTGAAAGGTCCCGAAAACTCTCACCTCAAGGGGCTCTGGCAGTTGGAGAAGTTAATGTTTTAAAGGGAAGAAAGACAAGATCACGTTGCTTTTGGCACCGAAGCCTAGGATCTGAGGTCAAAGAACAAATCCTGGCTGCTGAAAGGGAGGGTGTGTCTTTCAGAGTTGCTGGACCCTTGGACTGTGTCCTAGGCTTGGCGTGCCAGGTCCGCACGTGCCCAGTGTGTTTGTGTGTATCTCCCAGAGCCTGTGTGAAAGAGCCCGCTTCCAATCCAAACGGCCCAGTGAGTAGATGTGATGAAAGACCCCTACTCAGCCGTCTATCAGAGTCTGTAAAGGCCTAGCAGAGACTTCCCACCTCCACCTATTGCAAATGGGGGGCGTCCTTGAAAGTCTGAGTCCCCCTAAGAGCCTGAACTCTCTTTAAGGAGAGCTGTCCCATCTGTGTGAAGATATCATGAGGCAAATCCTCAAGCAGCGCGATGATGTTTTAAGATTACCCAAGATTACCCACTCCCTTTGAATGAATGAGTCTAGACCTGGATGCTAGTATCGGAGAGACAGTGACATTATACATCTTTTAGTGGGTACACAGGATGCCACCTATGAAGTTTGTCCAGAAACTCAACTCTGAATTTAAAATATGTGGTGGGAAAAGAGCTTGCAGACACTATGGAAAAGGGCTCCACCAAATCCAGACTGAAAACTATACAGTTCAGAAAAACCTGTTTGTTTGTTTGTTTTTTAACAAATGAAAGGCATAGAGAGAGAAGGGAGAGAAGGGAGGATGGGGGAGGGCTAAGGAGTGGTAGGAAGGAGAAAGAGGAACGTACGGACTAGAAGGAGACTTAAGAGACTTTCAGTGACTGCAGTGCATCTGGATCTTGGCTTCACCACGTGAACGGTAAAACAAAAATCCTGTTTAGACACGATCGGAGCAGTATGAACACCAACTGGATACTGATGATGCGTTGATGATGTGAAAGAATTATTGATCACTTTTGAAAACATAAGTATTGTGGCTTATAGATTTTTTTAAAAGAAGTCCTTATCTTTCAGAGGTATATTTTGCAATGTTTATTGGGGAAGTAATATGGTATCTGGGGCTGGGATGAGGCTCAGTTAGTAGAGTGCTCGCTAATGTGCACAAAGCTCTGGGCTCCGTCCCCAGCATGAAGCAGTGGCGCTGTCATGAGGTCATAGTCCCAGCAGTGGGGAGGAGAGTGGGTTCAGGAAGATCAGAAGTTCAAGATTAGAACACGAAATGGCTTTGGGGATTAAAACACTTGCTGTCTGGCAACCTGAGTTCAGTTCCTGGAACCCACGTAGAAGCGGAAGGAGAGAAGTAACTGAAGTTCTCCTCCGGCCTCTACACACACACTGTAACGTCTGTGCTCTTCCCCAATCACATATAAATGCACACAACAATTAAAAGCAGATTAAATTCAGGATCATTTTTTTTTTTTACTAACATTGAGTTCAGGGCCAGCTGGCATACATAGGACCCTGTCTGAAAAAAATCCCAACATCTCAGATTTGCTTCAAACTAATGAAATGGTGGGGAGAACCTAGGAATTTAGATGAAATGTGATAGCTGTGAGTTGATGATTGTGCAAATTAAAAAATCTATAGGGCTAGAGAAAAATCTCAGTGGTCAGAGCCCTGGCTGCTCTCCCAGCGGACCCGGGTTTGATTCCCAGGCCTCACGTGGCAGCTCACACTATCTATAACTCCAGTTTCAGGGCGTCTGACACCTTCTGTCCTCCGTAGGTGCCACACACGTGCAGTGCACATGCATACATATAGAAAAAAGTCACATGCACATAAGATTTGGAGTGATTTTGCACATCTTTATTCCCAGAACGGAGGAGGCAGAGGCAGGGAAACCTAAATCAAGGCCAGCCTGGTCTACAGAGTGAGTTCCGGGACAACCAGGGCTACATCAAGAGACCCTGTCTCAAAATTTAAAATAAAAGCAATAAAGAAAAAAAAAAAAAAAAAAAAGAAAGAAAACTTCAAAGAAAATCTGTTTTTTTGTCAGGGTTCAGTGGCACATGATTGTAATCCTAGCATTTGGAACAAGTGAATTCAAAGTCCAAGGCCATGGCAAGCGTTTGCCTCAAAAATGAAGTCATGTTAAGCCAAGCTGAACTAAACTAGAAAAACTGTTTCTCTCTCTCTCTCTCCCTCTCTCTCTCTCTTTCTCCCTTTCTTTCTGTTTTGGTTTTTCGAGACAGGGTTTCTCTGTAGCTTTAGAGCCTGTCCTGGAACTCACTCTGTAGACCAGGCTGGCTTCGAACTCACAGAGATCCTCCTGCCTGTGCCTCCTGAGTGCTGGGATTAAAGGTGTGTGCCACCACCTCCAGGTTTGAGAATTTGATTTTCAAGCCATGTTTCTTAGAACCTAGAGGGGCAGGAAGTGGGTTAACTGGCTTTCTTACCCTTATTCTATTCCTTTAAAAAAAAATATTAGTTCTCCCCAATTGAGAAATATAAAGTCTGTGAATGGAGTCTAGTTTTATCATTTCGTGTGTGTGTGTGTGTGTGTGTGTGTGTGTGTGTGTGTGTGTGTGTACATACCTACATTCATGTGGAGGCCAGGGGATGTCAATGTTGGGTGTCTTTTATTTATATTTTATTTATGTATATGTAGCTGTGTATGAGTATGCATGTTTTTGGGTGCCCTTGGAGGCCAGAAGAGGGGGTTGGTTCCCTTGGAGCTGGTGTTGCAGTCAGTTGCGAGCCACTAGACATGGTATTGGGAACAGAACTTGGGTCCTCTTAACCTCCGAGCTATCTGTCCATCCATCAGATGTCTTTCTAAGTGACTATCTAAGTGTTTGAGACAAGATCTCTTATTGAACCTGGAACTTGCTGACTCTGCTGAACTGAATGACTAGCAAGCCCCATTAATCTTTCTGTCTCTGCTTACGCGTATACACTGCTCTGCCTGCTCTTTACATCAGTGCTAGCTATCCAAATGCAGGTCCTCTTCACGCATACACACTTCACTGACAGCCATCTCCCTAGGTCCTCGTCATCTTCATATTGAGGAGGCTAAGACCTGGAGAGGATGACCGATTGGCTCTTGCTTTCTCTACTGGCTAAATCCAAGTTTTGAACTCCACTCTATCGGCGGAGAAGCAGGTTCATCTTGGTGATCTGGAGGCACCAGAGGCTTTATAGGACCTTATCTTGCAGTCTCCAAAGGCCTCTGCCAAGACTTCACAGTGGCTGTGCTGGAACACATTGCTACTAAACCTTCCGGTGGATGGAGATTGATTTCACACCTTTGGAGTGTTGCTGGCTTTGCTCAGTTGCTGGAGAGAGACAGAGTCCTAGACCTGAGTTGACCTTTAGGAGTAAAAGAGGAGAGCTGGGGAAAAGGGGTCCTTTCCTCTCACCTGAAAACCTTTCTTCTGGGGGTAGTTCCTCCCCACTTCCTGTCGTGTCTACCCCTCCCTGCTCAGCCTCCAGATCCCACTCCTGCTCATTGTTGTTGGGGGACTCAGCTATAATTCACCCCACCTACAATACTCTCTCTGCCCCGGTTTCATCCATTGGCTAATTCTCTGGGAAAACGGTTTTTTATTTTCATTGTTTTTGAGGCAGGGTCTCATTAACCCAGGCTAGCCTCAAGCTCATCATGGAGTTGAAGATGACCTTATATTCCTGATCCTACTGCTTCTACCTTCCAATGATGGGAGTACAAATTTTCACTATGCCCAGAAGAAATGACACTTACTTAGCTTATTTACTAGCTATATTTATTTAGTTTTGAGGCAGAGATTTACTATATAGCCCGGCCAGCCTGAAAGTCACTGTGTAGACCAGTCTGGGCTTGAGCTCACAGAGATCTGCCTGCTTCTGACTCCTGAGTGCTGGGACTAAAGGTGTATGTTATTGCTCAATTCTAGGTATTAATAATAAAAGCCCAGAATCAGAAATAGGGATTAATGCTGAAGATAAGAGAAGCAGAGAGGTCAGCCACTAGAAAGTTCTTTTACCTCTATAAATTCTCGGACAGAAGGGGTGATCCTGTCCTCAGACTGCATCTCCAGACTCCATCTGTCTCCACCAAACCTCAGACTGCCTCTGTCTCCACTAAACCTCAGACTGCCCTATGCTCCTGTCTCCTTCCACCTTATATTCCTCTCTCCATCCAGCCATGTCACTCCTGTCTCCTGCTGGGATTAAAGGCATGGGATCCCAAGTGCTGGGTTCACCTTTGTGTGAGCTCTGTTTCTCTTTTAAACAGATTCAATCTTGTGTAGACCAGGGTATCCTTGAACTAAAAGAAATCCCTGTACCTCTGTCTCCCAAATCCTGGGATTAAAGGTGTGTGCCACCACTCCCTGGCCTCTAGTGGCTTAGCTCTACACTCTGATCTTCAGACAAGCTTTATTTGTTAATTCATAAACAAAATATCACCACAGTATGTCGTCATGTTCAGCAGGAATTACACTTTTAGAGATGAAATGACAGGCATGAATTTATTTGAGGGACAGAAGATTTGTCACATAGAGAGGTCAGAGGACAATTTATTGGAGTCTGTTTTCTCCTTATATCATTTGGGTCCTGGAGATTGAACTCAAGTTATCAGACTTGGCAGCTAGCTTCTTTATCCACTGAGCCATCTCGCTGGCACTCTTCCAGTTGGCTACCTGTCTGTGAATGCCATTTCATGTTGGGACTATTATTGTTAACAAAATATCGTCCCTTTTACTGTCATGTTGGCCTCACATCAGACTTACATAGGCAGGCATTACCCTCACTTTACAAAAGAGGAAACTGAGGCTGGGAGCTTAGGATATGTTCTGATCACGTTTCTCATTGCTCATCTATCTATCCATCCATTAATTAATTAATTGTAACATATTTACTGATTATGACGTGTGAATTACTGTGGTAAATGTTATAGAAGACAAGTGGTGGAGGAGACACAGTGAGACCTTTCAAGACCGGCCACCTTCAAAAGCATGTAGTCCAAGCACACGTGCCAGGAAGATACTGCTCCCTGAGAGAGCATGGAAGCCCAATAAAGACATTCCCGATGAACTTTGCTACGAGAAAACCTTTAAACGCTTCCCATCCTTTCCTGCAAACACCAGCTAACCCTGGCTGAGCTGTGCTATTTCCATTCTGTGGCTTGAAATGACCGTGTGGGGCCTGACCACGACACTCTAAGGCCCACGAACTTGGAACCTCCTCTGGACCAGGACTTAGAAGCTCTGTCTTCAGTGGCCTTTCAGGACCGTGTGAGTGTGCATTGAGAGAGCACCTGCGAAGCCAACATCCGGATGACGCTCACTGTCCACGTCCGGATGACACTCACTGCCCGCGTCCGGATGACGCTCACTGTCCCCGGCTTCCTTACTCACCAGAGTCATTCGACAGCTATGTATTAATCTGTCTGTGCATGATACTGGCTTTACTGAGGCAGGAAAACGGATTATCAGCTAGGGAGTCCAAACAGGAGGGGATTAGGAGTGAATTTGAGGGTACCCAGGTTTCTATTAGGCAGTGGGTACAGGCCTCACTGTTTGTTAAAAATTTCCTCTCATGATTTAATGTGCATGCAAACTGTGGAGATCTGTATAGATTCTGATTCAGCAGGGATGGGGTGAGGTGTCAAGCTCCACCTTTCTACGCAGATTTCAGGTGAGCACTGTGCTGCTGCACATCCAAGAACGGCAGTGTTCTCAGGATGCCCCATCTACATCTGGAGGGAGGAGGCTGAGATCTTCCCTGCCGGGGTATTTGCCCTGCATTTTGCACAGTGACGATACACGTTTGAGTGTGTGAGCCCCATCTGGATTGGGAGGAGGAAGGAAGGGGGTTACACCATCAATATTGTAACTGTCCTCTGGAGGGAGGGGCCTGCAGTATTTCCCCACGGCTGCTCAGTGACCTAGAGATAACAAACCAGGACAGTTCCTCCTAACAGTATCTGTTCGTGCAGGGCGGCAGAATCCAGGGCGGACTGGACGGTTTGGGGGTTTAGGTGCTTTTTGTTTGTTTTCAGAGGGTGGAACTGAAGTGTGTTGACTTACATTTTTTTTTAAATTTTTAATACTTTATTTACTTAATGTATTTTTTTTTATGTGCTCTGGTATCTTGCCTGCCTGTATGTCTGTGTGAGGGTGTCAGATCCCCTGGAACTGGAGTTACAGTCTTGAGCTGCCATGTGGGTCCTAGGAATTGAACCCGGGTCCTCTGGAAGAGCAGCCAGTGCTCTAACCTCTAAGCTGTCTCTCCAGCCTAACTTAACCACTTTTGAAGAGAACTCAGACATGCAATCTCAGCCTCTTCTTGCTACATTGTTTTAACATGTTTTGTTTTCATTTATGTCCAGCGTGCTGCTTTCTGGATACGCACATGCTGCACCCTAGCACCCCAGAGACCCACATGGAACAGGGATGATTACAATGAATTTGGGCCTCTCTTGAGCTACATAGCGAGACTCTATCCAAATAATAATATAAAAGCTAGGCATAGTGGTGCATGTCTGTCATCCCAGAACCTGAAACCTAACATGGGATATATTTAAAAAAAAAAAATCAAAGCAAAGATGCTTTGGGCGAAAGAGAAAGACTCAAAGCACCCATGTTCCTGTCACTCGGTAGGCTTTTGGTGTGTGGACAGCCTTGCCTCTTCCCCTGTGCCATATTCCCCCATTATTCCTCCTTCCTCCCTCATAAAGTTTTCTTTAACATGCCAGGTGTGGGTGATGCCGTTAATCCCACTGGTCGAGAATAAGACCACGACCACATTTTAAAGCAAGTGGGTGGGCTCTGGCCAGATCCATCTCTGTGTTTCCAGAAAATGGCCCCTAGTCACAGTTTGCAGCCGCTTAAGTATTTTCCATCAGTTCCAATCAGGGGCAAGCATACATCCTGACATGTTTCCTGCCTGTGAACCTCCTGCCCATATGCGATCTAGCATATCCTATGCAGACGGGTCACACAAACTTGTTTAGGGGAGTAGAGCACATGGCTTGTTATCTCCCATAAACAATAGCCTCCAGCATCTAGAGGTTCTAGAGACCCTCTAGAGTCTCATTTTGTAGATATTGATGCCCCAGAAGTCCAGGTGTAGAAAGAGCTTTGGGGGTCAGTGCTCATGTCTCCGTACAACAGCTGTGTCTCTCTGGGAACTGGGGGGGGGGAGAGATTCCTTCCCCTCCGTTGTAGCCTCCACTGAAGCCAGGAGGCTGGGACATAAGGGAGAGTACGGTAGTATTGTGATTTCCGTACTGTGTTATGGTGGAGATTTAGGGCATATGCGTGTGTATATGGATGGATGCAGGATATATATATATATATACACACACACATATATAATATATATATATACACACATATATAATATATATGCACATGCACATGTGTCAGGTGGCTGCTTTGTGTTTTTCCCTTTCACCCAAAGCATCTTTGCTTTGACCTGTTTTGTATATCCCACTTGAGGCTCCACGTTTGGATGATAGGCATGCACCACCATGCCTGGCTTTGTTTGTTTGTTTAAATTCAGATAGGGTCTCACTATGTAGCTCAGGATGGGTTCAAATTCATAGTAATCTTCCATGCTTCATTTGGAACAGATGTTTATTTGCCTGCTTGCCAGGGTCTCATATAGCACAGGCTGGCTTTGAACTCACGATATAGACAAAGTTTGGTTTTAACTTCTGATCCTCCTGCATCGCCCTCCTAAGTGCTGAGATTATAGGCAGGTTTCACCATCCCCAGCCTGCAGTACACATTGTCACATAGAATGGCTTTCTTTCAGAAATTGTGACTATGGCATGTTTGCTTACTTGGAAAAGCTGGCATTCTTCCTTGTCTCAGAGAGAGAGAGATAGAGAAACAATCTCTCTTAACTCTTTAATTCCCTGATGTCTTGGTGGCTTAGATCTTGGGGCGATTTCCTACTCCTGTTATACTGGTGTTTCTCAGACTCACCTAAGTAATGTGTTCATATTCAGGTGTCTAGGCCTTATCACAGTTTGCCAAATCATAATCTATAGAGAGCTTATCGCTTTTTATTTTTTAAAAAAAGGAATATAGGGTCTCATACAGCCCAAGCTTGCCTTGAACTCAAAATTATTCTGTCTTTGCCTCTCAAGTTAAGGAATACATGTGCATGCTACCACACTTGGTTTCTGGGTTTTTTTTTTTTATCTTTACTTTTCTGTTCCAATTTGAATTTGACTGTGTGCTTCCTGTTGTATATTGCCCTACATCCTGAGCATACATGAGCAGGAGGAACTTTAAGTGATTTGTGCTGCAGTCTCCACGGGATCTACTGGCTCGGGAAGTAAGCATGGGGAGAGGCAGTGGGGAGCACACGTGGTTCAAGTCAGCAGGGCAGTACCAAAGGCACTGCACAGCAAGATCACTAAGCGGGCTGATGATGTAGCTGACAGAATACTTGCCTTGCATGAAAGAAACCCAAGTTAGATACTTACTCCCCAGTACACTGGGGATGGTGGTGCATGCCTGTACAATCCTAGCTTAGGGAGGTGGGGGCAGGGAGATCAGAACTGCCAGGTCATTCTCAGGTGAGGATCAAGTTGGAGGCCAGCCTGGTCTACATGAGATCCCGTCTCTCTGAATGACAGCAACATGATTCAAACAACCCGTCACAGTTATCTCAATGGCCATGCTGACTGATTGCAGAGTGGAGGAGATGTCCCACAGGAATCCAATGGATTCCCCTTCCTTCTTCTCCCAGGCTTGTGGGTGGCCATCCCTCATCTCCACCCTTGCATGGACTTAACTGTGTAGATCCACACCCAGACACCCTGTGCCACAAGCCAAGAGGGCAAGATGGAGGTAGAGGAGCTGGCCCCAGTCCTCTTCGAAGCCTGCAAACGTCCCTCCACCCCCTCCCACCCAGCCCCGATTCCCAGCAGCAGCCAGAGCCTCTTCTGGGCAGGCAGCTCAGAGCAGCTGAGCCATCTCCTCTGTCAGCGCCACCGCCAATTAGCGGCGCCTCTGGGGCTGCCACTCCCACCTGGCTCCTGAGTGTGCTCTGAGCTGTTCTGAGCGTTGGCACTGCCTTCAAGACTAACTGTCAGGGCACAGGAAGGGTACATGTCACACCCAGTAAGATTTTCCCTCTCTCCCTAAACTGAGACCTTAATGGACCCTAATCTTTAACGCTGTCTCTCACGGCCTGCCGAGTCTCACTGCCTGCCGAGACCCACCACCACCACCTCCTCCACCCACCTTGCCACAGTTGCTTTCAGGTGGTTTAGTCTTTGCTGAGGTGGCCCACATTGCTAATCAGAGAGGTTAATAAGCAGTCCTCTCAGGGTATCGGGGAGGGGGGCTCAGATATGGAGTGGACCTCAGGAAAACTGCATGATGGTTGTGTTTCTTAGCTGCTAGTGGGGTGCTGGATGAGATTTTTGGTCCTTTGGTGGGGATGACGACACCCTTTCAGGCTGTGATGAAGATTAAATGTGCGGCTCTCTCAGTGCCCAGGACAGCACCTGGCACAGGGTAACATCACCTGGCACAGGGTAACATCACCTGGCACAGGGTAACAT
>NC_022012.1:73323520-73350992 GCF_000317375.1 Microtus ochrogaster | reverse complement strand
CACAGGGTAACATTACCTGGCACAGGGTAACATTACCTGGCACAGGGTAACATTACCTGGCACAGGGTAACATTAACAACCACCAAGTCCTCTGGCTTCAGTTTCTTTCCCTGTGTGGTGAAAATAACACGCTTGCCTTGGAGGAGAGCTGAGGAGACTCGATGCTAGAATTATATGAACATGAAGTAGGGCACAGCAGCTCATGTCTATAACCCCAGCATTTGGGAGGAGATAGAAGGATCAGGAGGCCAAGGTCATCCTCAGATACACAGGTGAGTTTGAGGCTAACCTGGACTTCATGAGATCCTGTCTCGGAAAAAAAGGAAGTAAATAAATATATAAATAAACATATGTGTATGTATACTAATCCTGGAACCTGGAAGACCCATGATGCTCTGGGAATAGTTCTGATTGGTGAAGATCAATTACTCAGACAATGAGTTTCAGGACTCAGAGCAGACATCTCTGGTCCTGGTTGCAGGCATCAGTATACAAGAGAATCGTCTCTACCCTCAGTGCAGCAGACCCAAGCGCAGTCAGTTCCTGGCTGTCGCACAAGCCCAGGCTGGCCAGACAGGCACATTCCAGCCTTATCTTGAGCATTAGCAGGTCTAGGCTTCCCTCAGAAGCAGAGGGAGAAACCTGCTTTTGTCCCAACATGTCGGGACACAGGATAGCCAAAGGACAGACTGTTTCCCTCGGGCCACCTGCTACCACCCTGTTTTCCCAATTCTAAGTCTCTGCCAGGGGCCGGGCCTGACTGGCATTGCTCTAATACCAAGCAGGGCTCTGCCTGGGACCCAAGGCCTCTGCTTGGTGACCCCGTCTTAGTGGAGACCCAGGGACATTGTCTGAAAGCCAGCCAGATGTAGCCAAGATTACTGTGACCACAACGACAACAGGTGCCCTCTCTATTAGCTTGGCATCTTCCGCATGGCAGCCTTTGCCTCTCTGGAGCCATCTGATGACCCCTGTGTTCCTGCTGTGGCTGTCAGCTCCCGCATGACCAATATGGATATCTTGTTCATCAGATGACTGGATTAGATTTGAGAGTGGGTACAGGACACAAAGATGAACAAGGGCCTCTTCCTTTTCCACCAGGAGCCAGCAAATATTGAAAGAGGGCGTTTGCCTGCCCTTTCCCTCAGAAAGCCTCCCTTTGCTGAACTTAATGTCGTTTGTCCTAACACTCCTTGAGGACAGGACTGCTGTGTAAACCTTTTCCCAGCCCTGATGCACAGTGGGTACTCTACACACAAAGCTCAGCGCAGGTGCATGGTCCCAACACTCTGCCAGACACCCACCCCATTTCTCTGAGGCTACTGTCTGCTTTGGAAGAGATTTCCCCGTGGATCTCAGATACCAGCAAGAATCAAAGTACATCAGTCAAAATTCCTTTTCTCTCCAACCCAGTAATTCTCTAAGCAAGATGGAGCTGAGGTTAGGATGGATGTCAGACCAAGCCTTTCCAGGCACAGCTGGATGTGTGGGTGGGTGTGGGTGTGAGAGAGACAGTTTTGCTCATTCAGAGGCAACCATTAATCCCAGCACTTGGGAGGCAGAGGCAGGCAGATCTCTGTGAGTTCGAGGCCAGCCTGGAAACCAAACAAACAAACAAAAACCAGAGGCAACCATTTTTAAGCCTTCTTCTACTTAAGAAACATTTTTTCCCTTTCAAGAACATATTACAAGGCAGGAACGGTGGCACATACATGTAAAAGTAGCCTTGTGGAGGCTGAGACAGAAAGATTGCCATGGTTTGAGACTAGCCTGGGCTACATGAAATGACCTGTTTAAAAAAAAAAAAAACCAAACAAACACAATTACTGAAACAAAGAAAAAGCGCAAAGGACATTGCACAGTCTGGTGGGTAATTTAGGGATGGGAGGTGCTTTGTCTAAAGGGAGTCTTGTTGGTCCCACAGCAGCACACCCTTAGGCCACTGGCTTTTGCAGAAGACCTGCCCATCTGCAGATGCCACCCCTCCTTCATATGGCCAGTATGGGGGACATGAGGAAGAGTGCAGTGGCTTTGAGAGAAGGACCTGGTGTGAGGTGAGGGTTGGTGGAAGCCGTGTGCCTATGAAGTAGGTCTGAAGAGGCACCAAGGATGGAAAGCCTAGGTGAATAACAGAGTCAAGAGTTTTACCAGGGGCAGCGACTCCCTCAGAGTATCCCTCAGGGACAGCACGAGGGTGATTTATTTTATTTTTTTCGAGACAGGGCTTCTCTGTAGCTTTTTGGTGCCTGTCCCGGAACTAGAGGGTGATTGAAGTGACAGGCTGGAGAAGAGAGGGGTAAAGTGCTCCAAAGACCTAACGGTTTACAGACATTAAGCCTGCAGTGACTCTGCCATAAGGAAGAAAGGGAACTATTTGAGCATATTTGATAGATCTAGTTTCACAAATATGTAAAGAGCTCTTTACAAATAATAGAAAAGTCCAATAGAATAATTAGAGAAACAGTTCAAATTAGCAATAAATAAAGGAAAATGTGTTCATTCTAGTTTTTTTTTGTTTTGTTTTGTTTGTTTTTTTTTTACATTTAATATCCACATAGTGAGTTTTTCAGGCCACAAAATGAGACCTTACCTAAAAAAAAAAAAGTTTATGTAGAAGCTGTCCCCTAGTTAAAAATATTAAAATAGAAAGAATGTATGTTGAGATTTGTGTACAGGGGTAATTATAATGGTGTTATTAATGATATTCAAATTGAAATAGGAAGTAGGGTAAAGAGGTTCCTGTCTGTACTCACAGGAGACATTGGGAATTCAACCTTAGCTATATGAGCTGCTATCAGTTATAGTAGGGAAATGTTCGCAGTCTATTGTTAATAGACAATAAGACTAAGCTTGATGGCACACACCTAGAATCTCAGCACTTGAAAGGCTGAGGAAGGAAGAGTTAAGAGAACAACGTTGACTGAATAACCAGCTCCTGTCACCAGCAACAACAGACACACACACACACACACACACACACACACACACACACGGTGATGAAATTGTATATACAGCATCATCTCTGCTCTATCAAGAGCTGGCTTGGTGGGACAGGCCTGTAGTTCTAGCTACTCAGGAGGGGAACTGCAAGTACAAGGCCTGCTGGGCTGTAAAGTTGAGTAGCAAGAGAAAGGAAAAAATGGAATAAAAAAGAATATGGACTGAAAACTGAAATTTCAACAGAGCAGATCCCCAAATGATACCATCTCATCTCAGGAAGATAAGATGAAGGGAAAGATTTGGCTTCCTCCTCCTCTGCCTCCTCCTTTTTAAAATAATGGACACGTGGGCTCCGCAGATAGATGCACTTGCTTGGTGCACCAAGCTTGGTGACTTGAGTTTGATCCCTGAAGCCCACGAGGAGAAAGCTGCCAGAGATGGTCAGGAAGCAAATTGTGAATAAAAACTTCTCAGAAATTCTGGGAAACAGCACCTGCCTTTAAGTTGCTAACAGTTGAGTATACCAGAATACAGTTACAACTAGAATCCCTCAGCCTATAACCCCAGCATAAGGGAAGTGGAGGCAAAAAAGAGTGATAAGTTCCAGGTAGCCTGTGTTACATAACAAGAATCCCCTGGGCCTTAACATTCAGTGTGCTGGGCTGGGGATATAGAGGGATGTGCTAGCAACAACAACAAAAGCCAAAACCAAACAAACAAACAAAAAAGCTCCAGCAGAAGGTGGGAATGCTCTGTGCACACTGACACACATATTCACACCTATCCAGTGTGAGTTTGAGGAAAGCAGAAAGATGTGTGTCTAAGTAGTTTCTCTACTTGACCAGTGTTTGCCTAGGCTTGGTACTAATTTTTTTTTAATGTCATTAAAATGTGAACATGTTACTCAGCAAAGAGGTCGGGTTAGCTCTGGAGTCCCTTGTCACCTTGTATGAATTATGAAAAGGAACTGAAAGATTCACCAGAGTTGCCTACATGTGATAGGAGGGTCTGCAGGTTAGGATGGAGGTATTCGAGAAGATGAACCATTTCAGCCCATAATGAGGCTAACAGCAACAGGAGAAGCATCCTGGGTTTTCCATCTTAGCGGTCTTTTCCTTTCTGTAAATGTTTCTTTCTTTTTATTATTATTCACTTACTTATGGTGTGGGCAGCATGCCGCGGCACACATGTGGATCTCAGTAGACAACTTGGCAGAAGTTGGTTCTCTTTCCATCAAGGAGGTCTCCTCTGGAGATGAAACTCAGATCATCAGGTTTGGCGCTTTAGCCCACCGAGCCATCTTGTCGACCTGCAGTCCTTCTCTGCTTTGCAGCCCAAGCTCTGTTCTGTATGGACTAGTCTCTAAATGCTAAGGGAAGTTTGAATGAGTGCTGAGCTGCGTTTTCAATGGAAACACTTCCCTGTGTAGTTCAGTCTAACTTGGACTGAACCTACTTTATTTTAGGAGGTGTTTGTGCACCCTGTGCATTTGACAACAGCGTGAGATTTTGCTTATGTCTCAAGATCGGTCCCATCCCTCAGCTCCACTTGGCTCTGCTCAACAATTCCTTCCTTTTTGTGCTTTAGGAACTTTTTTTTTTCCTCTCAGGAAAAAGAAAAAAAGACAGAGGAAGGAAGTCAGTCTTCAGGGCCAGAGAATTAAATGAGCTAACCTCTGAAAACAGCTGCCACAGAACAGCACCTGGGACTGGGGACTGGGACATTTGTGGGTCAGGCTTCAGTTCTCTGGAAACTCCTAATTCCTGATCCTTATCTTACATATTTATTTTTCTTCAAAAAGATTTTTTAAAAAGATACTTATTTCCGTGTATGTACATGTGAGTATATATGTCCACACAGGCCAGAAGAAGGCATTAGTTCCCCCTGGACCTCAAATTACAGGTAGCTGGAACCTGCCCAGTGTGGATGGCAGGAACCAAATTTGGGTCTACTAGGAGAGCAGTATTTCCTTTTAACTGCTAAGCTCTGCTCTTTCTCCAGCCCCACGTTTCTTACTCTCCACCCTAAGTCTGCCCTGATGAGTATGGTTCTTAAAAGACAAGATGGTTTTGCAAAGCATTCATGCGTTCTACTTCTGTTTTATTTTCATTTGCATCTTGAAACACCCTTGGGATCATCTAAATTCATGCTTCCATGTTTTAAGAAGTACTTCTCAAACTGGGTTCCCTGGAGCTTTGGGGGCTTCACAAAACCTTTATGTATATAGTGTTCTGTCTTCATGTGTGCCTACACACCAGAAGAGGGTACCAGATCTCATTATAGATGTTGTGAGCCACCATGTACTTGTTGGGAATTGAACTTAAGACCTCTGGAAAAGCAGTCAGTGCTCTTAACCACTGAGCCATCTCTCCAGCTCCTCCACAGAACCCTTAAAGGCTGGTCTTCATAGGTATGGGAGTGGTAGATAGGTGGGCTCAGAGTGTTTCTCCTACCAAAGAAACATGGCCTCTTATCTTTTTTACCTATTGGGCTTCTATGAGGTTTTTTTCCTGAGAGAGGCATCTCCACCCCCAAACAAATGTGAAAGTCATGGTCAAGAGCCTACAAATGCCAAAGTCATGTGCCAGGGAGGGGAAAACATTCCTCAGATAGCAGAAAGACTCTTTGAATGACTACAGACCCTCTTCTATCTGTAGGTTCCTTCTTGGCTGCTGTTTCTGTTGCTCCTGATCCTCTACCTGCTGTGGGTGCTTCCTGCTCCTTGTCTTATTCCTGACTCAGGGCTCACCCGGCTTTGGGCAAAGCGCTGCTCCCCTCCCCCCCCCCACCTGCTTCCTGCTCTGACTTCTGACAACACTGTGTTTCTTTACTCCCCTACTCTTCCTGCCTTGGAGACCAGTGTCCTGAAGCATTTTCTGTCTTCCTGGACCCAGATCCTACCAGGAGACGCTGCTCTTCAATGACCATAGTAGTCCTTACAGCACTATTTACTTTGAAGCTCAGGTTGGGATGCATCAGGGGTAAATGAGGTTTCTGAACCCACTGGGACTGGGAAATGGAGGTGCGGTGATCCAGTGAGCAGGAGACAGGGTTCGCACACATGGAAGCCTGGCTTACATGTGCTTTCAGATTCCTTTCATTCACGTTACAGTGTGGTAAAACTAGAATATTCCTGCCTGTGTTACATACAAAGAAACTGAGGTTGAGACTTGTATGATTTGCTAAAGACAATAAAACCAGAACTATACCCTGACTCTTTTGACTCTTCTGAATTTGGGTGATTGTAATTTATGAATTTGCATGTATGAGATTAGAAACAGGTTGGTGGCTAAGACAATGGGGGAATACACACACACACACACACACACACACACACACACACACACACACACACAATTTTTGCAGTCCTGGTCATTGAACCCTGGGCCTTGTGCATGCCAGATAAGCACTCTCCCACTGACTCATAGAGAGCCTCAGCCTAAAGAGTTGGGAGTAGCTTGGCTGGAGGATGGTTATGCTGGAAAAAGTTGGGGGATAAAAAAGGGCAGTTGGGGCAGCCACAGAGGCCCAGCATCAGAACCTAGCCACGTAGAGTGTAGAGAGGCCTCAGAGACACCATCCCCAAAGTGGCTGTGCACCCCTGAGAATTAGGCTAATCCAGTTCCTGAGTTCTGTGGATTTGACCTGCTCCTGCCTTTGACTGAAGGTTCTTTTCCCTCTGTTGGGCTGCATCTTGAGTTTCTAAGCATTATCCTTGCCCTATGGCCCTGAAAACCTGCAGGGTAATTCCAGAGGAACTGTGATTCATTGTTCTCTGGGTGGGAAAAGGAACTACATCGGTGGCTCTGGGGAAGCAGGCAGAGGAACCCTGAGCCTGGGAGCTCTTCCTAATCTTCTCTCTCTGGCTCAGACCCGTTATTCTCTGCTGCTCTGCCTCCTCTCCATCTTGACAAACTTCTTGAACTCACTTCATGGACACCTGAGAGTTGGCTGAGAAAGGGAATTAGTTAGACCAAAATTCATTTGTAGGATTTACAAAACCTCCAGCAGAAGCTGGGCGGTGGTGGCACACGCCTTTAACCAGCACTTGGGAGGCAGAGGCAGGCGGATCTTTGTGAGTTCGAGACCAGCCTGGTCTACAAGAGCTAGTTCCAGGACAGGCTCCAAAACCACAGAGAAACCCTGTCTCGAAAAACCAAAAAAAAAAAAACAAAAAACAAAAAAAAAAAAAACAAAAAACAAAAAAACAAAAACAAAACCCTCCAGCACCTCAGCACCTGGCCCCTGGGAGTTGACAGAGCAGTCTGGCTGGCAGAGAGAAGGGGGTGGGTGGGCAGTTAGCCTTGATGTGGGCATAACTTAAGGGGCCAGATGCTTTTTGAGAATTTAACATCAGCAATAAAACCTAGTTTTTGTTTTTGTTTTTTGTTTGTTTGTTTGTTTGTTTGTCTTTTGGCTTTTCAAGACAGGGTTTCTCTGTAGCTTTGGAGCCTGTCCTGGAACTAGCTCTCGTAGACCAGGCTGGCCTCAAACTCATAGAGATCTGCTTGCTTCTGCCTCCTGAGTGCTGGGATTAAAGGCGTGCGCCACCACTGTCCGGCCCTCCTGTGGTTTATTTAAATTATTTTTAAAATCACCTGTGTTTTATTTTCTCCAAGTGCTGGCCGTATTAGACAAATCGGTGTTAAAATGCTGTTCCACAAGGCGGAAGATTGTAGCTCAACGACAATCTTAGCATGTGTGCTTAGCATGAGTGAGGCCCTGGTTTTGATCCTGTGTACTGCAGAACAAACCTTTCTCCTGGGATGGGCCCTCTCCCGACTGCTTCCATTGCAGGGAAGTTACCTTGAGAACCCTGATGCTGGAATCAGAAGACTAGGGCTTGTGTTTAAACTACTTTACCCAACTGTCAAGTTGCTTAACTTTTCTTATCCTTAGTATTCTTTAGAAATTATATTTATTTATGTATTGCTGTACGTGTGTGTGTGTGTGTGTGTGTGTGTGTGTGTGTGTACAACAGCACTGCATTCATGGAGAGACAGCCTGCAGGAATTGGTTCTTTCCATCATTTGGATCTTAGGGATCCAGCTCAGCTCATCAGGCTTGGTGGCAAATGACTGAAAGATAAGGACATGACTGCTCCAAGGTGTAGTTGAGAAGGTTTACTGTAGATAAGAGGGAGAGTATAGGCAGAGGAATCTGGAGTAATTCGGCCTGCACAGCAAGCATTTTATCCATTGAACCATCTTGCCAGCTCTAGAAAATGGAACCAAGATTGTGTCTTTATGTGTGTGTGTGTGTGTGCATATATATGTATGTATGTACATTGTGTATGTATTATTATTATTATTATTATTATTATTATTATTATTATGTGTGTGTGTAAATGGCTGTAGAATTCACCTTTAAAGAGAATGGCTGCATGTGTAACAGTATCCACATGGCTTTATTACTCTATCTCATGGTATGATATTTGGGTCATTTGGGGATTATTCTCTCTTGGCAGCCAAGAGTTTGAGAGGGTTGAGTCAGCCTTTTCCACGCAGTGTTGGGTTTTGGGGTTGGGACATTACCAAACCCTGAACCACTATCTAAAAATATATCATGGGGTTCCTAGGCAGATAACAGGGGAGCCCTTGTGAGGTGCAACCAGGCCTAGGCAAGTTCTGGAACCAGGCCTATCTGCTAGTGATCCTAACAGGTGCTGAGTGTTTGGGGAACTGAGCCCTCTGCCCAGGAAGAGGGGCCTTCAGGAGACTGTGTTGGCAGAGCATGGACCGTGCCCTGTGTCTTGTGGTTACTGTCCCTTGACAAAGCCTCCTACATGCCTCATACCAGCTTTAGGCACCAAGTTCCCCCTGCCAACACCAAGGTCCTTTCCTCTGGATGGTCACGACCTTTCACAGATATTGTGGTTTTCCAAGCACTCCTCGGAGTCTCGTGGAGCAGGCCTTATCACACACACCCCACCTCAAAAAGGGAAGAAACTGAGGGCAAAGGAGTTAAATAGGCTGCTTGGAGTCGTGATCAGTTAACGGAGAGGCCCTGACTAGAACCCAGGACTTGCAGCGGCAGCTCAGAGAATCTGAGGGGAAGCCTTCAATTCTGTCCACAGTGAGCTTTCTGACATGACGTATTCTCGGGTCTCTGTGTTAGTATCAGCATAATCCAAGGCTTGGGAGTCTGATCTCTCACCGCATCTTACCCTGAGTGGCTGTCCTAAGGCAGGGGAGCCCTTGCCATTTGTCCTTCACCCCCATATCCTAACTTGGTTGCTTATGTGGGGACCTCAGCTTCTGGCTGCAGAGGCTTCTTGGGGGGCAAAGGCCTGCGGTTGTCACTGTCTTCACCTGCTTTTGAGTCTACAGGTGCCTTCTGATGGGCATCGTGCTACCATGGCAGATTCTGCTGTGCATGTGCAGTGGCCATGGAGTAGTCCACTGTGCATGTTAAACCTAGGATAGTTGTCTGTCTGTCTATCTCACTCCATCCCCACTTTACACACACACACACACACACACACACACACACACACACACACACACACAGAGGTATATTGTTTTTTAAGAATTTCAATGGCCAGGATATTGCCCAGTGGTAGAGTGCATGCTTTGCATGTATGAGTATGTGGATTCAATCCCCAACATCTCCACTCTTTAGCCAGGTTTGTTGGCATACACCTTTAATCCCAGCACTCGGAAGGTAGAGGCAGGCGGATCTCTGTGAGTTCAAGGTCAGCCTGGTTTACAGAGTAAGTTCCAGGACAGCCAAGGCTACATAGATAAACCCTGACTCAAAAAAACCAAAGAAAAAATTTTCATATACGTATTTTCCCCTTCTTCTTCCTCTAACTCCTCCCATTCCCCAGACTCCCTTTCAGATTTATGGTCTCTAATTCTTTAAACACATACTGTTCGTGAACATATTGACCACAGTTTGCATAAAGCCAGAAAACATGAAGCAGCTGTTAACCTCTTCTACAGCACTTTGACTTTGCTGATGCCAACAAAGGCGGTAGAAACAAACCTTTTCCGGGGGCTCCTGAAAACCAACGTAACTGTCTTGCTTTGTAGATTTCCTATCACAGAGTTATGTCCATGTCCCCCTCAATCAGAACCTGATGGTCCTTTTCCATCTCATTTTCCCTGTCTTCTTGAATAGTACAGGGTTAAAGAAGGCCTCCCAGGGAACGTGACATCAAGAAGGCTGGCCAGTGATAGCAGTGACCCTAGTGGGGTTCTTTATCTGCAAGGGAGAGCTGTTCTAAGCCATGGTTCCCAGCATAGCTACCTAAGAAAGTTACACAGGGGCAGGGGACAGGAGTGCATGCTTGTAATCCCAGCGATGGGGAGGCTACGGCAGGGCCACCTTGAGTTCAAGGCCTGCCTGAATTACATGGTAAGGCTCTATATCATAAAAGCAAAACCAGAATGAGACAAAAAAAAATCTTCATCTCCAGGCCATAGCCCAGAGCTAACTCAGAGTCTCTAGACTTGAAATCTCGATCTCCTTCGTTCTAAAAATTCCCCAGAGTGTTCTAGAATGCTGCCAGGGTTGACACCTACTGCTCTGAAAGAGTCAACTCATTGTTTAGAATAGAAGTATTTGCACATCTGGGAGGTGTGCACTGGAATCAGGGCAAAGGGCTCTTTTAAAATGACACCTTCCCCTGGCCGTACATTCCAGACCATCTGAAGCAGTGACTTCCAGTCCTTGTCCACGCCAGCTGTTCCTGCTGATGGTGAGCCAGCGTACAAATGTTTCCTTTACAGCCGCCTCACAGTGAATCATGACTCCCCTTTCACAAGTCAGGAAACGGATGCTCAGAGCTGGTAGTGACCTGACTGACCCATATGACCGCATAAAGGAGGCCCTGAAGCAGGTCTGTCTAACCTTGAGGCCTGTCCCAGTTGCCCAGACCCCACCCATTGCATCATGGGCCTAGTGGAAAGTTTTTCTACTCTTCCTAAAACAGTCAAAGGCAAGGGGGCCCTTCCCGAGAAAAGAGAGGCTTCAGGATGCCTGGGGTTGCCAGTGTTTGGCTCCATCCTAGTTACCCACTCTCGGAGTGCCTCCCTTTGGAGGGAGGAAGAATAGGTCTGCCCTGCTCCTTCTTCTCACTCTTATCCTGAAGAAACCGAGAGCCAGAAGCAAATACTCACTTTTTGAGAACTTGAGGAATTTTTCGGTCATGTGACAGAAAGCCATGTCCATTCCCTTCATAAGACCAAAGAGATGCTACATCAAGGTGACCTGGAACCTTTAGCTCTGCTTTACGACATCACGTTTGTACCTTCCCAGTTCATGACATGGTCAGTGCAGCCTGAAGCTGGGAACTGGGGGATTCGGGTGTCAACCCTAACCCTGTACCACCAGCATGCATACAACTTAAAATCCTTGAGTTCCACTTTCTCCATCAGTCAACTCACTCAGGATTGTGGGGGACACTTCCAGGAACTCTGAAATGCCAGGCCTGCCAGCAGCCTCTTGCAGCACCAGAAGGAGAGGAATATGCTGCCCCAGTGCTGACCTAAAGCTTTGTTAAGTGTTTGCTGGCACCCACTCAGGAACCTTCTGTCCCCAAGACCCAGAGTGGCTCCACGTGGCCATCTGTGTTAGAAATCACATTGAATATGTACACCCTGGCCTTCCTCCACCTGCATGAGCCCCTCGTGTGTGGACAGCTCAGAGCCAATACTTGGAGTCTGGAGAGCTGAAACATTAGTTAGTGGATGGTGTAAGGTGAATTGGCCCCAAGCCTAGTTCCTGTGGTCCTCTTCTCTTCCAGGGCCCCTCTGCACCTGTTGCCTCTGCCTTTGTTCCCTGTTATTTACCAGTCAGCACAGGACACATGCTCACAGCGTTGAGTGAAGGGCGAAGGTGGAGAGATGAACGAGTTTGCTTTTGATGACGTCTCTTAAGTGCTGGTCGTAGGAGGCTGTTTAGCTGTTGGCTGTCTGCTTGCTTGCTCGGCCAGTTTATTTAGAAGACCATCTCTTTAAAGATTATTCTAACAGCAGAATCCTGTAGATGCAATGTCATTTTCCGAGGCTGGGACAAATACCCGGTTTCTCACAACTGTAACTTTTGCACCAGCTCCACTAAGAGAGTGCATCTGGGCCCTGGATCCAGTGGGCCCCTTACGAAGACAATAAGCAGCATAATAAACCTTTCTGAGTTACCTAGGCAGTGTGTGTTATACCCAAACCACGGAGTCCCCCCAAACCAACTAGAAGACCGAGTCCTATATGTTAAAGCAAAGAGTCTTTATTCAAGCTTAAGCTTGGACTCTCGGTCTGTCTGACACAGCGGTTGAGAGCAGAGTCCAAGCTTGGTTTCAGGGGGACTCCGTGATCTGGGTATAACATGTGTACTTGAGGGGAGGTGGGGGAACATAGAGCAATGTGGAAGGTGAGAAGGAGGACCTCGGAGGGTAAGGAGGAGATACTAGCAATCCCCAGGGATTTAGATCTGTCCTAGCTCATGGCTGAATTGAGACGAAGAAGCATGGACTGCCCTCAGAGTACTCAGGGAGGCTGGCTCAGGGCGCCTTGGCTCTCTGGCATAGACACCATTTCATGGTCTCCATCTTAAAGAGCCTGAGCAGGGTCCTGTCTCCCGAGAAGCTTTGTGAGCAGCTGGCTTTGATGTCTGGTTTTGTTATTCATTCTGTCATGAGTTGCTTGACCTCTCCTTACGCCCCAGTTTCCAAATTTTACCACTCCCTGTTCACACTGTGATGATGATTAACTCTGCCAAGTGGTCTTCACCCCAACCCCCATCCCAGTCAGGATTCTTACCAACCCAGCCTGTTTATGGACGTTGTGACTATAGGTGGCAGTTTAGACTTGGCTTCTAGCTGAGGCTTCACAAGGACAAGGTTAACCAAGTCGGTGTGTTCCAGGGTCTTGGTGATCACCTTTGTATACCAGCAACAAGAGAACATCCCTTCCTAGTAAAATGTCAAGGTCTCGTAGCAATGGAAGGGGAATCCCAATCCCTGTCCTATCTCAGTCACTGCATGTCAGTCAGGCAGGGCCACTGGCCAGTGATAATGCTTTTCTGTCTTGGTAGAAGAATCTGGTGATTGTTTGGTAGTCAGCATGAGGGTCACTTCTCCAGGGGCTGCACCTTAATTGTGTGGGTCCGTGTCCCCACAGCGGCCAGTTTGCCATCGTGAAGAAGTGCCGGGAGAAGAGCACAGGGCTGGAGTATGCGGCCAAGTTCATCAAGAAGAGGCAGAGCCGGGCCAGCCGTCGGGGCGTGTGCCGGGAGGAAATCGAGAGGGAGGTGAGCATCCTGCGGCAGGTGCTGCACCCCAACATCATCACGCTGCACGACGTCTATGAGAACCGCACCGACGTGGTGCTCATCCTCGAGCTGTGAGTGGGGCACCAGGACACCCATGGTCGGGGGGGGGATGTAGGGTGGGCAGCAGAGATAGGTCAGGGTGGTGGAAGCTCCGGCCACAGGCCCCAGGACTAACCGCAACCAGACCAAACCTCAGCCCAGAGAAGATACAGTTAGTGGTAAGCAGTTTCCCTCTGCCTCAGTTGCCCTATCCTCCTCCTAAAATGGGGCCAAAGGAGGGGGTGAGCTTCCCAAGTGGCAAGGATAGCGAGTAATGGCCTGACTCTTATTTTCATTGGGTCTTGAAGGTCACAGAAATCAGTGATTCTGGCTTATTTCTTGGCCAGAGGAGCATTTCTGAGGGTGAGAAGGAGCGGAGGGTACTTGGGTAGCAGATACTGTCAGAGCATCTGTCTGAAAGAGAAGAATGAGCATCTTTTCAGCTCTCCCAAAACCCTTCTCTAGCCCTTCCCTGGGAAATCCACTACACTGGCACTCTGTTCAGTACTTGCACTATTACAGGGATCGCTATTATTTACCCACTAACCCACCTCACTGGTCAGTAGCTACCGTTTAAAGAGCCCAGCTATACCCTGCATTCGCAAGGTGTCTTGTATTGGTCATCTTGCTCAGTCCTGGCTTTAGTGAGTCCTCTAAACTCAGAAAGGTTATTTTATATTCACTCTGCTTACCTTATCTCACCCTCATAGTGATACAACCACAGAGACTCTTAGTATACCCATTTTACAGACCAGAACATCCTATAGCAGGGAAGAGCAAGGCTGAGACTTCCACCCAAATGGCTTATGTAGACAGCCATGCACATGAGGTGATACAGCCTTGTGATGGCCTTGCTGGGAAGGACTTCACAGTGGCTGGTGGACGTTAGTTAGGCGACGCCAAGACTCCAGCTTGGTTGTCTACTCTGATGTCCTCCTGAGTGAGCTTGGAGGGTGGTAGAGTCTGAGTCAGGCTATGGCACAAGTAACAATAGCCTTATCCAGCCAGTTAGCAAGACCCATGGTAAGAGGATTCTGAGCCTCAAAAGCATGTAGTACACTTCTGTCAATCAGCACAACAGTGGAGTGTTTGTCCCAGAAATTCTTGATTTTGTGACTGTGGGCAGGTCATCTATGAACCAGGAAGTCTCCTTAACCTGCTTCTAGATAGAGTGGACTGCCTGACATTCAGATTGCTCTAATTCGAGACTTACCTGCATGTTGGCAAGATAAAAATTTATCTAGCAGAAGGGAATTCGCACCCTCTCACTTTTGATTCTCCCATCATCGACCTCAGCGTCTCACTGCAGAGAACTGCCCGTGCTTTCGCCTTCTCTAGGGCCCGGGTCCTGTGTTTCAGCCATGGACCCCTCTGCAAAATGAAATAGTTACTGTGTGTGCGTCCCTGACCCAGACAGGAGCCTGATGTTCAGTCACAGGGACACTCCACATGGCATGCACTAAGGCTAAGTGTCGCTGGTTAGCATCCTGAGTCCCAGCAGATAGTGACAAGCCCATCTTCCTGGGAAGGCCAAACCCCACAGGAACTGCAAGGAAACGCATCTATAATCCTCCAGTCCAAACACGGCTACTGTGTTTCTCTGTGGTTCCTCCCAATCTTTATCACTTTGTATATAATTTTACAATTTCCTGTTCTACTTTTTCCTCTCCAACTAACAAAATCCCATATATAGCCTTTTCCCATTTAAACAGCTATGTCACGTTTCATTAAATTACACACCAGTGTTTCTCTGTTGCTGGACATTTGCTATAGTTTTCCACCTGTTACCCAGTCCCCTTTTCTTTTGAATTGGTCATTTCAGCTGACTCTCCAGGCCTGGAGGAGTAAGTTAACGCTGGGCAGGTATAGGCTCTTGGTGACTTCACTCCTAAAGGATGCAGGGATGGGGCAGTGTTTCTGTTTGTCTTCGGCCTTAGTGGCTATGGGTCATTTGTTCAAAAATACGCCTCTTTCATTATTCATCTTTATAGTTATAGATCAGTATCTTGTCATTTTAATCGGTGTTTCTTTAACTGCTGGGAAGATGGTCTCCCTCTGTTTGTGGAACCCCAGCATTTGGGCTATAAGATGTTTCTGCCCTATCTCTAGTTCTCCCAGCCAGGGCTGACGCTCAGCCAGTACTGATATACAGTCATCTTGTGGGTGCAGGTGAACCATGGGTAATGTTCCTACATAGGTGCTCCCCCCCCCCTTGCTATGCTGTTGAGTTCTAGCTGTCCACAGCTTCTGTCTCCTCCTTTACTTGTAGGCTGCCTTGTTGTGCTTGTGATGTCTGACTGAGGAAAACTAAGGGTTAGACCATGCTTGTTGGGCTCCAAGGAGGATTCTTAAGGGAGGAGGACTTCTGGGAGGGGGAGGACTTCCTAGGGGAGGAGGAACTGACTTCCTAGGGGAGGAATTCTAAAAGTTTTTATTTGGACTTGGTGACTCTTATTGGGCAGTGCAGGAGTTTTTGGCATTCGGGTCCTCACTGGACAGTAGGTTTGCCGAGTGGCTGGACATAAGTGTTATTGTCCAGCTGCTCACTTTCAGAACTGGCTTGTTTATTCAGCGGTGATTTTCTCACACGGCATCTCACTAATATAGTTCAGGCTGCTCTAGACCTCATGACACTCCTGGCTCAGCCTATCAAGTGCTGGGTTGACAGACGTATGGGTTGATAGATGTGTGTGGCCAGATGTGTATAATGTGTGTGTGTACATGCATGTGTTCTGTATATGTATACATGTGTGTGCGTGCACCTCTGTGTGTGGCTGCCAGAGGAGGACATCCAGTGTCCTGCAGTACCATTCTCTGCCTTATTTCCTTGAAACGGGGCCCCTCCCTGAAACTGGAACTGGGCTGGTCATCAGCAGACTCCACTGAATCTCCTGTTCCTGCCTCCCACACTGATAGGTTTACAGGTGTGCATGACTACCCAGATTTTTACATGGGTGCTGAGGATTTGAACTCGGGTCCTCATGTTTGCAGAACAATTGCTCTTACCCACTGAGCCATCTCCCAACCCCTCACTTGCAGTTTTAATGGGTGCTGTTTCCCGTGCCCTCTTTAGCAGCTGTTGTCTGGTATGGCGCTTCCTTTCATTTCTGCTGAAGGAGCCAGTGCTAGAAGACATGCCGAGCCCTGACCCCTGCTCCGTTCAGCTGTCTTTATCCCATCTGTGGCTGCAGAAGCACCTGCTTCTGGTCATAGCAGTTGAAGGGAGGATTAGGAAGGATTTTGTGTTTGTAAAGTTGACTTCTGCATAGCGCTAAGTCTACATTCAGAATCTCAGTATGAACTCATGTCCTGTGTGGAGAATGCTCCTTTACAGCTCTAAATGCCCTGGGTCCTCCTGGACTCCAGGATGGCAGCAGGTGATGCTCTGCCAAGTGTCCTAAGCGGTGCTGATGCTTCCTAGGTTCCTAGGCCCAGCAGCTGTGGCAACATTGTTTGTCCGTCATTGCTTGTGCAGGTCGTTTATATACACATCACCAGAGCGCTCTGGACAGCATTCACCAGGTGTACCAACTGCAGGGGAGAAGGGGTCGACCCCGAGAACATTGTAGCAGAGAACAACCAGACCCTTAGCCTTCGCTTTTCATATTAAAGCTGGAGAGATTTGGTTTGGGGTGTGAGCTGAAAGAAGCTTGGAAGGAGTCCGGCGGGGGTGGTGCAGGCCTTTAATCCCAGCACTGGGGAGGCAGGGACAGGCAGATCTCTGTGAGTTTGAGGCCAGCCCCTGTCAAAGAAGAAGAGGAGGAGGAAGAGGAGGAAGAAGCAGCAGCAGCAGCAACATCTTGAAAAGAGGTGGGAAATGACCCAGGACAAAGGTCTCAGACCCGAGAGACTTTTAGATAAAAACTATGTTGCCAGGTTTCTAGTGACTTTGATGTGTCCTGAGTAACTTGGGCTTCATGCTGAGGCGAAAGCCAGGTGAAGGGGACCTGTGGTGCCCTTGATCTCGTGTGATCTGGCCTTGAATCCTGGTTCTGTCAATTATTAGCTGTGTGACCTGGGACAAGTCACTTGCTCTCTTTGGCCCTCAGTAATCTGCATCCCTCCTGGTGGGTGTGAGGGCCAAGTGAGAGAATATTCGGGAAAGCGCGTGGTAGGAATGGTGAACTTTAAATTGTTTTGAGACCTCCTTCAGCACTGCAACTCTGTAGTGAGACTGCACCTAGTGTTTACTTCAAGGACTTCTCAAGGGCCTCCCAGTATTGATTCAACCTTGTGTCAGGAGTCCTCCCAGCCTGAGGTGCCCGGAGACATCTTTTCTCATTCTTGTTTCAAGAAAAAAAGCTTGTGTCCGGGAACTTGCGCACTGCCCACCCCAAGGTTAAGGTTGTGAAAGGACTGGACCCCCACCTTAGCCTGGGGAAAGTGGCCCTCAAGTGACCCTTGCAGCAACTGTGAGGTTGCCTTCCCCAAGTCAGAGTGAGGGCAGGATGCTGGATGATGTTGCCATGAGACACAGAAAATGCTATGCTAGACTCCTCCCTAGCAACCACTCGCGCCCCTCACGCTGAGCAGGGAGTTCCTGCGACTTGGACAGCATGTTTGCTCCATGAGTATTTGTGTCCCCCTCTCCTTGACTTAAACACAAGCCCTGTTTCTGTGGTAAAAGTACCCCCACAAAAGCAACCTGACGGAGGACGGGTTAACTCTGGCTCTTATTTTGAGGGTGCAGTCCATCCTGGCTGGAAAGGCATGCTGGTCACATCACAGCCACTGTCACAGATCAGAGAATGGCACAGAGCTTGCTTTCTTTTTCATTCAGTCCAAGAGAATTGAATATTGACCACATGTAATTCTAAATGTTTAGTAGCCACATTAAGTAAAAACTAATAGGTGAACTAATTTTAATTATATTTTTTATTCACCCCAATACATACTGACTTTAATATGTAGCCAGTGTGAGTTATTAATGAGTATTATATATTACATATATATAATGAGTAATATATATTAATATGCATATTAATATATATTAATTCCTAGTCTGCATAAGCTGAAGTGGATTTGACACTTAGAGCACACATCTGCTTGCACTGGTTAATGTGAACAGCAGAGGCAGGCGGATCTCTGAGTCTGAAAACAGCGTAGTCTACAGAGCGAGTTCTAGGCCAGTCAGAGCTACAAACCAAGGCCCAGTCTTAAAAAAAAACAAAACAAGCAAAAAAAAGCCAGTGTCTTAGGAGAGAACATCTAAGTCAGTCACGGGAGGGGTTCAAGTGATTCATTCTGGGGCGAATTCCACTTTAGTTAAACGGGAACGTCACACAAGCACCGTGGTTTAAAAGTCGGTGTGTGGTAGGCATGGTATAGACATTTCTATCCCAAAAGAGCAAATTCAGGGGAAAAATGAGTGACAGGCCTTGAGTCAGTCTAAGACCCCGAAGCTTCAGAATCACCTTGGCATAATATTTTGCCCTTCAGGCTGCCAGGACACACAGATCCCGCATAACAGCTTTGGGTAACCCTGCCCTTGTTTTTGCTGGGAGCAGCCCACACCATAGCCCTCACAGGTTGGAGCTGCTTGGCTGAACGGTACATGCACCTGTGGGTCTCAGGGCAACCCCATTCCCATGGCCTTCTGGGTATTACTGTAGTGGGTGCTCTGTGCTTTCGCCTCCACCCACACCACAGCTCCCTTTCCACCAAACACTGAGGCAGCCTTTGAAATCCAGGTGGTAGTAGCCACACCCCCCACAGCTTTGCTTGGCACCCAGCAATGTCTTCAGGAGCTAGTGGGAGCCACACCTGGTGTAACTGGTGAACAGGGCGTGAGAGCCCAGGAAGCAAAGGCCCTCCACAGGAACCAGTGCTGGGCAGAGGCAGGGCTCTTCCTTTGATAGGGTTCTGTCTTCCCGGCTCTGAATGTGGCCTTGATGGGAGCGGAGTTCTTTCCCTACAGGAAGTCTAAGATGGCTTGAAATCATTATCTCTTTGTCTTGGACAATAGGCCCTTTGTACAGCTGACTAATCGCCCTCATTGTCTTGATGAATAACACCTGGCCAGCCTCCTTTGGGCTCCCGAGCCACGCAAATCTCCTTATCTAGCCGTCCTGGGCCACACCTGTGTTCTCCCCTCCACAGAGTTTTCTCTTTTGTTTTCTTCCCAGTAGGAATAGGCTGAAAAAAATTCAAACTTTTGTGTTTTCCTTATTTATTTTATCTAGCAATTCTGTTTAAAAATACTTCTCTTTGGGCCAGTGAGATTGCTCAGTGAATAAGGGTGCTTGCCACCAAGTCTGATGACCCAAGTTTGATCCCTGGGTCCCATATGGTGGGAGGGGAGAACCACCTCCTGCAACTTGTACACACACATACATGCACACACACACGCATGTACGCACACACATGCACACACACGCATGTACGCACACACATGCACACACACACATACCACATGCGTAGACACACTGAGACAGTCACACAGAAATACACACTACATTTTTAACATTCGTCCTCTTCTTTTACATTTCAATGTGTTAAGAGGAACCAGACAGCTTCATCAGCACTGTGAGCTAAGTAAAGAAAACATGGTATATAGCATCCTTCTATGTAGCTCTGTAGCAAGAATCCACCAGAGTCTGGGAGAGGTTCAAAAGAATTTATTTAGATATATAATAGGGGCCAACACTCACTGATACATGACAGTTTATTATACAGTTATTCTGCCCAGGGGAGGAAGAGCACAGACAATAAGCCTCTAGCTCTGAGCAAGAGACAAAGCCCCCCCGCCTCAAGTTTATCAGTTGTCACATAGCTGATGCCTGAAGGCTATCGGCAGCATGAGTTCAACCTCTTGCTCCTACGTGCGTGTGTCCACAAATGTACACACATTCAGCGCAGTGTGTAAAGGGTCAGTACGAACGCAGAATACTCTAAGAGATCAGACGCTGGGCCTGGTTATCTTCCACGTGGCAGTACCAAGAGCAGGGGAAATCACGCTTCCCTGATTCAGGACAGTTAGGAATTTGTTACTTGGTGATCTTCAGGGCAAAAAGGCACATTGGTGCCCATGACAGTGATGGGATGGTGTGCCATGCTGTAGTCTGGTTTCTCCTTTCATAAATCTAGAGGGGAGTGTGTCATTCATTGGTCTGGTAAGGGAAATGAATTCCCAGGAGATAATTTTTATTAACACAGATAAGCCACTCATCACTCTCTGCCTTCTGGGTATGCGGGGAGAGGGTACTGGTTCACATGGACAAACAAGTTAGCAAGTCGGGGGCTGGGAAGACGGCTCAGCAGGTAAAGGTGTTGGTTGCCAAGCCTGACAGCCCAAGTTCAGTCCCTGGAACAAACACAATCGGAAGGAGAGAACTGACTCCAGCAAGTTGTCCTCTGACTTCTGCCTGTGGGCCATGGCTTGTGTTCCCCACCCTCACCGTCTAACTAACTAACTAGATGCCGGGTCATTCTACCTCAGCATTTATACCCAAAATGGAGTAACTGAGGATGAACTGGGCTCTGTAGAAAATGTAATTCAGTACAGGGCATAGCCTGCTCTTTGCAGGGAAAGGGTAATACCTGGAGTTAATGACTGACCTGGGCCTAGAGCACTAACAGAGGTCTTTCTGGGAACACGCTCATAGTGATTCTTGACTGCAAGGTTCAACAGAAAGAATACAGAGACAAAGCCAGTATTCAGTGATGATTAGACCAAGGTTAGTTCCATGCAGGGCAAGGGGGATTCTGTTTTCCAGAGAATCTAGGTTAGGTGTAGGACCTGCACCCATCAACCAGGTCCCTCGGCATACAAAACTAACTGGGCCTGGCCCTCCCCACTGGTGTCTTCCAGAGTGTCCGGAGGAGAACTGTTCGATTTCCTGGCCCAGAAGGAGTCGTTGAGTGAGGAGGAGGCCACCAGCTTCATTAAGCAGATTCTGGATGGGGTGAACTACCTTCACACAAAGAAAATTGCCCACTTTGATCTCAAGGTCAGTAAGGGGAATAAAGCAAAAGACGTTTCTAAGAAGAAGGGACTCTGTCCCCTTGCCATCCATAGCAAGGGTCCAGTTCTCAGAGGCCCCCTCTTGTAATGGTCGACCTAAAACGCTGACCTTGGGTGCAGTATGGCCTGTTGCGAGTATCCACCTGCTTCACTTCTCCTCTCAGGTCTTCTGCCCATGGGAGCTGATATAAGATGCTCTTTGATCAGCTAGAAACACGATCTCTTCCAGGGAATAGATGAGGCATGATTCGAAACAAAACAAAACCAGCAACAAGAAACTTGAAACAAAACCCATTTCACAAGAGGAAATTGACTGACAAGGAAGGGCTAAGTCATGAGTGGGCAGAACCAGCAGGGTTTGCAGAATTGCACAGTGTGGCCTTCTGTCTCCTCACCAGGGCCATTGGCTGCCTGCTCCTACCTCACCCCAAACCAGAGCCCTAAGACTGCTTCCAGGGCCCACTGATCATTTGTGGTTACAGCTGTTCAGGGCCAAGAAAGTTCATCATGACCACATGTAACTGCATAGAGTATGGCTGTGGTCAAGGCAGGATTGGCTTCCTGAGTAACTGAGCTCAGGCACATGCACTGATGGTCTCTGCAGGTAGCTGACTCATGGAGGTCCCTTCCACGCATGTGCAGACTCCTGCTTACAGGAGGACACCTACCCGCTGTTAGTCATTATTTCCTTATTTGCCTTTGAGTCATGGTCTTTTGTAGCCTAGGCTGGCTTTGAACTCATGAGTCCCCAGCCTCTGCTTCCCACGTGCTGGGCTTACATGAATGCATGGCCACACCTGGCTGTCTATCCAGTGTTCTCTGCAGAAAGCCCTGTGCTCTTTTGTGTCCTGGCCTTCGCTCCTCTTTCCTAAGGAGATCAATCGTTCTAAGAGTTGTGACAGAGGGAAGCTCTGGGGAGGCTGGGGAGCCTGAAGAGCAGACCTCTAACTCATCCTGAAGTTATCAGAGAGGCTGCATGGAAAAGCAGTTCTAAAGAATTGACGGGTTTGCAGAGGGATGGACTGTGTACATCACAGTGACCACACAGTTCATTCTATGGAGTACAGAAGAGGGAGTGTGTACGTGTGTTATCACAGTGACAGCACAGTTCATTCAATGGAGTACAGAAGGGGGTGTGTATGTGTGTATCACAGGACCACACAATTCATTCAGTAGAGTACAGAAGGGGGTGTGTATGTGTGTATCACAGGACCACACAATTCATTCAGTAGAGTACAGAAGGGGGTGTGTACGTGTGTATAACAGTGATCACACAATTCACTCAGTGGAGTGCAGAAGAGGGAGTGTGTCCCTGACTGGGGAAGAGGCCAGGAAGAGGGCAGGAGGCAGGTAAGAGATGCTGAAGCAGAGTCAAGGAGGTGCCCTTTACCCTTTGCCCCTTGCCCTTTACCCTGAGAGGTACGAGGGACAGGTTAGCAGGCATATGTTTCAGCCTCTGGCTGGGAAGATGGACGGAATGGGGCCAGCAGAGCAGCTGAGGGCCCAGCAGTGATTTAGATGAGGTGTTCAGTAACTCAGAGGTCAACCTCACAATTGCCTAGGTGCCTGACTCTGTGTGACGGTGGAGGGGAGACAGTGTCCACAATGACACCAGGATCCAGAGAGAATATGACATTGCTGGACTTAGTTCCCATGCATGGATCCCTGTCCCAGCTCTTATCCTATCGTGGTCCCCTCCTAACACCAGTTGTCACAGTATTTTGAATTACTTCTACTGAAAATGTCTTACCGAGTCCCCTCAGTCGTCACAAAATAAAAGTTGAAGGCCCAGTGGAGGGTGGGACTGGGCAAGCTTTTGGATAGCGGATGGTGACACACCATGGGGGTGACATACTAGGGAGGTGACAATGGTCTGCCTGGATTGCACCTGTGTTTCCTTCCTGGTAACACCATAGGTAATTAAAGTTTATTTTCTTGGGTCTTTAGTGGCTCCTGGAGACTGCCTCGGAACTGGCTCCTTTTGTCTTTTCTCCGGGGGCTAGTAGAAACGGGGGGGTTGCTGTGGTGAAGGGGAGCCTGGGTTGGAGTCAGCTGTGCTGGAATTTATGCTTCGTTCCTCTATACACCCTACGGCACCCGAATCTTGGTTTGTCAGCCCTGTTGCAGAGAGCACCACCTACCTGCAGAGCTGACATTGGAGGGAAGCTGTGTTAAGTGGTGCATGCAGAATGCGTGTTGCATGCTGTTATTGTTCTCTCCTTCCCAGAGAGTGGAAAAGAAAACACAACTCTTGTTACAATGTTTTGGGCCCTGCTAGACCAGGAAAACAAACTCTGCCAATGTGTGCGCTGCCCTGAGAGAGCTGAGACTCGCTGTTGTGGAGTGATGGATGGGGCTATTTCTAGCTCTCGGTCTGGGCATTTTCCATGGCCTAGAGACAGTCTGAGTTTACCCTGGTACATGCCTGGTGAGGATGCTGCTAAGCACACCCGTGGTCGTCCATCCTCAGGGTATACATTCAGGGGAATGATGAGCAGCTGGACCACAGATTTTTCTCATGGTTGGGAGACACCTCCCATACCCAGAGTGTAGCTCTGTGTGCCATTGGACTGGAAGCTCCCGCTAGCTTCGGGGGATACAGCAGCTGGTACCCTAGAAGAGGTTTCCTGGTTCCATGTTGCTTCCTACCCTCTAACATTTTCATATTCCCTTTTCTGTGAGGAGCTTCTGTTTCCTCCGACTTGCTTTGTATTCTTTTACCCCTCGACAAGAAAGCCTGGCTTCCCTTGGACACAACCACCAGGTCATCTCCGTGCTCCATCCGTTCCCCTCGGACACAGCCACCAGGTCATCTCCGTGCTCCATCCCTTACCTCTTTGCAGCCTGAAGGAGCCGTGGCTGAGGAGGTCAGCTGTCTGGCCTGCCTTTGTGAGATGAATGGTCTCCTGGGAAGCTGCCTTGGTTTCTTTGCTTGTTGCTGTGATAAAATACAACAGTACCTCAAGAGAAGGGTTTCTTTCAGCCTACAGTTAAGGGGACAGTCCACCGTGAAGTTGGGGCTACAGAGCTGGAAGCAGCCGGGCCTTCCTAAGTCAAGAACCAGAGAGGAAATGAATATATGCTCATGTTTAGCCAGCTTTCTCCATTTTATAGAGGCTTGGATCCCCTTTTCAGAAGGGGTCCTACCCACAATAAATATAGGTCTGTTCACATTCGTTAACGTGAAGGTAACTTTCCACATGTGTCGTGCCCAGAGGCCCGTCCAGGTAATTCTAGAGACCGTGAGTGTGAGTCGCGACCTCCCTACTCTTCCTTTTCCCTTCCCAGGGCCTTCCTGCTCATCCTAGAAGACCCAGCAGAAACTTTCTTTCCTTTAGAAAGCCTCGGCTATTTGCCAAAAATCTAACTAAGAATTAACCAGCCCCTTTGCTTCTATTGCCCTCTGTGCAAACTTCTGCTAGGAGCATTGGTCTTTTTTTTCTAATAAGCTTTTTATTGGTTCTCTGTGGATTTCACATCATGCATTCGAGTCCCACTTATCTTCCCAATCCCCTCACATCCACTTTCTACCCTTGTAACCTCCCCCTGCCCAAATGAAAGCCAAATTTAAAAGAAAAACCCCAAACCAACCAACCAACCAACCAACCAACCAACCAACAAACAAAGAATCTTGTCATGGAAGCTGTAGTGTGGCCCATTGAGTCACACAGTTTCCCCTTTAGTTCATTCATCTTTGCTTGCAAGTGTCCATTGCCTGGAGTCCAGGTCTGGCTCCAGGCCTCTGGTTTCTGCTACAGCACCAATAATGGGCTCTCATGGGGCTCCTCATCAATCTCCTGTTGCCCTGTGTCATGGAGATCCTGCTGTTTTGGATCTGTAGGTTCCTCCCCTTCACAAGCTCCAGCGGTTCATAGATGAGGTGAATTTCAAGGTGGGCCAACTCACAGCCCTGCTTCTGGGCCTGGGCGGTAGCTGGGTTGGTCAGCTCCCCCAGCTTTCCCTCCTGATCACTACCCAGGAGAGCTCTCCAGCACTGCCTCAGCCAGCTCACCCAGTGCAGCCTGGAGCAAGGAGCTGGGCCCAGTTCTCCTGTTCTCAGGTTCTCAGATCCAGGTCACCTACGCTCACATCACCGGGGCCAGCTCTACTGTTCTGCCACCAGGGAAGGTGCAGGGCCCTCTGGGAGCACTGATTTTTGAGTCACTTTCTGTGGCACAGCGTCTGACATAGGACGAGTCGCTCGGTGCTGAGCGAATGAATGAGCGAATGAACAGATAGCTTAGTGACAGGCAGATGTACTCATGAAAGTGCAGCACCCTTTCATGAAAGTGTCATAGGCAGAGCGCAGTTAGTTCACCAGTGTGCACGTTTATCGAGGGCCCACTGCCATCCAGGGGAAAAGCAATTAAACACTGTGAGGCAGCCCCTGCCTTCCAGGACACAAATGTTTGTGGGGATTGGACACAGTGAGGCTTGGTGATGAGGCCACCTGAAATAAAACCTAACAGGCCCTTACTAACCATGCCCACATTCAAGGAGTGAGCTCTCTGCCTCAGAGTGGAGACCATTTCCGTGTGTGTTGTTAACTGGACACACATTTGGGAAGGTTAAAGTGGAAGAATTAGGGTCGTTACCCTGTTGGGAGGGACATGGCTGATGGCCTGTTGGTATCAGGGACCGTCAGCCAGGCTATCCATAGGTCAGTTCACCGGGAAATAGGCCTCAGAAACCTCACCTTTGTACAAATAACAGCCCTGGAGAGGGTGTCTGTATGAGGTTTTGGTGCGGCTTCTCCTCTGAGCCTGGGTGTATTCTTTTCTCTCTCCACCAACCAAATTCATCCTGAGAACCCTGAAATAGAAGGTGGGCCCTGGGACTAATGGTATATTAAGCAGAAATAATAAATCATGAGAAATGACTAAAATTGTATGTAATCCAGAAGCTCAAAACTCTGAGGAGGTTTTTAATTATTATAAACACTAGTAAGAGGGTAAATTCCATCAGTGGCGCATGCCTGTAATCCCAGCACTCGGGAGGCAGAGGCAAGTGGATCTCTGTGAGTTCGAGGCCAGCCTGATCTACAAGAGCTAGTTCCAGGACAGCTATGGCTGTCTCAAAAAACAAAACAAACAAACAAAAAAAGAGGGTAAATTCTGGAGCAGGCAGGGACTCTCCCAAAGCCCAAACTCCCAGAATCACCCTTAGTGCTGTTTTTATGGTCATGGTGCCATAGATTTCTGGTCAAGCTTTTGCTAGGGTGACAGGGGTAACCCTTTAAAGACATAGTACTTTCCGGAATGTAGCATGCTTACACCTTTCCCCTCATTTGACCCTCATGGCAGCAGAGGGTGATGTCATATTTTCACACTAAACAGTTGAGATTCAGAGAGATTAAGTAACATGCCCGAGATCACACAAGTATCAGGTGACAGAGTGGCACTTGCTATTGATGCCCTTAATCCAAGTTCTGGGCTGGGCTATACATTTTGTTTTGTTTTTCAGAGACAGGGTCTCATGTAGGTCAGGCTGGTTTTAAACTTGCCGTATAACCTCCTGCTTATTCCCCCCAGGTGACAAGCGTGTGCCACCATACTTGGCTTCTAATCTTATTCTTTACAACATTGATTTCCCACCTGGTTACATGGTTTTCTTAAGAGTTTAGTCTCCTTTAAAACTGTACATTACTACTTAGTATAGAGCGTGCATGCACTGGAGAGTGAGTCACTTGTCGTGGGTGGGGACAGGAATGCAGAGAGAGAAAAGAACTGTGCTCTTCAGTCTGTTAGGGCCAACATGGTTCCCATTTTTCTGTTGAACAAACTAAACAAAAAATGTTGTCTCCTTTCCTGCGCCCATTTCCTTTCCCATCGTGTTGGGGGCCTCAGGGGTGTCTGGCTGCCCACAACTGTATGCTGCCCTCTACCTGAACCCGACCTCACATGGCTTCTGTGAAGTCCCAGCACAGCCCACCAGGAACCCTGGTACTGCAGCAGATCTCAGTAGGAATGGAGACTCTTAGTTCCGGAAGCAGCTAAGGAGAGGAAAAGAAGCAGGGAGACCCAGACTAAGCCTGGCTGCTCTGCTTATCAGTCTGTGGCCTTGGATAACTTAATTCACCTCGGTTGCCTTGTCTGGAAAGCTCCAACAGTAGGCTGTTCTTCTGAGATTTTGCAGTGTTGCTTTCGTGTGTTTTGGTTTGGTTTTAGGTGTTTTCTTTCTTTCCTTCATTCCCTTCCCTTCCTCCCTTTTTTTCCTCCTCCTCCTCCTCCTCCTCCTCCTCCTCTCTCTCTCTCTCTC
>NC_022012.1:73317035-73323420 GCF_000317375.1 Microtus ochrogaster | reverse complement strand
CTCTCCTTTCCTTCTCTCTCTCCCCTTTTCCTCCTCCTCTCTCTCTCTCTCTCTCCCCCCCTCTCTCTCTGTCTGTCTGTCTGTCTCTCTCTAGGACAGGGTATCATATTAGATGGCCTTAAACCCTTAAACTTACAGCAATTTTTCTGTCTCTGCTTCTAGGGCTAGGATTATACAGATGAGCCACCACACTAGACCCTGTGCAAGGATATTTTTATAACATTGAGTTCTCTGGGAAAATGTGTATATTTACACAATTACCACACATAAGCACATATTACAATTTACATGTTTATTATAAATTTTATTGATATGAAGGTTTATGGCACATAGTTTAATAAGTGAAATAATATACAATTTTTATTGTAAATCCTATATAGCAGATTGATCTTTATATAATATATGAAAAGCATTTCCCCTGGTTCTTGCTAGACTCTTGTACATGGCTGGAGCCAACAAATGAATAAAGTTTGATAGGAATGTAAGTTGATACTATCTATATTAAATGAGATGAAAATGAGACAAATCATAGGAGATTTTACTTTGCTAAATGCAAATGACATGAGAAATTTTTCTACTGGATTTGGACACTGGTCTTTGGCTATCAGAAGCATAGTTACATTTTTGTACTGTTCACAAAGCAATTCCTATAGAAATGGTACCCTCTTATGTTTAATTTGCATTATCAAGCAATTTTCAGAACTTTTAATGCCTCCAATAGAAAAGACAACAGATTGGGATGGAGAAACGGCTTAGCAGCTGAGAACATGGATTGCTCTTCTAGAGGACCTGGTTTTGCTTCCCAGCACCCACATAGTGATTCATACCCATCTTTAACTCCAGTCCCAGGGAATCCACTGCCCTCTTCTGGCCACATTGGGCACTGCAAGCCCATGGTACACAGACAAGCATAGAAGAAGGAGAAGCAGCAGCAGCTAACTTGAGTGCTGACTTGTAGTTTCAGTTTTGTGGTCAATATATGCACTGTGGCTGATTTCGGCAGCATACCCTTGTCTCTTACTGCCATGGGGCAGACAGATACAAAAGAGGGGTAGCCAAAATAGACTAAAAAAATACTCAAGTAGAGTTCTATAAAAGATAAATTGTGAGTCTTAAGTATTTCTAGTTTTAAGCTCAATTTATTTACATTTTAATTTTTGATAAATAGCCCCATTTAACAATCACAAAATTCCTATCAACTTGATGACCCACCCCCATGAACCAGTTGCCCCCTGGTTCTCTGAGACCCCGTAAACAAAGGTTCTCGTAAGCAAGATAGTGTTGACTTCAGTGCTATGGTGGTAGCAGTGATGGAATCATAATGGCAGCTGGCGTTCACTGAGCACTTACTATGTGATGGCCAAAAATAAAAAGGACAGTGCCATGCCTATAGTAATAGGACTGGAGATGTGGGGTTCACTGGGGGACACTTGCTGGGCATGTATGCGTTCCCAGGCTTGACACCAGGTACAGTTGGAGGGAATGGTGGTACCATATGAGGTTTGCTGGTGCACTACATGTGTTACTCATGTCATCCCTGCAGCAGCGCTGAGAGGAAACTCCAAGGCTGTACCATAGGGGAGAGAGGTCACTAGGAAGCTCCCAGGACTTCATTGTGCCTCCTTAAATACCATAGGGGTGTGTACACCTTTAATCCCAGCACTCAGAAGGCAGAGGTAGGCAGATCTCTGAGTTTGAGGCCAGCCTGGTCTACAGAGAGAGAGAGTTCTAGGATAGCTAGGGCTACAGAGAGGAACACTGTCTGGGGGAAAAAAAACAACTAAAAAACAAAAATACCAACCTAACCTAACCATATTCATTTTCCCACTTGGCAGATCAACCAGCTAAAACTCACATAAGGGAATGACCCTTTCTCAGAACAAAAACTAAACAAAGTGCATCTTTACTTCTCTTTCTCCCTGCCGAACAGAGACAGAATAGTCAGTGATCTTCTTGCCTGTCTTTCTCAACAGAGAGCAAGAGGTCAGGGCCACACAGTGGCCCCTCTGCTGGTGAGTGCCTGGGGGCTGTGGCTTGGCACATCTAAGCTGAGTTAGGTAAGCCCTTCCCTAAGTCATAGCTGTGGCTCTTCTGGAGAAGTAGGGAGCTGGGGTGGCACACTGAGACCCCAGAGCCAATGTGAAATGCCCACAGTGCCGACAGGCCGGGTGGTCCTAAGGACACAATTGCATCAGATAGGAAGAAAGGACCTTAGGGGTATAGGATGAAGGCTCAGCTGAAGGCCCCACTGTTGGCTGAGACTCCTTGGGCGAACCCTTGATCTCTTGCCTTGGTTTCCTCGTCTCTCTGGCTGGAATCCTGACAGGACCAGCCTCCAACCGTGGAGACCAAGTGAGAGGAGTGTGATGGCTTTGTAAACTGTTAAGTGCTCTGAGTTTTCCTCCACATACTACATGGCTTGCTCGCAAGATGCCGTGAGGAACATTGGGAAGGTATGCTATTTCCTTATTAATGCAGTGGAGGAAGCAAGACTCGTTTCTGGGAAGCCTTGCATGGTGGTTCATCACTAGTACTCAGCAGGCTGAGGCAGGATCACCGTATATTCCAGGCTAGCCTGGACTATGGAGTGAGATCCTCTCTCAGAAAGCAGGACCCAACAATAACAACAACAATAACAATAACAAAGACTTACTCCCAGAATGCTCGGGCACAGTGGCACTTCGGGTGGAGATGGTTGTCACAGGAAGGAAGAGCCTGGGCTGCAGATTCAGGTGATGCCTCCTGGGAGACACAGGCTTTGGGTGGTGCTGGGAAGCATGGCTGATGAGCATGTCCTTATTCTGAGAGGGAAAGAATCAACCAGATGGTCACAGCACTGAGGAGAATGTCCGTGGGTCACTTCGTGCGTCATGCTTGACCCTCCTAGTAAACCTCTAGAGCAGCCGTTCTCACCTTGTGGGTCACGACTCCTTTGGGGGTGGAACAGTCCTTTCACAGGAGTCACCTAAGACCACCCGGAAAAAAATATCAATATTACAATTCATAATGGTAGCAAATTTACAGTTTTCAAGTAGCAACAAAAATAATTTTTATGGTTGGGGTCACCATGGCATGAGGAACTGTCTTAGAGGGTTGCAGTGTTAGGAAGGCTGACCAAACACTGCTGTAGAGGTAGCTTTCGTTATTATCCCCAATTGGTAGGTGAGATAAGTTAGGTCGCTATTGGTGACAGGATGGCGTGTGAGCCCAGACTCCAAGGCCTGTGCTGTTTGCCGTTATCTGCGCTGACTCTCTGAAACGGGGAGTGTGAGACTTGCTATGTGACTGTGGGTTTATTCGTTCACTTACTTGTAACCAGTAACTAAACAGCCATGACGAGGCTGGCCGCTCTCGGATGCTAGAGATGGCTGTAAGAGGCAAAGCCCCTGCCTTCCCTCCCGGGGCAGCGTGGGCAGCACATGGAAGGAAGGAAGTAATTATCATTGCCCCGGAGATGCTCTGCCAGAGGCCTGTGTAGGGATCACACAGGCCCTTGGGTGGGAACTGGTGGTGTGTTGGAGGGATGGGTCCCAGACATTCCTGTGTGGGTGTTGAGTTTGGGCAGTGAGGCAAAGAGGAGCTATTAGGATGGGGGTGTCTGGCAGAATGGACTGCAGCTTGGGGCGGAGGACGTAGTGGGGTGAAGTAGATGCTGAGCTGGCGGTGGGGTCGGGGGTCTTTGAATGGCAGACAGAATGGGACATCGGGCATTGGCCGCACTGGAGGCCTGTGGGTCAGGGTTGCCTATGATTAGTCTTACTTTCTCAGATTGCCCAGAGGTCCCTGATCAGTCTGGGCTTGGGCTTGGATTGCCTGTAAAGTTTTCTTGTCCCCATAGCACAAGCCCAGCTGGGCCTCAGCCTGACCCAGCAGCAGGCAGGCCACATGAGGTACCTGGGGAGGACACCAAGTTGTGTGTCACTATACTTGAGCTCTGCCCCTTGTTCTGTGACTCCAGCAGCTTCTTGACCTCTCTGGGCTTCCCTGCAACATGACTGACGAAATGACCTCTGAGATCACTTGTGACTCCAACGTTGTGAGGCCGGGAGATAAAACAGGGTGGGGAAGGGAAAGGAGATGAGAGATGGGGGTGGTGATGGTTTGTGTAGGGTGTGCTCTTCGTGAACTCAGGTAACTGAACAGAGAGAAAGAGAGAGTCAGGCTGAACGCCCAGAGAGGGCTTAGAGCTACCATCTAAGAACAGAGTGAGAAGAGCCAACATGTGGCAGCCCCTCGGGGCACTGTACCCCTCATGCATGGACTGTCCCTCTCAATTCACAGAACAATGCTATGACCTGCTAGGCATGTACCCACTTTATAGATAAGAAAGAGAGGCACCCAGAAGGACCAATGCTGTGCCCATGTCTCATATTTTCATTGGCAGAGGTGAACCCAGACCTGCCTGGCACCATGCCCTTGTGCTTTGCTCTTTACCACATAGTTCCCGAGGTTACATTCATCCTGTCTCAACCACTGGACATGGTGTGCTGGTCCCATGAAACATGGGTCCTCCTTGGAGGACCAGCTAGCTTCCAGTCGGTTCCACAATAGGTACCATGCAGCAGGATCTACTAGGACATAAAGGGACTTGTTGGCTTTCCTGGGATACCTGCCTGTGTGGCAGGCCAAGTTGGGCATGTTTGTTTTGACAGGTGGGGGCAATTCCACCCCACCCTATCCCCCAGCAGCAGCTCTCTGGATTCCGGGCTGGGCAGCAGCACCTAAAGAATGTGGAGCCTTCCCCCAGCCGTACTTGGGAGGTGATGTCAGGTGCGTGGGTTAAGTGCCTGGCTAAGGTGAATACCGTTGGAGGAGGGTGACGGGGTCAGGAGGATAGGTAGGATTGTACTGCCCACAGGGTAGTCTGGCTGGGACCCAACTTGCTGAGACTACTGCCCACTGTTCTTCCTTCCTGACCTGAGGCAGAGAGACAGGATCCTTTTCATGTCCAGCCCTGGGGCTCAGAGCAGCAGAAATTTGCCCGGCTAGCTTGGACATTTGTGTCACATCAGAGCTGCTAAACCTGTGTCTCCAAAGGCCTCTGGATGACATCGATGCCTCACTTAGAGTCGGGAAGTGGCCTGTTTATTAAGCTCAACACCTTGGCTTGTGAACCTGAAACTATTTCCCAGCCCCAGGCCTGGGCTCTCTTCTACCACTGAGTTCTGTTCAGGGAGGTGAAATCAGGGATCTCAACCTGGAGAACTGCCGGGTTTGCAGGTTTGCCAGATCCCAGGCTACCTGTCAGACCATACCTTAACCCTGTTAACAGCTCTCTGGGCAGGAGGGCTCTCTGGTACTCCTAGAGGTGGCAGAAGGGCTAACAGTAGGCAGAGAAGGCTGGAAACCCTGGCTGGAATTCTTTCACTGCATTTGCGTGGATATTAATGGAATGTACAGCAGGCAAGGGAGCAGAGGCCATGCCAGGAACCTTGGATTAATCGGCTTTCCCTAGGGAAAAGGCCACCTACCTAGGGAAGTGTCATTACTGATGAGGGACAGCCTACAGTGGAGCCTGCTGGTAAGCTTGGTTGGCTCTGGAGGGTTAGAGCCTTGAAGATAAGGGAGTGAAAGGAACAGGGTCATGGGGCGTGGAGAATAGCAGAGGCTTTCAGGCAGAAGTAGCGCTTACAGCTTAGGAGTGTTTTATTCAGGGATGCTCTCCAGGGAGGCTGCTCGGGCTCCAGTAACTGATTTCACACCTATGCACACACAGCACAGCAGCAATAAATGGACTCAGTGAAGATGAGGGTGGGGTGGATTTGACCAAAACATTGTATACATGTATTCATATTAAATAAAATATTGAAAAAGAATAGAGCTGCATCTGAGAATGGACCAGAGGTGAACTAATGTCCCTGTGATGGTGGTACCCACCCCGTGGGGAATGAGAACAGGTCCAGGCGTGGGATGCAAGTTTGGAAAGGTAACTGGGGTGGGGTCTGGTGCAGGGATGCGAGTGTCTCAGTCGTCAGAATGAGCTTTTTATAGTCACTGGGACCAGTGAAGATACTTAACAAGATATGATCAGAAGCTGGACTGCCAGGGAAGTTCTCGCCATTATGAGCCCACAGGCCTTAGACAAATCCTTTAGTTCTCTGGGCCTCAGCTTCCTGCATCTGTGAAATGAGGGTGCTAGTGGCACCTACTTCTGAGGATACTCACCAAGTACAAAGATCTTATTCTCACCGAGACGAGTCTCTGGCTCCTGGAAATGGTCAAGTTGTTACTGGAGGCTGGAGCAGCAGAAGGAAGCCCTGTAAAAACTCCAGATAAGAGGGCCTGTGTTCCCTGGCCAGTCTAGACTCCCTTGGTGGCCTGGAAGCAGCAATATCATTTGGTGGCAGGGAGCCAATGGTCTGTCTGCACCCAGTCAGGGCAGGTC
>NC_022012.1:73301210-73316529 GCF_000317375.1 Microtus ochrogaster | reverse complement strand
AAAACCAAAACAAACAAGCAAACAAAAAGAATTCCAGTGCTGAGCCCTCTTGCCAAGCACTCCTCCCCTCTGTTCGGTTTTCTGGTCTGAGATGAGGGCACAGCCAGGCTGGGGACACGGTTTGCATGATGCTCATCCACATCAAAGCATTCACAGAAGAACTGGCATCCTTTGGTGGCAGGCAGGTGCCTGCTCCAGACACTAAGCCGCCTGGATTCCCCAGCTCAAGCAGTGAGAGGGATATTTAGTCTAGAGGGTGGGAACAAGAGCTTTAGGTCTGACAGATAAGTGCTTAAATCCTCCTGTCCCTTGGCTGACGGCATGGCTTCTTTTTCAGCAAGAAAGGAAGGATGACATCCACTGCTTGAGGCAGTTGAGTGAGGTGTAAACTATACCATGTGTTTGGTTAGCACTTGGTCCTGCATATGGCATGGGCTTACTAAAAGGCACTTGTCTTCTCTCAGGGAACAATTACTGAGCACTCGGTGGCTGCCAGGCTCTATCTTAAGCTCTGGAGAGATGCTAGAAGCTTGAAGCCCGTTGGAGGGCGGCAGATAAGCAACAGAGGAGCTCCGGTTTGGAATGAAGGATTGAAGGAAGTGCTGTAATGGGGAAGTGCGGGTGTTGGGGATCTGGGGAGGGAGAGGCCATCAGGAGACTGGCTGTCTTAACTGAAATGTGAATGGGCAGCACCAGCTTTGGGGAGGGGGCAGGGCAGGGGAAGTGCTCTAAGCAGCCCTTCTCCAGGCAGGGCTGGAAACGGATGGGTAAGAAAATGTAGGCTTCTGCAATTCTTCCAAGCCAGGGGACAGACCATTTCCTTTGCACGGTGAGCTACAGCCGTGAGTAGATAAAGACCCATGGCTGCCTTTTCTCTCAGGGTGGCACTGCCCTAGAGAGTTCAGCTTCAATTCTTTTCTGCCTCATCTCTGCTGCTCTGTAGTCCTGAAGATCTCCAGGTCTGGGGTGTCCATCTCTGTGGCCCATTGCGTTCATTGTGGTCCCATGCTGGGTTCTTTTGGGGCATGGCCTCTCAGCCCAAGAGTGGCTCAGGTGCTGGAGAAGTTCCTAACAAGGTGGCCAATGATGTGGGTAGAAGAGAAGCTGCCTGGTAGGGAGGTAGTGGCTAGTATGGAGGATGTATCTCGGTGCAGAGAATAGCATAGTATTCCTGTGGCAAACACCAGAGTGCCGGGCCAGGGACACCGGAATGGGCTACCTGCATAGGTCTTGTCTCCTGACCTCTCCTGCCCTCACACTCCTTCAGCAGGGGCTAAAAATCTGATCTGCCTTGGGAAAGGACTTGGACACATTTTCAAAATAAAGTTGGGAGTACTCTCCAGAGAGGAAGAAGAATAAACAAGCTTTAAAAATGCAAAAGGAAATGTGTTATTTAAACAAACCAAAAAAAGAAAGAAAATGGAAAAATTGTGAGGGAGGACCTCAACTCCCTGGAGTCTCCAGCTGCGGTGGCAGGAGGTCACAGAGACCTCAGGGAACCGGAGACACATGGTGCATCTGTTGGGGGGGAGGTGACCAACCCAGATTAAGTGTAAATTTAGCTAAGAATTAGGATCATGTTCTGTGTGTCACCATGAGGGGTCCACACAGCATTTGGGATGGGAGGGCATTGCAAGGTCTGGGTTCTCCCCCAAGTTGGGGATAGCTCTGTAAGAGTCAGGAAGGAGGGCCTGCTGGATTAGAGACAGCAGCCAGATGGCCTAAGAAAAAAGTCTGAACAAGCAGAGGCCTAGGGGTGACCAAGGTCTGCTCACAGTCAGCTAGGGCCTGGAGCCATAAGGAATGTCTTCTGGGGAGAGAGGGTTTGAGCAAGTCCTGCCAGAATTATACTGGAAGCTGGAGGACCAGAGACCCACCCCCAGGCAGAACCAGTGCTGTAAGCAAAGGCGCGGGGTGGGAATCCTTGGCTCTTTTGAGAATGGTGACTTCCGAGCCTGTCTAAGGTCTGTTTATTTGGTCAGCAGCTTTTCTGAGCTGTAGTTCACACATGACAGTCCCTCACAGGCTGTGTGTAAATTACAGATTTTATAATCAAAGCACAATCACTTGCAGTGTAGTTTTAGAATTAATTTCAGAATATATTTATCACCCTCAAAGAACCCGTACACTTATTAGCAGTCTCTACCTATTCCCCAGTCTTTTAAAAATTATTTTTATTATATTTTTATGTGTGTATTTGTGCACATGCATGTGCAACAGTGCACATATGGAGGTCAGAGGTCAACTTGGAGCCGTCGGGTCGGGTCTCTCCTTTCTACCACATGGGTCCCAAGGATGCAACTTACACCATCAGACTTACAGCAAATTCCTTCACATCAGTGGTTCTCACCACGTGGGGTCACGATCCCTTTGGGGGGTCACATCAAATATCCTGAATATTAGATATTTATATTATAATTTCTAACAGTAGTAAAATTATAGTTATGAAGTAGCAATGAAAATAATTTTATGGTTGGAACATGAGGAACTGTATAGCGCCACACCTTCTGTATGTACTACATGCTACAGTACAGTTCACAAGTCAGTCCAGCAAGGGGCTGGAGATTGAAACACACATACACACACACACACACACACACACACACACACAGACACTGGCCATCCTTGAAACAAGAACGCCGAGAATGCCCCCTTGAATCAAGAATGTCAACTTTATTGTGTTCCAGGGCAGCTTATATAGTGTCTCCTTGACCAATGGGCATGCCCTAGCGCTCAGCTGCAAGCCCACCAGAAACCACTCCTCTGTCTCGTGCTCAGAGCAGCTGCAAACACAGGAAAACGAGTTGTTTACAGGAAATTCAGGGTCTGGGAGTCCATAGTCCCCAACAGAACTGTGCTAAAGAGTCGCAGCATTATGAAGGTTGCATGGTGACCCTATTCCCCAGGTGTTACTCAATTGCTAGTATACTTTCTGTCCATATGTGTTTACCTACCCTGCGTGCATTTTCATAAGCAGAGTTCTGTGTTGTGTGCCCTTTTGTGTATGTTTCTCTCTTTTAGCATGTTTTCTTTCTCTTTCTCCTCCCTTTCCTCCTCCTCCTTCTTTTGGAGGAGACTTAAGATGTAGCCCAGGCTGACCTCAAATTCACTTCAGTTTTCCTCCTTAGTATCTCAGGTGCTAGGGTTTCAGACATGCAACCTGACACCTGGTTAGTGTAACACTTTCAAGTCTTCTCTACATTGTAACATAGATCAGTACTTAATTCCCTTTTACTTTTTATTTTATTCCTTTTTATCATCAAATAGTATTCTTAGGCCTGGTAAGAGTACTTATCTCAATAAGTAAGATCCTGGATTCTGCCTCAGCCTGAAAAAAAAAAAACAGTAAGCCTTCCTGTGTAGCTATTATATGTGGTGTGGGTCTGTCACCCTTTGTCTGTTCATCAGCTGATGGGCATTTTCTACCTTAGGGCTCTTGTGGCGATGCTGCCGTGAACAATCCATCGCTGGAGGAGTAGAGGAAAATGGCTAAGCAGGTGGACCTGCCCATTTCCTATCTAGTCTGAGGGCTTAGGTGGCAATGAAGAGGCCAGACCTCAGGACCCTGTCCCAGCTTCCCTGAGAGCTGAGAAGTGGATGGCGGGGAGGACTGTGAGGGTCTAGTCAGCATTTCCTCTCGTACCGCCGGGCCTGCATTGTTGTGTCAGGGCCAGCAGCTGTTTCAAGACCGGAAATAGTTTGGGCAGCTGGTATTTTCCCTGGAGATCAGGTGCATTTTGTTTTTGTGTCCTACCAAAAACCAAAATTAGTTAAACACACAGAGAGAAGTGACCTGCCCAGCAGGTCCTAAGTTATTCCAGGGTCTTGAAGAGGCACTATCTGAAAGACATGGCCGACGCCAAGCAGTATTCCTTGTCAAGGCATCCCCTTTATTGAAGCAAGTTTTACATCTTATATACTCCTCAGTGAGGAGTTTGGGCAGGGGGGAACTGAGGAAGGGGGAAGGGGGGAAGGAAAGGAGTGGCTCCGTAGCTAGGCAGCTAAGCTGTTAATGATAAGCAGCAAACAAAAAAGACACTCTGAGGTGCCATCTGGAGCTTGAGTCTCCAAGGTCAGTATACAATGTCTCAGTTAACTTTAAGTTTCAAGATTTCCACCTCAAGGCCCTGTGAGACGTGAGAAAGGAGAAGCCTGAAATGGCTCCTGACAGAGAAGTTAGTTCCTCTGAAAGAAAGTCAACAGGAAGCTGACTGGCCAGAGGAAAGAGGGAGGTTACACAGTCAGTCAAGGCCAGCACACCATGTGTAGACCTGGGGAAGCTTGTGTGTCTTGTGTAGAGAGGTGGCTTTGCTTATAGGTGAGGCTACAGGTATCTGATCGGTCCCATCTGGCAGATGAGGAAGCAGGGAACCACATTGAAGGGATCTTCCAGTCAGAGATAGATAGGACATTAGAGCCCAGTTCTCTAGTTTTGTGGTCAGTACAGGGTTAGTAAAAACTGACCCTTGACCCTTGGTGCTGGATTTGAGCTCACAGAAGACCTAGGACAAAAAAAAAACCCAAGAACTCTGCTGTTTTATCCCTCCTCCCAAAAGAACACAAAACCCCACCCTAACCCAAAAGGAAAACACAAAACAACACTCTAATTACTATCTTCCCTTCTTTCTTTTTTGTCCTCCAGCCAGAAAACATTATGTTGTTAGACAAGACAATCCCCATTCCACACATCAAACTGATTGACTTTGGCCTGGCTCATGAAATAGAAGATGGAGTTGAATTTAAAAACATTTTCGGAACACCGGAATTTGTTGGTAAGTTCTGGAGAGAGTTCAAACCTGAGTTCAAGCCCCAGAATCCATTTAAGAAAGCCAAGGCTAGTTGTTTACACTTGTAATATCAGAGCTAGGGCTCACTGGATAGTTGGCTTAACTACTTGACAGGTTTCAGGCCAGTGAAAGACCCTGCGTCAAAAATTAAAGTGGGTTATACTGAAAGAGTAATAGCCAGGGTTGTCTTCTGGCTTGCATTCACAGAGAGAGAGAGAGAGAGAGAGAGAGAGAGAGAGAGAGAGAGAGAGAGAGAGAGAGAAGAAGGGAAGGAAATCCCAGGAACAATCCTCATGTCTGGGCTGAGAATGATGCCTTGGGAAACCTGCTGGAAACCAAAGAGGTTGAGAAGAGATTATCTTACTAGGCCCTAGATGAGGAGACAAACATAGGCTTCAAGTGCCCACTGGGACAGAGAGTAGCCAGGTGGGCTTAGAGGCCTTTGTAGAGTTAAACTTCCTAGAGTTGGCCCCACCGTTTACTCTTGAAGGAGTTTATTGTGCAGATTTAAAATCACTCCCCTGCCTTGGTTCCCACAGGAATTCCTCTCTCTAAAGTAGCTTTTGATTCCCTGTAAAGGACAGAGGTATTTATCTGCCAAGTGCCGGATCCACCACCTGCCTCTCCCAAGAACCTCACTCAGACATCGGAGTGGCCAGCTCCCATGAGGGCCTGGCCTTACTGTTTCCCCTCAGTCTGTTTCACCCTGTACTCCAGCCTGTTCTGTTCTACACCCTAAAAATTCCCCTCTGGGCCCTGGTCCAGAGGTTGGAGGATCACAAGGAAATCCTTCTGCAGAGAGGAAAGGGATGAGAGTTAAGAACCAAACCATCATGTATCTATCTTCTTGGGGAATTGAAGTATTCCAGAGATGGAGGGAGTGACCTCCTCAAAAAGCAGCTTGGCTTATTTTCTCCATCAGGTGCCTTGTTCTAAGCCAGATCCTGTCTCACAAAACAAAACAAAACAAAACAAAACAAAACAAAACAAAACAAAAACAAACAAGAGAAGACCAGGCACGATTTGAGAGCACTAGATAGAACTTTAGGGCTGGAGAGGTGGCTCAGTGGTTAGAAGTGCAGACCACCTTTGCTGAGGACCCAAATTCAGGTCCTATGGGAAAGCTCACAATCATCTCTAACTCTAACATATGTGGCATGCTGGTACACACCTATAACCTTAGTGACTGGGAGGTGGAGACAAGAGGGTTTGGAGTTCAAGGCCATGAGAAGCTACACAGCGAGTTTGAGACTAGCCTGTGCTGTATAAGATCCTGTCTGGCTGGGCGCTGGTGGCGCACACCTTTGATCCTAGCACTGAGGGGTGGGGGAGGAATAAAATAAATGTCTCTAACTCAGAAATGTAAGACAGGAGGATTATGAGATGGAGTCCAGCATGGGCTGTCCAGTGACACCTTGGCTCTCAAACTTAAAAAAAAAAATCTCTAAATATAGACTCTCAAATTATGCACCTATCTTACTGGACCAGTTGATAGATTACTTAAGGTCCACACTTAATTTGAATATCATTTTAAAGAATAACACACTTTCATGTGTCCATCAGCAGAAATAATAATAATAAAAAGTATCAATAATGAGAAGCAAAAACCATCCAAGTGATTCTGAGCGGAGAATGCTGGGACGCAGAGAGACAGGAAGCAGATGAACTATATTACACAGCTCTGAAAATAACAGTTCATGGATGAAACATGTGAAAGCAATCAAAGAATTTCGAATGCATCCTGGAACCATTTTTATAAAGCTAGAGAGACAAGGCCAGTGTAGGGGTGCCTGTCTGTTGAAGGAGGAGATGTAGGGGAGAGGACAGCTGACATACCCTACAGAGGCAGTGGTTTAGATAGTGTTCTGGGTAAATAATCTCATCTTTCCCATGCTCTCTTGCCTTAGCAGTTAGCTGGACCTCCCTTCCCTCGTCAGGTACTCCCGTTATTGCCATCTACTTCATACTGTATTCTTAAAGTCGTGGAGAAAGTGGGTGTGGCATTCAGCACTGGCTTTCTGGGGCCTCAGTGCTCTCTGGGCAACACGTGATCCTCTTGTGTCTTTAGCAGAGTCTTCCCCCTGCACTCTACCCTCTCTTGGTCGCCCACCATATCTTTGGCCCAGATCACACTTTCACTAGTGTATTAATGATTTCAAATCTGATGCTTGGCCCAAGCTCCTCCCCTGCCGTCAGCTGCCCCCTGGCATGTTTGGTGTCCCCTCAGGCTTGTCACCTTAGCTCAGTGACCCCTAAAGATGTCCTCGGATGAAGTCACCTGTCGGGCAGGACTCAGAGGAAAACGAAGGCCCTCTTTGCCTTCTTCCCCATCACCTAACCAGTGTGGACCTGTTTGGAGTCTCTGCCCAGCAGGGTTCCTTCCCCACAGCAGGCCTCATCACCAAGCTTCCAAGTCTTCTTCCTGACCCTTCTTCTTCCCATGTTCGTCTTCCTTTGTGCCTTCCTTTCCCTCCTCATCAAGGCTCTTCATGAGTGATTTCTCCATATCTAACAGGAAATCATGTCTGTCTCACTTTGGCTGTCTGCTGCAACCAAACGCCTTAGACTGGATAGATTATAAGCAACAGAAACATGCTGATCACAGCTCTGGTGGATGGGCGTCCTAGATGGTGGTGCCAGTGAGCCTGGTGTCCGGTGAGGGACTTTTCACATAGATACTAGTGACCTTCTCTATTCCCACATGGAAGGAGGGAACGATCTTCCTGGGGCCTTTTATAGCCTAACTTTATTCCTGAAGGTTCTCTCATGACCCAAGCATCTATAAGGCTCTATCGTCTTCTACTGTTGTCTGAGAATTAGATGTCCACATAGATTCTGTAGAAACACACACAGTCCATAGTAACTCATTTCCTCAACACTCTTACATTCTGGTTATTTCCACCTACCGTTTGAATATTCTCTCCTCCCTATTGGAGATTCAAGATGGAGACACTGGACACCAAACACTCTAGAGTTTCCTAGAACCATCTCCTCTTATCTCCACCCCCTCTTGACTCCTTGACATGACTTCTTTCAGCTCCAGAAATCGTGAACTATGAGCCCCTGGGACTGGAGGCCGACATGTGGTAAGTGGTGGCCTGGGATCCTTCCGGGGACAGAGGCCTCAGCCCCTGGTGTAGCTGACAGGTCCCCGAGTGTTCAGACCCCTTCCTTACGCTCCTAGTTTGCAAGGCTCCAGGAGCAGTAGACATGCAGTCAGGAGGCAATGAGGCTTGGATCCATGGTCATCAGGCGAGAGGCTAAGCAAGTGCAGACCCATTCTGGGCCAGTCTCAGCTGGGGTCTAGAGAACAGTGAGCTTCATTGGTCAGTCCGTCAAGTGTTCCACCAAAGTATCCCGTGTTTTCCTAACCATGCTGCTGTGATCAATGCTTTACACATTTTATTTGAACACTGCTTTACAGTTGGCCCAGCTCGTGACTTGGCTTTCTAAGACCCTGCCACCTGTGAGGCTGTTCTTATTATTTATTGTCCTCATTTGATAAGTGATGTGGCCTCAGAGAGAAAGGGACGTGCTCTGAAGACAGAGTTTGCAAACAGAAGTCGGACCTTGAATTTGGGTCCTTGATTCAGTGTGCAGAAAGCAAAGGTTCTAAATACATCTGCGTCTGTATCAGAGTGGGGTAGGGAGGAGTGGGGCTTCATATGTCATTCAGGGAAGTGACTTCTTGTCCCTGTGTGGTTTGAGGGTGGAACCACACAGCTCTGACATGACTGTCCTTTGCAGGAGCATCGGTGTCATCACCTACATCCTGTGAGTATCTCCAGCCTTGGGTGCATGCCTGCTTACCTCAGGAGGTATGAGAGGGGTCAAGTCCACACAGCACTGGAGGCCAAGTTCTGAGCTCCACTGGTGACAGCCCTGACGGTGCCTGCACCTGCCCCATCTGCCTCCTCTTTTCTCTTTTCTCGCCCCCAGGCCCCCTTTCCTCCCTTCCACACTCTCCTTCCTTCTCCTTCCTTTCTCTCTTTATTGTTCCCTTGAGTCTAGTGGCTTAAATCAAGATTTCCCGCATAGGTGGTTTTTTGTTTTGTTTTGTTTAGTTTTTGCAGACTAGGCCTCATCTGGGACAGGATACTAACACTGTCTCTTTCAGTTTGTGTAGCCATAGACAGGTACTTAACCTTTGGACCTGTTTTTCTTATCAGAGAAATAGGAATCACAGACTTCCCGCCACAGGAAGTGGCGCGGGTAGAAATAAGCTATCTTGTACAAGTTTCATAGGCCTTGCTTTGGCACACAGGGCAGGCTAGTAGACACTCAGCCCCAGTGGTTCCCAGTGGTCACCCTCTTATAGCACCCGTGGAAAACACTACTTCATGGCATTTTCAGAGTAAAAGCCCATAGCCAGGGCCAGTGTTCCACAGCTTTTTCTTAGTTTTGTTTTACCATGGAGCTCTGACTTTACTTACTTAGTTTTGTGATACTAGGAACTGAACCTAGAGTAACTGAACGTAGCTAGGCAAATGTGCTACCACTGAATTAGATCCTGGAACTTTTTAGATTTTTTTTTTCTTGTTTTGAGATAGAGACTCACCAAACTGACCAGACAGGCCTTGAACTGTGTAATTCCTGCATCAGCTCCCCCAGGAGCTGGGATTATAGACTCAGTGTGACCGGGCCTGGCTGACACTGCTTCATTTAAACCCTGTTTTATCAGAAGAACTGTGTCAGGAACTTAGGATCCTGACATAGGGGAGAGTCGGATTTGCTTGTCCTGGGCTCTGTGTCTGTGGGAGATAAATCATGCAGCTAGTGTCACCCTGTGGGAGCATGGTTACATCTATGAAATCCAGGGGGAGAGGCTGGAATTTTGGAAGACAGGTAAATAGATAGATAGATAGATAGATAGATAGATAGATAGATAGATAGATAGATAGATAGACAGACAGACAGACAGTTAGATGATGGATAGATAGAATTGAAGTAGGAGATATAGAATCAAATCAACTCCCCAAATAGTAAAGAGGTGGGTAAGGACACAGATCCATTTCTGGCCTTATGGAAACTGAGGACCTAGGACTTAAACAGGGTTATTTGTGTTTTATCAATGACAGGAATAATGACCAATAATTCTAGAGCCACTAGTATGGATCAGGGCTACACAAGGCATTTTATCTATTTCTTGTGGTGCTTCAGTTTGACCCTAAAGACCTTGTATATGCTGGGTAAGTGATCCATTCACATTTATTAATGTTTTTGAGATTGGTGAGTCTCACTACGTAACTCTGGCTGGCCTAGCACTCTCTATGTAGACCACAGAGAAATCCTTCCTCTGCCTCTGCCTTCCAAATGCTGGGATTAAAGGTGTGCGCCATCATGCCTTAGCCTTCCTTTGCTCTTTGTAGACAGTCTTTCTCTGTATAGCTCAGGCTGGTCTTGCTATTCCCCATGCTAAGAAGGCAGCGATAGGAATGGGCATGATTGCCAAGAGGTATTTGGTGAGTAGAAACAGCAAGAGTGTCAGCCAAGTGAGATGTGGCAATGGGGTAGAAAGGAGGACCAAAGTGACTGCCCTCTCTAGCATGGCTAAGTGGTGAGATGGCGTGGTTAATCGAGATAGGCAGTGGAAGGATGGGTCTGTGCATAGCAAGAGCATGCCTGGGTGCTTCAGGGGGTCACTGTATGATACAACCTTGCCATGCCCAGTGGGGACGAAATCTTGTACACCTTCTGTGCCTCTCAAGCTTTGTTCCAGTCGTTCCTCCATTAGGAAGTTCTTTCTAGAGCTTCTCTGACTCTTGACAGTCTGATCATTCATTAGATAGAGTCAGTGCAAGGTTCAACCACCCTATGATGCTGCACCGCCCCCCACTACCCTGTGCCCCCCATTTCTTTGTCTGGCCCCTTATTGTATTTTACTTTGTTCTGCCATGAAGTGTGTCTCTTCTTTTAGCTTCTGAGTCTATTAAACACAGTCTTCCTGGATTAGGGATTTAGTTGGAGGTTCAGAAAGTGATTTGAATTGAGCCGCACTGAAAAGTCTATTGTTTGGTTGCCTGGAGAGAAGAGACTAGGCTTCCCTGAGTCCATTACTCCTACGTCTGTCTTCCTTCCCTCCGTTACATGGGTCTTTCTCTGTTGTGCTCAGACTAAGTGGAGCATCCCCCTTCCTGGGAGACACGAAGCAAGAAACACTGGCAAACATTACAGCTGTGAGTTATGACTTTGATGAGGAATTCTTCAGCCAGACAAGTGAACTGGCCAAGGACTTCATTCGGAAGCTTCTCGTGAAGGAGACACGGTAAGATGGATAAAGACTGTGGCTTCTCCGATAGTCATTCTTTCCCGTTGCTGTTCACAGACATGCCAGTCTGCCCTCACTTTGCCACCTATGCCATGTAGCCCAGTCTGGTCAGGTGCTGAGAAGTGTCGCTGGCCATGCCTTGCCATTCATCTTGTTGTTTTGGTTTTTGCCCTCATCTCCTCCTGCCCAAACACAAATGACTCTGCCTACAGGAGCATACACATTTGTGTGCTTGCACGCATGTGTATTTGAAAATCAGGGGTTATTGTGTGCAGTCTTCCATATAATATGAATGCAGGACTCTGGTTTGAAAGGTAGACAGTGAGCGTTTTGAGGCCTGTTCAAGTTGAAAGCGGAGGCAGGCAGGCCCAGAGAGGTCAGGATAGCAGTAGAGATGAGACATGCCAATCCTACCTCTGCTTAGGGCCTGGACCACTTTTCCTGGAGCGCTGGAAATGCAGGCAGTTTTCAGCCATCTCTGCAGCTGTACCGCCTTGATGGTACCGCCAGCCAATGTCAGCCAGGTGAGACGCAGACCGCTGCTCCCATTACTTGTCCTCATGGAACTTTTGTCTCCTCATCCTCATTGCAGGAAACGGCTTACCATCCAAGAGGCTCTCAGACATCCCTGGATCATGGTAAGGGCACGGTAATGAATGCCAGTGAGCAGGAGGTTCCTCCTCTGCCACCAGAGCTGGCTGTGGCAGTCAAATACAAATGGCTGTTAAGAGGCCTTTGCTTGATCTTGGGCGCTGGTCAAGGGTCCTCAAAAGGCCTATGCTTGTTCAAATGCGGTTATACTGGCTCAGTACTAGAGTACTTGCCTCGTTTGCATGAGGCTGTGAGTTCTATCCAAAGCATTGCAAAACCAAACAAAAAAAATAAATGAATAAAATAGGGTTATGCTACCATAAGTTTGTATTTCATGGGTTCAGAGAGCCAATGAAACCATCATAGACCTCAGCTAAGACACTTTTCCTTCAGAGGCCGGCTTACAAAATGTTCTTTATTGTAAATCATGTTGCAAACAGATCTATGGCCACTAAAACCTTGACTGTAATCAGATCCCTTTCCTTCTCTGCCTTCTGGGCTCTCATTAAGGGATTAATGTAAGTCTGTCATGTAGCTTCTTTAGGCTCTGTGTGGCCTCAGGGATTGAGTCCTGAGACAGAGACCTGGTGGGGAAGAAAAGCCAGATCTATTAGGACAGCTTTGTTCCCTGTTAGAGGGTCGGCCAAGGCAGAAAACGAATCCCCACAGTCCACCTCAGTGGAGGGCTGACTGGTTTTCACAGTTTGGCATGAAAAGCACATTGGGAGTTATAGGGGCACTCAGAGCAAGGCTCCAGCCCTGGTTCTATGGGCTGAACACTCTGCAGATGCCTTCACTGTTCATGGAGAAGGCGCATAGGAATGAGATAAGTGTGGATGTAGAAGAAGGATAGAGACCTATAGACAATAAATTCCTTTACTCCCTAAAGGATGGAGAAGGCCAATAATCTTCCAAGTTGGGATGTTCCCAGAGTCCAAAGCTAGAGAGCCTCTTGGGCTCCTTGCTGCTGAGCATGCTGGCTTTTGCCAAGGCTGCCATGTCCTGAAAGGCAGATACCCGCAGCCTTCCTCTGCCTGCCATAGCCTGCATGTTTCAGCCCTTGAATGGATGTTCGCAGAGCCCTAGTTGCAGCCTACTTGTCTGTGTGAGCTACTATTAAATTCTACGTGTGTGGTAACCCTCTCTAATGGCCATGGAGCCCTTTGCCCTGCAGTGAGCATGCAGGCAGCACCCCCAAATTCCTTAACGTTTCTTATGGCTTTGTTGGGGGCGGCAGTGCTAGCCTCACCCTGGCCCTCCCTCCTGTGTCTTGACATAAGCAGTGAATGCCAAAGAAGCCATGTGTGTGCCTTCCGCCTGCAGCTTAGACTGCCCTGTGGAACACATATCATGTTAATATTCTGGTTCTTCTGTCTGAACACTTACTAGTCAAAAGGAGAAGCCAGAGCCCCTGAACAGTGGAAGACACAACCTGCCCAGCTGAAGACCAAACGCCTGAGAGAGTACACCCTCAAATGCCACTCAAGCATGCCCCCCAACAACACTTATGTCAACTTCGAGCGCTTTGCCCGGGTGGTAGAGGATGTGGCTCAGGTGGATAAGGGATGCCTGGCCCTAGCAGGAGCCCATGACACCCTGCAGGATGATGTGGAGGCCTTGCTGGCTATCTACAATGAGAAGGATGCCTGGTACCGACAGGAGAATGAGAAGGCCCGCCATAACCTGTCCCAGCTCAAGTATGAATTCCGCAAGGTGAAGTCCCTGAAGAAGCTCCTGAGAGAGGACATCCGGAGCACAGGGGCCGGCCTTGGAGGTGTGGCCAGGAAGCTAGACCATCTGCAGGGGCAGTTTGAGGCTTTGAGGCAGCAGCTCTCAGCAGACATCCAGTGGATGCAGGAGCTGCTGGGCAGTGTTCAGCTGGAGAGCGGGAACGCTGATGGCTACAGTGTGGGCTCCATGTTCCACCAGAACACCAGTGAGTCCCTATCGGAGCTGCTCAACAGATCACACGTGGAGGACATCCTGGCCGGCTTGAAGCTCTGAGCATGAGTCTAGTCATAGTGCATTCCCAGGGCTTTGCAGAAGCATGCTGTCTTCCACTCTACTGGGGTATCCCACCGGATTTATCCCGCAGAGTGTGTGTGTTCAGCCCTTCTACTCCCTCTGGAGCTCCTCAGCCACTGGGGTGCTAGTTAGTGGTTTACTCTGCACCCCCCTCACCAGCCTGACTTTCTGAGAGGGTTCTGACAAAGCAGCTGAGCCATGGAAATAATTAGAAAATGTATCCCCTCAGCATGCTCTTCTCGGGGGGTGGGGAGGTATCTGCCGGCCCCAGGAGATTCTTGATAACTGAGTAATGAGGATTGATTGACACACCTCTCATGTTCCATCTGCGTGCCTTGGTGGAGATCTTGGTAATGATTGACATAACTAAGAATAACTTAGCTGGCAGGGTGCTTTCTGGTTACAGAGTTGGGGTTCTAAAATATACAGAGAAAATACTAACTTTCTTTTAAATTGTCTTCTCACTCATCAAGTTTTGATGTCTGTGACCTTATTGGATCCTTAAAGAACTCTCTGAGATAAGAGGCTGGGATATAGCTCAGCTTTTAGAGAGTTCGCCTAACAGCCACAGAGGTCTAGGTTCAAGCCCCAGCACAAGCATATACTGAGCTTGGTAGTACATACCTCTATCTGGTATTTAGGAGGAGGAGCCAAAGGGATTGGGAGTTCAGAATTATCTCTGGCTATGCAGTGCTTTTGAGTTAAAGGCCAGCCTGGGCTATTTGGGCCCCTGTCTCAAGGTGGGGAGGGGCTCTGTGAGCTGAGAAGGCAAATGGCAGTGTTATTACCATTCATTTCTGTCACCAATGAGGAAATTGACTCAGAGGAGGGGAATGAGTTAGGATCATTCATAGTCTGTTGGAAACCCAGGGTGCCCGTGTTTGAGGTGAGGTATGGAGGAAGTCTAGTGAAGCTAAGCTGTAGTGTCTACCATAGTACTAAAATTCTGATCTCAGAGGCTAAGCTTCAATTTTGCATCGAGAATGAAGACAGGAGGCTCACAAGGAAGTGTTAACTCATATTCTAGGCCAGTAGGCCCTGAAGTCTGGAAACCCACAGAGCTTTGGGAAGCACAGTGCTCACTGGGCTCTTCTAGCTCCAAAACTTTGAGCATCATGAGGTTTGTGTGATGTCACCTCCCTTTCCTAGGAGGAAGGCCCATCAATACTTTCATGCAGACAGCACATAGAATACGGACCCTGGACCCACGTGGTGCGAGGAGCTTGGGATTGGGGGCAAATTGTATTGTTTCAAGTACCTCCACAGCCTCGCAGAACATCCATCATAATTGTATTAAATATTATTCTCAGGTTAGTGAGAAAACAAAGAAAGAATGTGACTTGTCCCGGGTCACCACGTTAGTGATAAAAGTGGGAACCTTCTGATGAGTCTGTAGCTCTTTCTGATTCTCTTAACTGCTTGGATTCCAGGAACTTATGCCGTGCTTGAGAAGTGGGTGTTACCCAAGTTTATCTATCCATTCAGACATAGTTAGCAGGCACCTGCCAGTTTCCAAATAATTGACTTGAGTCTGGGGACATGGTGTTAAGTAATAACAAACTGGTTTTCTACTTCCTCGGAGTTCCCAATTAAGTGATAGATTCTAGCATTAATCAATAATTATATAACTGCAAAACTCAGCTGGTTC
>NC_022012.1:73292322-73301054 GCF_000317375.1 Microtus ochrogaster | reverse complement strand
GTTGGGTGGATCTGCTCAGGATCTGCTCAGGGGAGGCAACCATGTATGGAAGACCCTGGGACTGTGTCCAGCTAAGCAAGCCAAGGAGAGAGGTCATCATGTCAGTGTTCTGTGACAAGAGAGGAACGGGAGGAAAGCTAAAGGAGAGAGGATAGGAGCGTGTATTGTGTAGAGGTGGCTGAGGCAGAGCAGGTCCAGCGGGGCTTTGGTGTGTTGAGGAGGTCCGCCTTTGTTCCCAGGGTCACCAGGGTCACTGGTCCTGGCCAATGCTGAAGGAGGATTTTTCAGTGGGCAGCGCAGACTAGACTTTGATTTAATAAAGCAATTCTTTAGAATCCTATCTTTTTAAAAAAAAAAAAATTAGCAAGCTGGATCATTTAAAGTATCACATATAATCACTAACAGAAACTATTTTAATCAAATATAAAAAACCCCACAATTTTAAGATGTAGGATTATTTTGTAGACAATTAAGAAAGAAAAAAAATCCCATCATGGGCAGTCTTCTAGGAAATACTATACAATGTGAGGGCGACCGAGAGACAGCGCCACCGTGCAGAAGAAGACATGCCTGGCTCAACGTGGACCCTGGGTAGAGATGAAAACCTCAGAGCGGGAGGCCTGGCTACCTTGGCAGCATTACTCTTTGGGATTGGACCACATCATTGTATATCAGAAGAACCCCGATCAGGGACTGCTCTGCCCCGGAGTCGAAGGCAGGGTGACCCAACCTGGATCACCAGAGCTGTGCAGTCTTTTCTCCAGATGGCCTGCTTCAGTCCAGGCTCACAGTGTAAGATGCCACATTGTTTGGGAGGTGCTGCTGATGTCTGACGTCTGACATTGCACATCCTGGGATCAAGGAAAGATTGAGAACCCTGTGCCTTATCCTAAAGACAGACGACTCCACAGTTGCTCCAAAGTCCTGTCTGCGCTGTCAAGGCATGTTGCATACTTGTTTGATACTAGATGCTACAAATGTTAAAGGTCCTTTTGGTTGCATCAACAGACCTTGACCTTTAGATCTGGTTTGCCTAGAAGAAGAAAGCCATGGATAGGAAGATGCTCATGAACCTTCTTTGAAGGCTGAAGTAAATGCAAGAAGATTTGAGTGTTGGTGCTGACTTACTTAAGGAGGATGGGAAAGGGAGGAGGAGAGCTGGTTTTCTTGGGTTTGCGGAATCGGCTACTCTGTTCATGCTGAGAGGGTCCCCCGAGGTAAATTACCCAATACTCTCTCCGTATAGCAGCTTACGGGGCAATACTTCTCCAAGGTCACACAGCTGTCAGCCTTTGAGCTGACTCAGAGCCGCAAGCCATAAGCCACAGTGAAACTGTCCTCTGTGTTCATGGCCGGTCATTGGTAACAGTGTCTCCTCTAGATGTTTCACAACCTGATCTTCCGATGTCACCTACCAGACAAACTCCTTTCTCCTAAGGTATCAGAACCTGATAAAGGGGTATCTGAGGAGGCCCAGGAAATAAATGCAGCCAATGGCCCTGTTTGCCCCTTACAGGCTCACAGCTGGTATTTTTTTTCTTTTGAAGACTTGAGGGATTTTTATTTCATTTTATTGATTTTTATTGAGCTCTACATGTTTCTCTGCTCCCTTCCCTGCCTCTCCTTTCCCCTTCAATCCTCTCCCAAGCTCCCAATTTACTTAGAAGATCCTATCTTTTTCTACTTCCCACAGCTGGTATTTTAATAGCCACCTGGGGCACAGGACTGTCGCGGCAGAAAGGGATGTGGGGAGTGAAATGTTTCATTGGGACCCAGAGGAAGGCGGCCCAGGAGCGGCACACTGCTCTATGAACCACCGCCACCATGGAAGCTTTCGCATTTAGGGAGGATATATTTATATATGGGGAGGCACATATGTGTGCAGTACAGTTTATACATATGTGTGTGCACGTGGAACCCAGTGGTCAACCTTGCTATTCCTCTGGAGAGATCTTGGTTTTAGTCTTAGGGTTTCTGTTGCTGTGAAGAGATGCCATGACCAAAGCAACTTTATGAAGGGAACACTCTCAAAACTGACACAGAAGGCTGGAGGAACAGAATGAGGACCTCTGTATGTCACACCCTGCTTCAGCAGGGATCAAGCCGAGGACAGCCGCTTCATTTTAATTCCCTACTCTAGCTTCTTTAATTCTCCTTTTCTAGCTGCTTTTGAAGTGTTTCAAGTACTTTAAAGCAAACTTTAAATGTATTCAACTCGTAAGCCCTTCTTCCCCCTTTTGAGATACCTTGCTGTATAATCCAGCCTGATCTCAAATTCACAATCCTCCTGCCTCAGCCTACCAAGCGCTGTGGTTATGGGTGTGTGCCACCAGGCCTGGCAGGACCTTCCTCAGGTGCCTTCCAATTTTTGTTTGAGACAAAGTCTCTCATTCTCCTTGAACCTCACCAAGAAGGCCTGGCTAACTGGCCTCTGGGCATCCGGGAATCCACCTGTCTCCTCCTCCTGTCTCTCTGTTACTAGAGTTACAAACACGTGCCACAGTGCCCAGAATTATGTGGGTTCTGGCGGGGGTGGGGGTGAACTCAAATCCTCATGCTTGCAAGGCAAGTCTTTACTGACTGAGTTGTCTTTTTTGTATAATTCTCGCGTTTTCATCATGGCTCTATCTCTCCATAAACTTAAACCATCCTCACACAACCAGGGTATCTCCTGCATTCAGTTGGTTTGTTCGCATCAGGATGCAAGCAGAGCTCACACATGGCATTTAGGTGATACCTTTAAATTCTCTTGTGGGCAGAGGAAGGAAAGTTTTGAAAAGTTTTTTCTTAGAGACCAAAGTTGCTCAACAAACAGAAAGTCTGGTAAAGAGGATGAAAAAGATGTCCGTGTATCTGTGCTAAAACCTCACAGGAAAATGAGGCTAGACCAAGCACGGAAAGGAACATTTTCACCTCCTCCCATTGGTTGACCACTGCAGGGCCAGCTCTGGGGTACCTAGCCTTTCTGCTCACCCTACCCAGGCAGGAGGAGGCAGAGACACCCACAAATTTTTCATTTACATCTTCCTGGGGAAACAAGTATTTGCCAGCAGGGCCTGAGCCCCAGCCAGCAAACGGAGGGAGGGGAAGAGGTGTCTTCAGGAGAGAGACTTAACGGAGAGAAGGGAGATCTACCAGACCCAAAGTGGCAGTCCACGGCAGGAGAGAGAAGTGGCTGTCCCTGCCTTTCTGTGGCGGCGTGTGGGACCGCCAGGATGGCACAGATGGAGACTTGAAGAGCTGCAATCTATTTGCAGCCCCTGTGGAAAGCCTGGTATTTAGAGAAAAATCACTGGAGGGGACACCACAGTTCCTTTCTCACATTCTTGAGGGTGGCTCCTTCTGCTGCTTCCTCTCCCTGCTCTGTGGCTGTAGTCTTAGACCCTAGGATACACCCCTGGGCTGTTTCAAAGACATTTGCATCTGTGTCAACAAAATCTGACTCCAGCCACAGCTTCTGTTTTCTTACCTTTTTTCCTCGGACACTGAACGTTCCTGGGAGGTTGGTCAGAAATGCCCAGGCTCCCTGGTATCAGTGATAGGCCATAATTGGAAGATGGGCACTCACTGTCTGTTTGAAGGGAGCAGGAGGCAGACACAGCCTCTGTTCAAGAGGAATAATGCCACATTATTTCTGGGGACAGGTCTCACTGCAGAATTTATGTCTCTGACTTTCCAGACAGAGATGACAGCATCAGCCTTTTGAGAGACTCTTAGCAACCAAGGAGCCATTAACGAGGAAAGGCTAGCCTGACAGATTTATAGCTTAGATGGCCTCTTCCTTGGAACTCATGTGGTTGTGTGTAGCATATAGAGTGGACCTAGGAGGAATTGTCACCTCCTGTTATTAACCTGGGAGTAGGTCCCTATGACATTTCATCTGTTCAGTGAGTGACACTGTTGAGCTAGTAGGAAGTGGAGCTGTCTTTAGTATAATTCCCCTGGCCTGCATGTTGTCTCTCCAGCTATGGGGATGGAGTAGGGGGTGGCAATGAGACATTTCTCTTCTAGGTGAGGAAACCCATCAGTAAGTGCATAAGAACTCTTTTCTTTTCCTGAGTCTACTGATCTACGGGGTCAAATTTCCTTATGAAAAACAAATACACCCTACCAGGATTAGGCTCAAAGGTCATTCATGGCTGAGTGAATTGCACCTCTCAATGGTATTATGATGCTGATTAAAGTGCCCTGGGTGCTTTATTGGTGGTGTGAGCAGGTTCAGATTTAAGATTTCTTTATTATATTTATTTGGTGTGTGTGTGTGTGTGTGTGTGATGTATGTGTGCATACAAGTGCCCCATGGCCCATGTGTGGAGATCAGAGGACAGTGTTTTTGTCACATGAAATCTGGGATTGAACTCAGGTCATCAGGCTTGGCAGCAAGCACCCTTACCCACTGAGTCATCTTGTTGGCCTGCATCTGGGGTTTCATTCCAGTCTGTTTGTCAGTGCAATGGCGCAGCTAGTAAGAGGGAGCATTATTGACTTGGGGAAGAAGGAGGAACGGCCTGGAGGTACAGACAAGGACACTAGCAAATCCCAGTGTCCTCAGGTTGCTTCCCCCACTGCCAAGCTGGCATCATTGAGCTCCACACATAAGATCACGCAAGGCTCTAGTGATGTCAGAGTCGACAGTATCTCTTGGAAGACGTTTGAGTTACATGTGACATATTTGGGAGCATGGGGTGAGGTAGTCTTGGCATGGACCTCATGCCAGATGCCAGCCCAAAGCTGTGTGGATGGTGTCTGGTGCCATGAGGGTAGATGAGGGTGGAGCTGGGCTCTGAATGTGGTTAGGTAGGACCAGCTCCGAAGAGCCTACGGGTTGCCTTCGGCAGCTCTCAGTGTGACAGCATCACAGGCTGTCAGAACAGAAACAGCTGCGCGGGCCTCGGGGATCATCCTGGGCAGTTGTCCTGGGGCCGCAGGGTCCTCTGAGAATCCACAGAAGCTATCAACTGTCCTGGGAACCATTGCTTGCCTGGACACACACACGGGCGCACACACACACACACACACACAGACACCCACACACACACCTTTACTCCCACAAATAATATATCATAAACTGTGTGATTCAGTGGTTCTTAATATTTTTACAAGCTTGTACAGCCACTGCCACTTCCTAGTCCCAGAACATTTTTTTTTTAACCCAGAAGGCAAACATGCTCTTAGGGCTGGAGAGGTGACTCAGGAGGTGAGGGTACTTGCTACTTTTCCTGAGGACCTGCGTTGTATTCCCAGAACCCACAGAGGGCATTGGCTCCCCATGAAGCTAGAGTTGCAGGCAGTTGTGAGCTGCTCAACATGGGTGCTGGGAACCAAACTCAGGGCCTCTGGAAGAGCAGCGTATGCTCTTAACCACTGAGCCATTCCTTCACCCCTTCGTTTTAATTATGTGTATGGGGGAGGTACATGTGAGTCAGGTGTCTGAGGTGACCTGAGGCGATGGATCCCTGGTATCTGGAGCTACTGGTGGCTGTGTGCTGCTGGACATGGGTGCTGAGAACCAAAGTCAGGTCCTTTGCAAGAACAGAGTGCACTCTTACCCGCTAAGCCTTCTCTCCAGGCCCAAGATCATTCTTTCATAGCTGTTCCACAGTCTCTCCTGGCCCCAGCTAGTAACCTCATTATTTACCTCTTCTGGCCATTTCATAAAATGCAATCACACATAGCTGGTCTTCTGTGCCTGGCTTTTCCTCTTTTCAAGTTCATTCATGGTTATCCTGTCTCAGAAGTTCACTTGTTTTCATAATTAACACTCCTAATTAGTATCCCATTGTATGGCTCGGCCACGTTTTCTTTATCCAGACGTCGGCTGATATGCTTTTGGTTGTTTCCACTTCCTTGGATCTTAAGAATGCTACATAAGGGTGATCTGGTTGCAGCGTCTGCCTCTCCATTGTAGTTGATCTGGCTGACTGGGTGGCTGTTTCTTTCCTCCCTCGGTATTTCATGTGTATGTCTGTCAAAGCTTGGTCCTTGGCCAAAGATGGCTCTCCCTGTAGAGAGGACTGTTCTCCTGTCAAGGGTACATGAGTATCTCTGCTCTACTGCTAGAACCTCCAAACAAACTCTCAGGAATGGTGCTGGAGCCAGAGAGAGGGCTCAGCAGGTCAAAGGCCCTCAATGCCAAGCCTGATGACCTGAGTCACTTCCTGAGACCCACGTGGTAGAAGCAGAGGGCCGTCTCCTGCAAGTTGCCCTCTGACCTCCATACACACCTGCCCCGCCCCCAGCTGGTAAATAAGTAAATGTCATTAAACAAAAGAATGGGGTTACTCTGACCAGTTATATAAAATGATACTCTTAAAACCGACAGACCATTTTAGGATATCCACAGACTCCCCAAAACCTATCTCTTCGGCTAGGAAAACCTTATTTACTATTTTACAAGGGGGGGGGGGCATTTAAAAGGAAATGGAGAATAGCGGCAGTCAGTTTATTGCTGCTTGCTGGGTGGTCCTGGATTAAGAGTGTCTGATCCATGGGCTCATTCAGTCTCACTAGCCCTGGCAAATGGATCTCAGTATTACAGGTGAGGTGACTGAGGCCCAGAGAAGTCGTGGTGGATGCTTTGCAGTGAAGGACTTAATCCGTGTTGTAACTGCCAGCTGGTGAATGACAACTGTGCATCTGTCCTCGTTTGACCCCCCACCCCCCACCGTACCCCACGAAAGCCCTATTTCCTTCCATTTCTTAGTACTAGAGGAGTGCTATACTTACCAATAGGCACGCATTTCGCCAAAACCAGTCAGTCCGGTGCTCCTTGCCATAGAATGATCCTCTCGAAGTGATATTGATGGCTCCTGCTTCCAGCTTTTCTCACTTAGAGATGGCAATCATGTCTCTGTCTCTGTGTGTGTGTGTGTGTGTGTGTGTGTGTATGTGCGTGTCTGTCTGTTTCTCTCTGTGTATCTGTCTCTATGTCTCTGTCTCAGTTTCTCCCCCCTCCCCTCCCCCGTATATGCATGCGCTACACTGTGGTAATAATAGCTCAGGGGCACCCAGGAGATCTTCTGGGCAGTGAGACATTTGTAACATCACCCTTCCTGCGACATTTGACATTCCCCCTGCATACCTTGCTGGGGAAGGAGGTTCCAGAGGCAGGTTGAGGGCAGTGTGGAGTCCAGGATCTTTGGGGATGTGTGTAGCTGCCATCTGAAACTCAGTTGACACCGTCACGCTGTTTTATCTCTCAGCCGGTGGACAACCAGCAAGCCATGGTGCGCAGGGAGTCCGTGGTCAACCTGGAGAACTTTAAGAAGCAGTATGTCCGCAGGCGGTGGAAGGTACGGCAGGGCTTGGGGTGAAGGGCAGGAGCCTAGTGGGGCTCCCTGCATCTCTCCGGATCTCTGTGCACTTTTTACCTGGCGTCTCTCTTCTCCCTTCCCTCAGCTCTCCTTCAGCATCGTCTCCTTGTGTAACCACCTCACCCGCTCCCTGATGAAGAAGGTTCACTTGAGGACAAGCGAGGACCTGGTGAGTCCGTGCAGAGCCCTTTGCTGGGCACAGCTCCTAGACTCTGAGAGTGGATGGAGGAGCCACTTCTGCCCTGGAGGCTGCAGTGTGACCAGCAGAGGGATGTGTTTGAGGGAACGCCAGGCATCTTTTTCTAGGGGCTGTCTAAGGGACGGCTGCTGTCATTTCACCCCTCACTTCCGGCCCTCTGGGAACTATGGAAGTGAGTCCCATTAGACCATCAGAAATTTATTCTGGCCAAGTATGATGGTGCACATCTATAATCCAGACACTTGAGACGTGGAGGCAAGAGGGTCCAGGCCAGCTTAGGTGACATGAGACTCTATTTCAAACCACCTCACCTTAAGAAATTCATTTCTGACAACCCCAGTTCTTCTTTAGCATGGGTGCTAGATGCCTTCTACACTTGCTTTTCAGACTGCCTGTATCAATAACATTTGATAATATGTCTTCTTGTTATATATTTTTTGTTTATTTATTTCCTTTTTTGTAGTACTAAGGCTTGAATACCAGACCTTTTAATATGCTAGGTAAATGCTATACCATTGAGCTACATCCTTGGCCCTTTAGTGTATGTTTAAACAAGAGGCTTATAATGGAATATACTCATGGGGCGGGGGGTGATTTCTAGAGCTAATCTTCCAGATCTGCCACTTACCTGCTGTGTGGCCTCCAAGAGGTTACTTCATTTCTCAGTTCCAAAATGTCATCATTTGTAAAATGGGGATAATGACAGTTGCTACATTGTTGGACAGTGAGTGGGCTCACTTGATGCCCTTTCCTTAAGGCCAGGTGGGTAAGTGCTCAGTGTGTGTTAGCAATTATTAGCGCTGCTTCAAGCCTTCTCTAGTTCTTGAAATGGGCCTCAGTGTTCGTGTTTCAGTTGGGAGGGGCTCCCTGGGATCACCCCTCCCTCCTCTTCGAGTAGAGAGAGCCAGGAGTGTCTGGACATTATGATAAAAGGCGACTCTTAGCAAGGGACTGCCTGGCAGTCATCCTGTGTGAACTGAAGACACTTAGCATGAGGCCTGCACCCCAGCTGCTAGCTCATTCCTGGACTGCCCATGACCCCAACATGCCGTGAGGGGTCCTCTTTCTTTAGGCTGAGCTCCTGCTTGTTCCTACTCTTGCCAGGACTTGCGGATTGGTAGCTCCAGGGGCCTGTGTGGCTCTCCGACACTGAGCCCCTCTTCCGACACTGAGCCCCTCTTCCGACACTGAGCCCCTCCTCTTCCGACACTGAGCCCCTC
>NC_022012.1:73278692-73292082 GCF_000317375.1 Microtus ochrogaster | reverse complement strand
GACACTGAGCCCCTCTTCTGGGCGCCAGCCTCCCTCTGAGAATCCCTGCTCGTCACGGGCGATTTTGTCCAGCTTACTTTTGTATTGTTTGACTCTGGCTCATACTAAAACGTTGCCATTCAGCAAAGCTTGGTTCTTTTTGTTGTCCTACTCAGACGTGGTCCAGGAGGTGTTTAGCCTCAGCTTTCTGGACTCCAGCTTTCCAGCTGGCTGAGCTTGCCTGGAGGGGTGTATGATGGGACATCAGTCATGCCTTTCCCACTAAGCCCTGGACTTCTAGTCATGATATAGCTGCAGGGTGGGCTGTAAAGAATTTAAATTTCTTTCTTTTTCCTAGTGCAAAATGTAGTCAGATATTTGGGTCACTTGCTCAATGACTTTTCTACCGGAAGAAAAGGCTGGGTCCCATATACATGTTGTATGGTTTTTCCTATTGGACTTTCCTTAAACATTTCTTTAGAAAGATAATAACAGGGACTTTTGTTTAGGAAGCATAGAAATTAAACACTTTGGAGCCTCATTTAAATCTGAATTATTCTTTTAATAATTGGAATTAACTGGAGCTGGAGAGATGACTCAGCTATTATGAATACTTTTTCCTCTTCCAGAAACCCAGGTCTGGTTCCTAGTGCCTATTTGGTGACTCATAACCACCCCTAGCTCCAATTCCAAGGGCTCTAACTCCCTCTTCTGGCCTCCATGGGCATCTGCATGTATATGGTCCACATACATTCACTCAGGTACCCAGACAAAGTAAAACCTTGTAGTCTGAGCAAACAAAACCCCTTACAATAATAATCACGATTTTAACACTTAGATTGGTGGGACCCGACAGGAAAGACATTGTAACCTCCAGGTGGTTGTTCTAGCTCTGCTTCAACTGCCAGGTTGTACTTTTGTGAAAGCGGAACTCAGAAGTCATTCCCTTTGAAAGGCTTTGCAGTAAAGCTTGCCGAAGGCATGGTGGAAGGCAGGTGAGGCCGAGGGTCTGGAGCGATGGCCGGAAGATCTTACAGAAAAATCAACTTCTTCCCCACAGACTGAGCTCAGGAGACCCAGTGCCCCACAAACCACCTTTCCAAGTGGCCTTGATTAGTGACAGGCACAAATGGTGTTAAATGACATTTTCACTGCTGTAATTGGGCTCCTCCTGGCACCTGTTTTCCCATGGATGCCCTACCTGCTTCCCTGCCCCCTGAGAAGGAGGCCTCAATACAATTAGTTTGGCCTCATTTCATATTGCTGTCTGCCAGAGGTCTCTGGGTGGCCCTAAGGGCTTCCCTTTGACATTGCCTCCACTTCCCCCAGCTTATAGAGTATATGGACTTGGGCTGCTGGGTGTTGCTCTGTTCACAGCATCCTGTGATGCCCACCCTGGGTCTCTTCTTCTCCTCCCCAGAGGAACTGCGAGAGTGACACAGAGGAGGACATCGCCAGGAGGAAAGCCCTTCACCCCCGGAGGAGGAGCAGTACCTCCTAACTTGCCTGGTTTTCAGTGGCTGCCAGGGAAGTCCACGTTCCTTGTGTTCCTTCTATGCAAGTTCTTGGACCCTGCTTGTCACCGGTACCCAGACCTTCTGTGTTCCTGAGCACAAGAGAGAGGAGTCTGCAGGACTCAGAACTTTCAGGAGACCCTGGGAGCATTGGCTGTCTCCTGCTGAGGAGTCTCCAGCATTCTCCAAGCTCTTAGATCTCCAGGAAACTGGCAGTCATCTGTCTGCTAACTTCGGAAGCTGGGATGGGGTGTGGACTGAGGGAATGGCTATAAAGGAGTGTCATCTTCACCACAGGTTAAAGTCAGGTTTCGGCAGCTTTCCTTACTCGGTGACATCGTTCAGAACCAGCCTTGGCAGCCATCATAGCAGGAAGACAGAAGCCGCCCCTATCAGGACACACGCGTGAAGAGAATTTCTAGAGTGAGGGACCAATCTTGTGACCTCCCAGAATTCACAGGAGTCAGGATGTCCAACGTCAGACTGTACAGCAGCCTCTTGTCAGCCTACTGTGTTGTGATTTTTTCCTCGTTTTTATTATTAAACTTCTTGTTTATCTAATGTTTGGCTGTTTTAGGAGCTATCTCCATCTGGTTCCCTTTAGTCCAAAACCCTGTGCTTAGGGAACACTAGGGTTGACTGCAGCTCAGGAGCTTCTGAGTAATCTTTTGCTGACAAGATGCGGGCCCTTGCATCCTCTATTGACAGTGTCCAGCCCTTTCCTCCTCAAAGAAGGCCATGACCCTTCCACCACCACTGCTGGCAGCCCTCCTCTTAGGGGATGACTTGCAGCTCTTCTAAGTCATAAGTTGAAGTCCTGGCCCTCAGTGTCACAGACTGTCACTGTCACTGGAGATAGAGTGATAAAACAGCTCATGAAAATAAATCGAGGTCATCAAAGTAAACCCTGATATGATATGACTAAAACCTTATAAGAAGGGGAGGATTAGGGCTGGAGAGAAGGCTCACTGATTAAGAGCAATTTCTGCTTCTGCAGAGGACCCAGGCTCCAGTCCCAGCACCCACAAGAGGCAGCTCACCAGTGACTCCAATTCCAGGGCATCTGATGCATTCTGGTCTCCACAGGCACAAGGGACATGGTACCTGTACGTAGACGCAGGCACTCATACATGCACATAAAAAATAATAAGAAATTTCCTTTGGGCATGGTAGCTCAGGTCTGTAATCCTAGTGCTCTGAAGGCTAAGGCAGGAGGATTGCCATGAGTTCAAATCCAGACTGGGATATGGTAGCAATTTACCATATGTGGTGCTGTATACCTTTAAGTCCTAACTACTTGGGACATTGAGGCAGGATAACTTGAGCCCAGGAGTTAGAGACAGCCTGGGCAACAAGGAAGAACAGGAGAAAGAGGAGGAAATTAAGGCCCAAAGAACACGCGGAAATGGCATCTCCAAGCTAAGGAAAGAGGCCTCAAAGGAAGCTAGCTGGTAGATGTGGTGCTGTATGCCTGTAATCCCCACACAGGCGGATCATGCTACAGATTTGCAGCCACCCTGGTCTACACATTGAGTTCCAGGATAGCAGGGTGACATAGCAAGACTCTGTCTCAAGAAGTCAAACTGTGGAGGCTTGAGGGGAGAGGGGGCTGAAACCAACCCATCCTGAATCTCAGATATCCGGCTTCTCTGGTGAGAAAATGAATTTCGGTTATTCAAGTTATCTAGTCTGCTACTGTGTTATGACGGTGATAGCAAACTACTTACCTGTCAGTCACAGACGAGAGAGATGGGGGATGTTAACATTCTAGACAGAGAAGGGCAGAGAAGGAGCCCCAGGGAAAAAGGAGAAGGAGGAAAAAGTGGAGTAGATATGGTAAGGAGATTTCTTCTGCATCCAAACCCAGGCTGTGTTTTCCTGGCCATGAGAACGGCTTTGTTTACCAGAGTCAAGGAAGACTCGTGGAAGCCCAAGGGGACGTGTGCTGGGGAGAAAAGAAGGAAGTCTGGAAGGAAGTGAGCGACAGAGTGGAGCTCAGGAAATGAGTCAGGAAGTGTGTGTGTGTGTGTGTGTGTGTGTGTGTGTGTGTAGGATAGAAAGAGCCCAGGTGTATCATTAATTCCCTTTGTTAGCAGTGAGGGGTTTGTTGTTTGTCTAACTTTTTTACATTTATTTACTGATTGACTGATGATCGTGTGTCTGGAGGTGTGTACATGCCACAGAACACATGTGGAGCTCAGAGAACAACTTGGAAGAATCAGTTCTCTTCTGTCCCGTGAGTCTTGGGTTTGGTTTCAGGTGATCTCAACCTGTGGGGCTTTGTCAGCAAGGGCCCTTATCCGCTCAGCGCTCCAACCAGCCATGGCCCAGGCTGCCCTTGAACTCTTGATCCTCCTACCTCTGTCTCCTGAAGGGCCTTACAGGCGTGCACCAGTAATATACTCGAGGGCAACAGTGAGTATGTGAGTATTTCAGTCATACTTTGTGAGAATCACCCAAGCTTCCTTCATGCTACAGATGAACCCAGAGCAAAATGCCCCTCCCCCACCCCTGCACCAAGAACAGAAAGACTCTAGTTCCAGAGAAGCTCGCAGCAAATGGAAGCCACACACTGCAGCATCCCTGTGGCCTCTCCCTGCGAGCAGTTGGCAGCATGAATGGAACAAGCCCAGCAGAACCAGGTGTGTTGGCTCTGAGAGGAGAATCAACACCTCAAGGTGCCCTGAAGAAAGTGGAAGACGACCAGGGTGAAAACCACGTTCAATGAGAGAAGTTCTTTGAAAAGCTGAGGTGCCTGCCCTAGAGTAGCTAGCTGCCTGTGTGCTTGCTAGATGCCACATTAACATCCCACAAACGCAATATAAATATTTTAGCATGCGCTGTGTTTTAATGTCAGCCTCACCATCTCCCCGGACTCCGGATCTTAGAGTCCACTTCCCTTTCCCACTCATTTTATTTGCCAACAAAACAAACCAAACATCACCCAGCATGTTCTGGAAGCAAAAGAAGGTCACATCTCAATAAACAAGTGAACCATGAGGCCCCTCCCTAGAAAGGAAATCCAAGCCCCGTGCTCCATGGGCCATCAAAGTAAGTACACGTGAAACCTGGAATGTTGGAAGGGACACCATCTATCTCGGGCTTGGAGAATTTTCTTTCCATCTGCCCAGGCCTCTCCACCCCCAGTCTGATGTCTCTTCATCCAGGAAATAGTTGATTATGTTATCTAGGGACAAAGTGATATTGTGAGATCTTTTATTCGATCCTCGGTTAAAGAAAAAACAAACAACAACAACAACAACAAAAATCTGGCAATGATTCCGAGGGACCTGGGCTTCAGAAGAGGCTTCTTCTGCAATCCTGTTCACAACCTTGTAAGGGAAATGAGCTCCACTTATAAGGATGGTGAAGCAAGCCTCATCCGAGTTGAGAACGGTGCCTCCTTCTCCCAGCTGGAGCACTTGGGATCTGGATTCCAGCCCAGATTTGCCTACCCTACTTTCACATTCTTTAATACTTTTCCTGGGAAAAAAAAAAGTGGTAAATGAAAAAAAAAAAAATCCTGGAGACCCACATACAGTATGGTACTGTTTGTTTTAAAGGGCAAATCTATACATAAGAACATTGTGTTTTGGAATCAGACGACCTCAGTAAAAATTCAAGGTGAAACTACTTCACAGCAGCTTTGGTGGGGGAGGGCAAAGTGGACGCCCGCTGTGGTTCTGTGTTCTGCTTTCTTTGGGTTTGGTTTTGCAGAACTGAGGATTAAGCCCAGGCAGGTCCTTGAATGTGCTAGACAAGCACCCAGCCACTGAACCCCTGCTGTCAGGGCTCCTTCAATTCCCCCTCTCTATTTCCTTGTTTTGCTGCTGGTGTTGCATTAGTAAGAAGCGTCCTAACAAAATACCTCAGCCTGGGTGAGGTGCAAGTTTATTTCCTCAGCTTTCGAGCGTTGGCTTCATCGGAGGCATCTCTGTTTAATTTGTCACTCACTGTTTCCCAGTCTTCTTTCTGTAGATGTCTGCTTTTCTTTTCTTTTCTTTTTTTTTAAACAAGGTCATGCTGGATTAGTGCCCATGATATATCTTCAGCTTGTCTGTTTATCCCGATAAGGCCCTACCTTTAAATATAGTCACTTTCTGAAGAACAGATGACTAAGAGTTCTAGATATGAGTTTGGAGGCAATTAACATAGTTCAGTTCATAAAAAATACCTTAAACAAAAATAGCCAATACAAATTTTATAAACTGAAAAAAAAAATACCTTAAACATGGGCTGGGGACATAGTTCAATGGCAGACTGCTCTTCCAGCATGTTCAACCTCCCAGGACTGGGACAGATAGGTATAGGTACGGCTGACTTGAGTTCTAGCCTGGAAGACCCAGGGAGAAATACCTGAGTCCAGGCTCACAGCTTCGGTAGCTACTGCATTAAACCTCAGCTGTCAGCTTGATGTTCCGGGAGGGGACGGAGGACACTGGCATCTGCTGAGTCACAAGGATGTGCGCTCTGTGTAGTCACAGTTGGACATCTCTCCTTTCACACACAGGGAGAGGAAATTGCAGACGAGCTGGCTGACCCTGCGTTCTTCCAGAAGGTTGTGACCTTAGCTAGCCCGGGAAGGAGTGGAAACAGGAAAACTCCTGAGACCTACAGGCTGACAGAAGTCAAACTGAGGCCTTGGTGTTCCTCAGCTGGCTCCTGGGTCATGGCTTTCTCAGACCTTCGCAATAAAAACTGCGGGCTTTGAAACTGAGGGTGCATTTCCTGGTGGGGGAGGAAGCAGGGCAGACCTTCCTGAATGGTATAAACTGCAGACCTCACCACACGCTCGCTCAGCCTGACGCTGGAAAGCCCCACCAAGCTGTAAGAGATCATATTCTGGAAATTTCTCCCTTCTCTTACAGCCACAGTGTGTGTAACCAACCGCAGCTTGCAAACTTGCCTTAAATAGTGAGATTAACCCAGGGAGGATGGGCAGAAAGCCTGGGTCATAGACTTCAAGGTTGGATGGATTTTACTGGTTCCTTCCCACTGCAGATGGGAAAGGACAAAGCTTTTACGTGCTTCTGTGCACCTGGGAAGATAACATAGATAAGAAGCTTCGAGCAGCCTGTAGGAGGTTAAACACATCCCCAGGGCCTCTGAGATGGTTCAGCAGATGAGCGTGCTCATCATCAAGGCTTATAACCTGAGTTTGATCCCTGGGAACCCGCATGGTGGAAGGAAGGAAGCAACTTTTGACCTCCGTGCATGCATAATAGCACATACACACATGCGCGCACACACACATGCACACGCACGCGCACACACACACAATTGAATAAATAAATAAACAGTAAAACATCCATAGCACATTTTGTATATATACCGTTGTAACATGTCTGAACTGTAGCAGATGGACTGCACATGTCCCAGGATAACTATGCATGTGGCCCAACACATGTGGAGATCACAATGTCATGTCATAATGTCAAAATATTGGACACCCTGCTGGAAATAATAGTCTGCTTTCCCAGGAGCCTGGGCTGGAGATAGCTGTAGATCTCTGGCTTCATGGTAAATAAACTACTCGCTCCAGTCTCATAAGGCAAGTGTGGGAGAGTGGTGTGAGTGTGTAAAGGTGGAACTTGTCCTTCTGGGGACGTGGTGAGCAGAGAGGAGGGGAAGGAGGCTGCCTTGAATAGGAAGATGACGTTCCCTGTGTTCAGTGAGCGCTGCTGCCAAAGCACCATGCTTGCCTAGTAAGATCCAGCCTTGTGGTTCTGAAACGCAGGGCAATGAGCTTAGTCAGGGGTCAAGTTCTCCAGTGGACATTGGGACCTGACAGGGAGGATGAGATGGGCACTGTGCCCAAGGGCTTTGCAGAATTGGTAGGGGGCTTATGCAGTGTCACTGAAGGTTCTGGGAGTAACAGGACCCTAAGGAACTGGCATCAAATTATTCACATTTGATAGGGTTTTTCTCTGGCTGGGCCCAAATCCATCTCCCCGAAGATCCATCTATCACCCCTGATCTGTCTTCTGCAGTCACATGCACTTAACAAATACAGACAACAAAGGGACCATGACAGTCCTCCAGGAAGCCACAGCTTAGTGGCTTCAAGATGAAATAGGAACTAAGCCAGGAGGATCTGGGGTTTGTTTGGACAGATAAGGTCCTGGGGAGCTTTTGAGATGAGCCTAAAAGATAAGAGGGTCAACAGATAGTAAGCCAGGACCAGCCTGGGCAGAGACCCTGAGCTGGGAAGAGCTTGTATCTCCCAAGGATGTGGGGAGGACTGAGAAGGTAAGACTCAGGGAGGGAGCACAGTGGAGCTGATGGGCCGGGCAAGGAAAAGACTGGACGATGTGAGGTGGCTCTTCTTCAGGGCTGTGGTTTCGATCAGCATTTCTTAGTGTGGTCCCTGGCCAGCGACTGGAAACTCGCTAGAGGTGCTATTTTCTATCCCCACCCACCTTTCCTATATTAGTTGTGCTGGGGGGTGGTGCTCAACAAACTGGTTAGATTCCGCTGTGATGCTTTAGAAAAGCCGCCCTGCGAGGCCAGACGGGTCATTATCTCAACGCATGGGTCACCACCCGGCGGGGAAGGGTGTTGAATGACCCTTTCACAGGAATTTCATATCAGATTTCCTGCTTGTCAGGTGTTTACATTATGATTCATAACAGGTGTAAAATTAGTTATGGAGTATGAGTAGCAATGAAGAGAGTTTTATGGTTGGGGTCACCACAGCATGAGGAATTTTATTGAAGGGCTACAGCCTCAGGAAGGTTGAGAACCGCTGCACTGGGGTCAGAGCTCAGTTTGTAAAGTTCTCACCACACAAACACAAGAACCCAAATTCAGTTTCTAGAATCCACAGAAAAACTCAGGTGAGGGAACACGTGTGTATTTACCCCAGCACTGGGGAGGCAGAGACACGAGGATCTCCGAGGCTCGCTGGCCAGCCAGCGTAGTCCAATTAGTGAGCACCAGGTACCAGTGAGAGACCCTATCTCCAAAAAAAAGGCTCCTGAAGAATGACACCCAAGGCTGACCTCTGGAGGGGACAGTTCAGCAGTTCCATTTAGGTCTGAGGGTGCAGGAGAGCCAGGTAGATTTGGGTTCCTGCCTCAGCCTCTCTGCCTATTAACTACAGGCATAGGCAAGGCAGATGAGGCTGAGTTGACAGCCTTCGAAGAGGAAATCAGGCCCGTAGGTCGGATATAAGAACGGGCAGGAGATGACACCAGCGGTGCTCTCAAGCAGAGCACCCAACTCTCCAAGTTTGCCTGAGCCTGAGAGATTGCACTGGACAGAGCTGACATAGAAGACAGTCCTCCAAGCGAAACCATGGTTATCTTCTTCAGGTCGGCCGTACCTGTGGGAAGACATGCTCCCCTCCCCCAAGATCAGGTTTGTTGACTGTTGATGTTTTCTCATAGAGGCAGGGGAAGACTGGCTGGCTCATTAGACTATCACCTGAGACTCCAGCCACACTCCAAGCTAGCTGTATGCAATTCTACTCTAATTACACGAGGGCTGGGGCTCTCCGTAAGCATTGGAGCATGTAGGCTAAGGAGGGTTGACCGGAAGAGTTTTCATATTTATAACTATGGGAAGCCAGCATCTAAGCTTGGTGGAGCTTTCCACTCTACCTGCTTCGGGATCTCCCACGATTCTGCCAGCAACCCTCAGCCATGCTCTGTAAGAAGCCCATATGCTCTGCTTCCCTGAGTGAGCAAGGATGGAAATATGCTTTGGTTTGTCATTGGAACCTTATGAAGAGGGAACAGATGTCTGTAGGTCCCCAGAGAAGAAATTCTCTCAACAGTGGCCAATCTAGGGATGTCCAGTGTACAGCTGGACATTTGTCTGCCTTACCCCGTGACATGATGTTCAGAAAGAAGCATTGGTTAGGGTATGTAGGGAGGGACCAGGTGAAGGGTGCTCCCAAGTGGATTTTCAAGCATTTTAGTGGCATCTGAACTTGCCTGTCTCTCTCGCCACCCATTTCTGGTGCCTGTTGAGCTCAGGGGATGCTCCTCCCATGTCTTTCCTTGTTACCTGGCCGTGCAGACCAGCGAAAGTGTCAAGACCTAGACAAGGGCATAAAGACAGCACCTCCGGTTGTGCTACTGGCCCGGTGCCTGGGTCACCTGAAATACAATAAGGTTCATGTCTCTCAGACCTTGCTGATGCTGTTGGAAGCTGAAAATACCCAGGGCCCTGGCCTGACGCCTGGGTGGCTCCTCTGGGCCAGGAATCACAGAGTAGCTGTGACGTCTCCATAGGGCTTTTGATACCAGCCCAGGCCTTTGGAAGGTGGGGGTAGGGGATGACAGGGTCTACACCTCTCACCTTTCCAACAGGTTGAGTATTTTAAACAGACCAGATTTTTTTTTCCTTTGTTCCAATACATGCCAGGGGGAGGCAGAGTGAGTTTACCATGTTTACTGAACTAAGAGTATCAGACAGAAAGGTTATGGGTACTGCAATATTTATAATCGCCAAGTTGACAGGATCCACAGTCACTTAACAGACAAAGCTCTGGTCTGTTAGGGAGATTCTAGTTTAGGTTTCTGAGATGGAAAATCCCACCATAGCTGTGGACGATCCTACTCTGGGGGATGGGGTTCTGGACTCCATAACAAAGAGAAATCTAGCTGGACCCCCAGTATTTGTCTGTCTCTGCCTCCAGCAGACACAATGTGACCAGTCACTTCACTCTCCTGCCTTTGCCATGCTGGACTGTATCCCCTCAAACTGTAAGTCGTAAGAAACAGGGTCTCGATCGGCAGCCCTGGCAGGCAGGCTCAGAATGTACTCTGTAGACCAGGCTGGCCTGGAAGTCACAGAGCTCTGCCTGCCTCTGCCTCCTGAGTGCTGGGATTAAAGGCATGCACCACCACTGCCCAGCTTCTGGTTGCGTCTGGTCAGGTGTTGGGTCACAGCAATAAGAATAGTAACTTACATGCCCTTGCAGGAAGTGAGCATAGATATTATGAAACCATAGCAAAGCCCTTCAAGGTCTACATGTTCAACCCTAGACCAAGAGTGGAGGGACCAGGGCATGGATAAGAGAGATTGGTTTAGACCAGAAAAGTTGGGAGTTCAGCTAGGTCTCAAAGTGAATGACAGTTCTGGAATCTCCTTAGCTGGGTGATTTTTAACAGGGCATTGGACCTCAGTATTCCCACTTGTAAAATGGGCATCTTCCCTGCAGGACTCCTATGACTATTCAACTAAGTTAGCTAATGCATCCCAAGGCTTGGTATGTTGCATTCAGAAAGTGGCTTCTGCCCTAACAGCGGTGCATTATGGGCGACAGTAAATCATACATGTGTGAGTGAGTCAGCTGGAGCACATGGGAGAAGAGATAGAATTCTCCCGTGCTTCTGCCTCTGCCAGCCACTCTGGTGACTGCAAAATGTATGAGCAAGGCCCTTGACGTGACATGCCTCTTTCTGCCTTTCCTCACTGCATGCTAGAGGCGGCCCCACATCCTGCAGACTCTGTGAGCTGTGGTTGGTTCAGAAACCTCACTGCCCAGCTACAAAGTGTCTTTGCTTAGCACCTGTCTGGCCCCTTCAGCTGCCCACCGCCCAATGCAAAGGAGCAGGCTTGAGGGCAGCAGCTGCTGTCCTGCCCACCTACCCGTGGCCCCTGTGGTTTGTCACACACCAGGTCTTTATTGCCTTTAACTCTCAGAGCTGTTCTGAAAAAGCTCTGGTCTCTGTCTTACAGGCCAGGAGTCTGAGGTGTGGAAGGGAATGGCATTTGTTTTGTTTTGTTTGCTTTTCTGAGACAAGGCTACGTAGCCCAGGCTTGCAAGCCTCAGCCTCAGCCTTCCATGCTGGGATCCCGAGTGTGTACCATGCCCAGCTCTTACAGTCTTTTTGCTTCTCAGATGTCATGTGATGAGCAGCTTCTGCCATGAGGTCTCACCGCAGACCCCAAAGCATCAGAGGCAAACAAACAACCATGGACCCAAACTTCCTAAACCAGGAGCCCAAGTAAGCCTGCCTTCCTATTGTGTTGATTATCTTAACTACTCTATCCCAGAAATGGAAAGCTGCCTAGCAGTCTGAGGGCTTTAGGTCCCAGCACTGCATCAACCATATATGTTGGTGCACGCCCTGCAGTCCATGCACTCTGGAAACAGAAGCAAGAGGACCAGGAGTTCAAGGTTATCTTTTGCTACATAGTGAGTTTAAGGCCAGCCTGAGCTACAGTACACCCTGTCTTAAAACAGAACAAACTAACACATCTCCCTAGAGTTCTGCATCATTTTGTTGTTGTTTTGTTTTTCAAAATATTTATGAGTACTTTGCCTGTATTATGTCTGTCATGTGTATGCAGTTCCCAAAAAGTCCAGAAGAGGGAGCCAGATAACCTAGAACTGAAGTTACAGACAGTTGTGAGGATGCTGGGAATTGAACCCTCGTCCTTTGGAAAACCTGTCAGTCCTCTTAATCACTGAGCCATCTTTCTAACCTGGGTTCTTGGAGAAGATTTAAGAGGGAAGTTAAAAGGGTACTCAGATGCTGTGGGTGAGAGAATAGGCTCACAGCTATGCTTTTTCAAGAACAGATGGCCAAGCTCACTTGTTTTTCTGAGTCCCCCCAACTTCTGCCCTATTCCTTGTGCTCTCTAATCTATTTGATTCCCCTCCCGGCAGTGGGTTCCCTAGGGACACGGACTGGGCTTTGCTTCCCAGCTGGAAGGCTTGCCTGACGGAACACCTGGACCTGCAGCAGCAGCACAAGGGCCTGTTTGGAGCTGCAGCTGCTCTTTGAGCTCCCTCTTCCCACCTCCATGGCTTGAATTTAGCAGCTGAAGGTCCTTAGTTTCATCCCCAAGATCCAAATGGTAGAAGGGGAAACTAGCTTTCGCAAATTGCCATATGACCCCCTGTTCCCACCACTAAATCAAATATAAATAATGTAATTTTTACAAAACCAAGAAGGCAGAAGGTAGGGAGGATTTAGAAACATCAGAAGCATACAGATTTCTTCTTCCTCAACACTTCCGAGGCTTGAGTCTACCTAGGAAGCAAGATTCCTTCTCAAGTTGCCAGGGGAAGCTTATTGATAAAGAACTAAGTTGTCACTAAGTAATACAAAGAAGATAATTTGTGTTTATCAAGACCCCGCTATGCGTAGGCATTGTTCTGACCTAGTGTGTGTAGCTTTCCTGACTTCTGTCTACCACCGTTACAGATGAGGAAGTGGAGGACCCTAGAAATTGTGCTGCATAAGATGAAAGCCAGCTGGGGGCACACACCTTAGAGGCAGGCAGATCTCTCAGTTGGAGGCCAGCCTGGTCTGCAGAGTGAGTTCCAGGACAGCCATGCTACATAGAGAAATCCTGTCTCAGAGGGGAAAAAACAAACAAACCACAGACTTAAACTAGTGAAGTGGAGCCAGGGTTTTGCTCTGGACTTTGAAGTCCGTGAGCTGTTACTATAGGCTGCCTTTGAGGGGCTCCTTGGGATGGAGTCATGAAACTTGAGTGGTTGTATGACATCCTACCCACACAAGGAAGCCCCGGATGTCCGTCATGTGTCAGCTGGACCAACCTCAGCCAGTTTATGGGCACAGCACCGTGTTGCCCACTGTCAAGGTCATGGGCACTCTCAAAGATTATTCAGAGGAAATCCTGGATCCTTACCAGACATGGCCACCAGGTGGCACTGCAAGAGCTGAGACATTTACATCTACAGCTAAAATCCACCAAGTTCTTCCTTGACAGTGAGAATACATTAGGTTTCTCCTAAAACAGAGGCTCCAGGAAAAATTAAAAATAAATAACCCAGGCCACACCCCCGAGAGTCTGGGTTAGTACTCCATAGGCTTTGTGGGAATCTGCCACTTTTTTAATGTTTTAATTTTCAGCATCAGAAACATTTCATCTATGTGACTCAATTATTTTCAAGGATAAAAAGAGACCTG
>NC_022012.1:73263254-73275901 GCF_000317375.1 Microtus ochrogaster | reverse complement strand
CCTCCTCCTCCTCCTCCTCCTTCTTCTTCTTCTTCTTCTTCTTCTTCTTCTTCTTCTTCTTCGAGACATGGTTTCTCTGTAGCTTTGGAGCCTGTCCTGGAACTAGCTTTTGTAGACCAGGCTGGCCTCGAACTCACAGAGATCCTGTCTCTGCCTCCCGAGTGCTGGGATTAAAGGCGTGTGCCACCACCACCCAGCAGTTTCTGACATTTCTAGGAGACACAATCATACAGCAATCTCTCTGTTCCTCTGCTTCTTATGGTCTTTCCGGCCCCTCTTCCACAATAATCCCTGAGCCTTAGGTGCAGGAGTTGTCTGTAGATGTATCAGTTGGGACTGGGCACCATAACTCTGCATTGTGCTTGGTTGTGGTTTTCTGCAATGGACGTTGCCTTAATGAGGGCTGAGAGCAACATTGTGAGTGTAGGGAAAATATTCAGAGTATGCTGGTTTAGTAAAGGTTGTTCTCCACGACCCATGATGTCAACCTCATTCTTTCTTGAACAAGCCTGGTCTATAGCTGGCATGTTTGCACTGTTTGTTCAAAGTCAAATTACGTGTGTGTGTGTGTGTGTGTGTGTGTGTGTGTGTGTTGTTTTTGAGACAGAGTCTCATGCCGCCTAGACTGCCTCAAACTCAACTATGTAACAAGCCAGTAGCTAAGAAGATGCTGAGCAATCCTGGCATATGCACATGCGCAGTTGAGGGCAGCAGTTATCTTGATGGCCCTGCCAACCCTGCCTGTTTTGTCTTTTTTTTAAAAAATACTTATTTATTTATTTAGTATACAATGTTCTGTCTCTATGCCTACAGGCCAGAAGAGGGCGCCAGACCTCATTACAGATGGTTGTGAGCCACCATGTGGTTGCTGGGGATTGAACTCAGGACCTTTGGAAGAGCAGGCAATGCTCTTAACCACTGAGCCATCTCTCCAGCCCCCCTGCCTGTTTTGAAGGGAGAAATCTTTGCATGCTTGACTACCTTCTGAAGGCCAAGGGGCTCTGAACACTACTGCTTTCCCTGCTCTCGAAGAAATGCAGGAAGTAGCCATAGAGAGGAGTGATTTAGCTGAAGGTCAAGCTGGGGCAATCCCTCTTGATCCTAGATCAAAGGTTGTGCCCAGCTGGTGTGAGGCCAGTCTATTTATGCCCACACACCTGGTCCTTTCCTTAAGGAATCTCACATGACTTACTCTTCTGCTCACGGCCTCTTGCTTTGACACAGGGCTAGATACTGTGGGGAAATCTTCAATGTTTCAGAGACATGCTGTCTGTCCTAAACGGCCCTGCATCTGTTTGGTAACATCTGTATTCTGAGTTAGAAATTATTCTCTTCGATGTTTTGTAAATGGAAGTTTCTGTCCCACCCAGTCTCACAGCCATTCAGTCCCAAGTAAATACACAGAGGCTTATGTTAATTATAAACTGGTTGGCTGATTGCCCACGCTTATTACTAACTAGCTCTTGCAATTTAAATTAATCCTTAATTCTTATCTATGTTTAGCCATGTGACTTTGTACCTTTTCTCAGTAAGGCATTCTCATCTTGCTTCCTCTGCATCTGGCAGGTGACTGCCTCTCTGCCTTTTCTCTTCCCAGAATTCTCCTAGTCTGGTTGTCCCACCTATACTTCCTGCCTGGCTACAGGCCAATCAGTGTTTTATTAAACTAATATGAGTGACAAATCTTTACAGTGTACGAGAGCATTATCCCATAGCACAGCAGAGCCAGGAAATTATGTGAGACTTAAAAGCTTAGACATTAAAACAAGTTGTCTCCATTACAGGGAGTAAGATAGGACTACATTTAGGGAGGGTTCATTCCCAAGAACAATCTCTGAGGCCCGAGGGGATGAACAGACACCCCTGAAGCACCAGAGGTAAGGGAGCTGGGAAGGGATATAAGACACAGAAAGGACTTTCCAAGCTTCTCCGATATGCAAGGCTCTTATTTTAGAAAACGGTACAACATCTGTATATAACCTCTGTGCCTCCTTCTGGATTCTTCCATCAGCTCTAGATCGCTTACAATGCCTAATACGATGTAGATGCAAATGCTATGCAAGCAGTTGTTATGGCATTCTGTTTAGAGGATAATGACAAGATTTTTAAATATCTGGAGCTGGCGGCATAGCTGAGTTGGTAAAGTGCTTGCTGGGGATCTGAGTCCAATTCCCAGAACTCAAGCAAAGAAAAAAAAATCCGGGTAGGGTAGCACACATACAAACCCCAGGGCTAAGTGGTGGAGATAGGGACCCTAGAGCTAGCTGGCCTGCCAGCCTAGCTTACTTGTTGAGCTTTTAGCCTGCACATACATATGTGCACACACATAAACACAGATCTCCATGCATGCACACATACACACAGAATATGTGCATTTTAATTGCATTTGAAAATTGATGCAATTTTACTTTCTTAATCTTTTTGATGGACAGGGTATCATCGTGTTTCCTAGACTGACCTCAGGCTCTTGGATTCATGTCATCTTTCTACCTTAGCCTTCTAAGGATCTGGAATTCCAGGCATGAAACTGTGCCCAGCTTCAAGGAGAGTTAGAATTGAACTCTAGGCCTTGTGTATGCCAGGCAAGGATTATCACTGAGCTCTTGCCAATTTTTTTGGACAAAGGTTGATTGGCCATGCATAGGGGAGAGTCAATTTTACTTAGTAAAGAAAATGTGGAAAAAGGAAAAATAAATAAAATCCTCCTGGTTCTCATAATTTCACTTCTCACATTTAACTGTTAGGAAAAGTTTAGAATTTGTATCTTTTAAAATACAGAAACACACATACATTATCTTTTACAAAAATGATCCCATAATATAAAGGCAAAAATCTCACTTTAATTTTCGCTAATGTGATTTTTAATAAGGCCGAGTGTGTTTAGATGTTTAATGGTAATTTGTAACTTCTTTTGGGAATTGCTCATTCGTACTTCATATCCATTATGCATTTGGATACTCACCATTCCAATTGGTTTGGGAAAACGCTGGGTAAAAGAGCTATTAGTGTTTTCTTGCACCCCACCCCTAATTTCTCATATCCTTTTAATGTTGCCTGTGGTACACTCCTGACCCCAGCTTAAGCAGTGAGACTTTGTGTAGCTGCAGATATTGACCAATAACACAGGGGTTGGGAGGGGCTGAAGAGGGGGTGGGGAAGAGAGTCCTGCCTTCCCTGCCCTGAAGAGCAGGCTTGTTGCTTTTCCTTCACAGACCCTCATCTGAGATATCAGACACACATGCCTCCCTGCCAGCTGTATCCTTCCCCAGAGGCAGGGTCTCAGGTTCTCGTGGTCTCCGGAAGTGCTGGAGTTTATGAAGCGTGGAAGGTTATCTGAAGAAGGGGTTCCATCTGTCCAGCAGTGGGCAACATCCTCGGCACTGGAGAGAGACTTTTCAGTGATGGCTTTGAGGACACTCGCACTCCTGAACCAACTCCTCCCTTGTGCTTCTGTAATTAAGCCCAATAAACTCATTGGTTCGCCAGGCTCTACCTTGCTAGAGTCCTTACTGGGGGTCTGTCGTTTGTGTCCTAGCTGGGGGAGCAGATATTTGTTCTCATAACCCCAGGAGAAGTTAACGCAGGCTTGGAGAGATGGCTCAGCCGTTATGAGTACTTATTTTTCAATCATGAGGATCAGAGTTCAAGTCCTAGCACCCAGGCCAGGTGTCTCCATCTCAAGGGATCCAACCCCTCGTCTGACCTTTGTAGGCACTGTTGCACACACACATGCAACACAAGTACTCTTTCACACACACAACAAATTTTTTTTTAATTAATTTATTTTTTTCTGAGACAGGGTTTCTCTGTATAACAGTCCTAGCTGTCCTGGAACTAGCTCTTGTAGACCAGACAGGTCTCAAACTCACAGAGACTCACCTGCCTCTGCCTCCCAAGTGCTGGGATTAAAGGCGTGAGCCACCACTGCCTGGCTAAAAAATCTATTCTTTAAAGAGTTAATGCAACACCACAGTATCTGGCAAAGTTGCATTTATATGATCTGAGCCTCAATTGTTTTTTTTTTCCCCAATACTAGTTGAGATCTCTCTGCTTTCCTGGAGAAGGGAGGTTCCTTGAGCTATGAAGCAGGGCCCAGAGCAGAATGCTAACTGCCAGTCCCTGAACACAGCCAGGTGAAGAACTCTGTCCCCCACCCTTTTCAGGTCACTGGCCTCAAGTTCAAGCCCCACTTGGCAAAGATGGTTCAAATGATGCTGTCATTTGCTCAAGGCCAGTCCCAGATAAGCCAGTGGCTGCTCTGTTCCAGGCTCCAGCTTTGGTCTTGGTTAAGGCACCCAGAATGCTGCCTGATGCACTGAGACTGCTGTCCAGGCCTTGCTATGAGCCAGCTCTTACAAAGACACACCCTCTGTGATAAGAAAAGGGACCAGAAGGGAGAGAACAGGTAGAGTTCTGTGGGATCTTTTGGCACTGTGTAGAACGCTTAATGGCCATTGTCATAGAATCCAAGCAGTTCTGACGACTCAACAGAGACTCTCAAGATCAGGCTCATTGCTTTTCCCTCATAGAGGGAAGGGAAGGAAAAAGTATTCATCTACATAGTGATGAAACATCTACTTAATCCAGACAGAGAACAAATGATTCTATTCCTATGTAGCTTGGTGAGCCAGTGAGTTTAAGTGGGTTTACTTATGAGAGCATGGGTAACTACACCATTGAAAGTAGCCATCAACTGTCTACAATCCCTGGGAAGAGGCCAGGCCTGTGATAACCCTCCCAGGAATAGAAAATTAATGTGCCCAGTTTTGCACAAGTCTCCTTTGGCAATCATAGCTGCTGACATTCAAGCTGAGCCCTGTGCCCAGGACAGCAGACCACCACAGAGGGAGGGCAGGCAAACAAAGCTTGGGTATTGGACCAGGACAGCCCCAAATGCTCAGCTGTGGTATGCTAAGTACCTGTAACTGAGAGCTTTGGTATGCTAAGCACCTGTAACTGAGAGAGACTGGACGCGTTCCCCTTCTTTATCCTTTCTTCTTTTGTCCCCAGGAAATCAGAAAACTAAGTCATAAAACCTAGAAAGGCCACTCTTACCCCCTCACACGACAGTTGTCACTGCCCTATACCAGTGGGAGTGAGTGACACAAAGGGGGGTTAAGAATCTGAACAAGCAGGCTTTGCTGGAAATCTTATTCATTAAGACCTGGCACTTCTGCCCAATCCCATTTCTACATGCCAGTCCATTCCCCACTGAAACTAAGAGGAAAAACAGATAGATGCCCCCCAGGTCTTTGGGTCTCCTTTTATGATGACTCCAAAGTCACAGGAAACTTGCAGTAAATTCACTATGCTTTGCTTTCCTGTTCTGCTATGCAGGTGGTACCTCTTGTGTCCCCTCAATCAGTGACTAAACGTTCATTAAACACCAAGTGTCTCCATTCACCATCTTAACAACTTGAACTTACTATTTTCCGCTTTGGGGTAATGGAGAGTTGGACTGCCCAGCTGACTTTTTAGAGGTTAACCTGGGCTTGAATCCGCACGCTGTCTCAGCCTCCCAGATGGGCACCTACCTGCTAGCCTAAGGCCTTCAAGCTTTAAAATCTCAGCTTCTGGAAAAGTGCATAGGGTGGATCTGGAGGGAATGTCCACAGAATATCAGCTGCCCTTCCCGAGGACCAAGGTTTGATTAATAGCGCCCACATGGTGGCGCACGGCTGTCTGTAGCTCCAGTCCCAGAGGATCCAATGTCCTTGTTTGTCCTCCGCAGGCATCAGGCATGCAGACATACATGCAGGCAAAGCTCCTATACACACAGATAAAATGAATTTTTAAAAGCTTAAAAAAAATGCACAGAATAACTCATTCACACTAGAGTTCAAAGTAAATGATAGAAGTTAAAATTCTTCAAGATAGGGGTTCTAGTCTGACTTTTTTCTAATTCATACACAGCCTGAGATGACCTAGGATGTCCTGTGATGGCCCTGGGTGTCTGAGATGGCCCAGGCCATAGGAAGAAGGTTAGTTGAACTATTTCTTTTGGAAATTTCTCCTAAAGTTTGAGTTTTTCTCTTTAAATCTCACTGGAAAATCCCCAGGAGGCTACTTCCCTATGCCCCTTCCTGGTTGACTGTAGGCCAGACTAGAGATTAACGCCGGGACAGGGAGCCCTGGGACAGGGAACCCTGGGGCTTAGATGTCTGCTGTCCCATCTCCATCATGTACATGACTCTTGACATGAGACAGAAACTCCAGAAACTCTGGGTTTTTCTCTTAAAAACAGGCTTGGAATTAGAGAGGGACTGAGCCAGAGTCTATAAATTTAAACCAGCTCTATAAATTTAGAAATATGATTTAGTATATTCTACTTACGGAACCTATTTAGTTTTCTTGATAGTCCCTATTGGGCAGTTATTTTTCCATCTGTCAGTATTCAAACATCCAGGGTCCCTTGAATTTTTCAAAGATGAGTGTTTTCCTGTGGAGATAAGAACAGAACCCTGCCCTGATTCTATATGATTTTCTTACCACCCGTATGAATACCATCATTGTGGATGAGCTGTCATTTCACCTTTTGAAGAGGTTTCTCCTCTTCAAATCGAACCTTTATTAATTTTGATGGTGTCCACAATTTTTCTTCTCTTGTGGAAACAAGAGCAAAACCCCTTCCCCAATGTAGCACATCTCCTGGCTTCCATTGAGAGGTCAGCACATCTTTGAAATAAACTGGCTGATTTAGTTCAGCAGACTTTTCTATTATCCAATGTCTTTCTGCAGCTGTTGTTCCTTTCTCATTAGCGTTAAGAAAATTCAAGGTTATAAAGCATTATGCAATCTATTTCTGGGGGTATTTTCCGTCCCTTTCTGTTTGTTCAGCCTATCCTTTATAGTACGATTTGATCTTTCTATAACTGCCTGACCTGTAGGATTATTTGGTATACCTGTAATGTGTTTTATATTATAATAATCAAAAAAGCGTTTCGTTTTCTTAGATACATATGCTGGACCATTGTCTGCCTTTATTTGTGCAGGTATACCCATGATGGCCATAACTTCCAATAAATGTGTGATTACTCTGAAGCTGCGGCTTGGTGACCTTTTCTGGATCTCCCCATCACCCTTGGGAACGAGAGGGTCAGCAGTCAGAACAGCAGCAATGCGGCAGCCCTGTTCTGCAGTGCGAGTGTACTTGGTATTGGGCACCTGACTTGATCACAGAGATCCCTCACACTTTAGAAGCCTTGGAAACTGAGCTGAAGCAACTCTTTGCTCCTCTTACATCTTGTAGATCAGGTATTTGGGATGGCAATGAAAGCCTGACACAGAACTCTCAAGTATCTTTGAGAACACCCAAAGGATCCAGCTGAGTTTCTTTCCTCTTAACTCAAAGCCCATTTACTAAATGCTCTGTAGTTGGCTCCATGCCAGGTATGGGTGATTGAAATCATGATGGGACTGGGCTGTGAAATAGGAAACATGTATCTCTGCACGGTATTTAGAGATAAAAACTTTATATGCAGATGGATAAAAACTAAGAGGGGGCTTCACAGCAGGGCCACAGACCCTCTCCTGCTCTGACTTGGTTCCTCCAGTGTCCTTTCAAATTCTGCTGATTCTTGGGGGTCCCCAAATCTTCTGTGGAGGGCTCAGGCTCTCTGGGCAGCTCTCTGAAGAACCCTCTTCTCTGCTGACTCCAGGGGCAGAGCTGTGGAGGTCTAGGTTGCTAGGGTTGGGGAGCAGCTTCAAGGCCAAGCTTTGGTTGGTATATTCTCCATAGCTCTCTTGTGTACTGGTGGGAGTGGTAGCCCCTAGGAGGGCCACCCTTGCCTGTAGAGCACTGTTTTTAGCCCAGGGGAGAATCTGACCTACCGTCTTCGGATCTCAGTGAGAAGCAGCCTTGGCAACTGGAACCCTAAGGGAGGAAGGCTATGCCTGGAAGTTCCCCATGGACTCAACCTGTTGGTGTCCTCAGTGACATGGGTTAGTTAAGTCACCAACTGCTGCATGGTTTCCAGTGAGAAAGAAGATCAGAGGTGGAGCTGTGTGTAGATCTGGAGAACTGGTTCACTAATTCTCTGGCTAGCTTGGAAATCCTTGTTCCCTACTGCCTGCCAGACACTGCAAAAATTGTGTGTGTGTGTGTGTGTGTGCATACCTGCGTGAGTGTGTGTGCATACCTGTGTATGTGTGTGTGCATACCTGCATGAGTGTTTGTGTGTGTGTGTGTGTGTGTATGCGGTCATGTATATGGGGGTGGAAACTGGAAGTCAACCTCTGACGTCACTCCTCAAGTGCCATCCACGTTGTTTTATGAGACAGGGCCACTTTATAGACTTGGAGGTTGCTGGTTTGACTGGCCGGCAAACTGAAGGATCCACCAGCTTCTGTCTGCCCAGTGCTGGGAGGATAAGCATGCATGCACTACCACGCCTAGCTTTGATGTAGGTTCTGGGTATTGCATTCAAATCCTCATGCTGCACTGTCTCCCCAGTCCCTACAAGCGTCTTGAAAAGTACCCTTTCCACTGATAAGACAATAAAAACCTAGACAAGCTCCATCACTTGCCCAAGGTCACACAACTGGAATTTCAGTGCAGTCTCTCAGGCTCTGAAGACAGTGAGAGTAAGTGCTTGTGTGTGTTAGGGGTAGGACAGATAGGCTTGTCCAACTGAAGGACTGCCTTCCTGCCTCATTCCTGGACCAAGTCTAGCCTCTCTATAGGAAGAGCAAGGAGATCCAGAGGCAGAGGCTATGGAAGGCAGAGAGGACACCTGCTTCAGAGTCAGAGGCCTGGACTGGATTCCAGCTGTGTGACCTTAGATGGCCTAGGGAGTATTTTGAGGTCATCTCTTGTAACTGGAGCTAGTCTCTGCAGACTTCCGAGGCTCTCCAGAGTCCTGTTGCCCTCCTTTCTCCAACCTCCGTGGAGCCCTTCTGCAGCAGCTGTTTGCATCTGGGAATGCAGCTTGGCTCCATGGGCATCTCAGGTTACTGCCAGAAGCTCCTAGGGTAGTTTTTCTGCAGGAATGGAAACTTCTCTGTGCTTCATTCCTGCTGACAAGAATAGCACTGATAGCTCTGGAAACATCTGGGCATCAGAAAATGCAGCCCAGGATAGGGTGGAGCTCCGTGGTAGAGCACTTGCCTAGAGAGCAGTCTGCAGTGGTGGGCGGGGGCACAGAGAGGACAAAGGACAAGCAGTGGGGGAGAAAGACGTGTAGACTCAGACTCGGAGAAAAATCTATGGGGGAGAGAAACACTCTGTACAGAGAAAGTGGGAGCGAAGGGAGAGGGGAGAGGGAGGGAGAGAGAGGAAGAGGATGAGGAAGAAGAAGAGGTGAGAGAGAGGAGAGATACAGAGACAAGGAGAAAGGGGGATGTACACACCCAGACAGACAAACAGGCACAGAGAGAAAAGGAGAGTGTGTGTGTCTTGGGGGCTGTTTATCTAAGACTCATTCTTGCCTCCCTTCCCTCCAGGCAGAAGCCAGGTCTCCCATTCACCTGCCTGGGAAGCTGGCAGAAGCTGGCACAGGGCCCTGGAGTGCTGAGCTGCTCAGGGGCAAACTAAACGCTGGCGCTCTCCTTCAGAGAAGATGGAGGTTTTGCTTTGTTCCTGTCAAGGAAGAGCAGACTCTGGCAGGTGATGAGAATGCTGACGAGGCCCTGGAGAGAACTGGCCAGGTGGAAAGAGCGCTAAGCTTGGATTTCCAAAGGTGTGACCTTGTGTTAATCAGGTTGCCTCTTGGAACCTGCTTTGTGGGGTTGTTGGGAGGGGTGAGAAGGCAACAGCTGCTTTTACAGTATGCTGGTACGAAAACAAAAACTTAAAAGGCACATGTAATAGGCCCCGGTAGAGCAGCAGGGCATTGGTAGTATGTGTATCTGGAGACAGGCTGGCTGGTCTGTCTAAAACTGTGAGCTCTAGTTTAGTAAGAGACCCTGTGTGAAAAAATAAGGTGGAAAGGGGTGGAGGAAGTGTGAGAGCCAAAGTTAACTTGAAGTTTTAGATGCTATGCCTAAGAGATCCATGAAGCAAAAATGCCTCTGACCCGCAAGCCCTTGCTCAAGAACAGAGAGTTTCTGAAATGCTGGAGGCCATTGTTTACGGGCGATAGCAAGTCAACATTTTTTTTTTCACTCTCCTAGACAAGTTTTTTTTGACCCATCTGCACCAGATATGGTTGATCACATGTGGGCAGGAGGTTCACAGGCAGGAAATATGTCAGGATGTATGCTTGCTCCTGATTGGACCTCGTGGGAAGTACTTAAGCTGCTGCAAACTGTAACTTGAGGCCTTTTCCTGGGAAACTAAGTATGGACCTGGCCAGAGCCCATCCACCTGGCTACTATTTAATTAAAACTTGCTTCAAATTTGGCTTTAAATTGTGGTAGTGGTTTTATTTTCAGCCTGTGGGATTAACATTTTCTGGAGGCCCCCAGCGAGATTCAGACCACCTGCCCAAATTCTAAAGCTGGACCTTCACTCTGGAACTCGGACTGAGCGTCCACTACTTCCCTAGGCTGGTTCCAAGGCTCTGAGGCTGACTGCCTTCAGTTTGCGAACTATCAGAGTGAACCGACATGCCGAGAAATGCAAGCATCTACAGAGGCCTCCTGGTGAGGCCTAGTCTGGTTCTGTTTTGTGCGATCCCAACCTAGACATGGAGGGGTTTCTCAACAGGACCCCAATATTCTCCTGTCCAGGGCATACACATTCACTTGGTTCTGTTTTGTTTGTCTTGTTGGAAAGTTTTGCCTGCCTGTGTTTTCTGGCGTGTCGTAAGTTTTGTTGCAAGCGTGGCGCTAGACAGAAATGGGTCAGATATTTTTGCTGTCTTGGTGTCCCAGTCGCCACATGGTCGCGTTTATGGCCAGGGCTTGGAATTAATCTCTGAGTTCTCTGGTTACTGAATTCTGGTTAGTAGGAGTTCAAATGTCTGTTGGGTACGGATAACATTAAAGTTGTTTCATGCTGTTCTCCTCTATTGGAAAGCTGGCTCTGGTGTTGGATTATGGCTTTCCCTTCACTAGCCCCAGGCTGATTTAAAAGTTTCCTCTGTGTCCTATGTCAGTCTGAGCCACCTGACGCAGAGACAGGGAGAAGAAAGCAAAGCAGGACAGCCAAGAAAATTAGACTTGGTTTATGTGAGCCTTCTGTATCTCAAGATTTATAAGTTTATTTTAATGGATATGGTTGGAAATCTGTAAAATCTGTGAAAAAGTTAGCTTAAAGCTAGTAATGCTGGGAGTTGACAGTTAAAAATCTATGTATAAGAAATCTTAAAGGAAGCATGCACCATGATTCCATTTGGGGATATAAGCAGAAAGTGCTGGTTGTCATGTTTAGGTAGCTGCATGGCTGGGAGCCATCTTTGCCAGGATTGGCGAGAACAGATGTCACGTGACTTCACTGTCATCTTGATTAAAGGTGACCACATGGCCTACAAAGGAGGCAACAACTGGTCTCAAGAGATATTTTAGATTTGAATGGATTTCTGTATGATAGTTCCTGTCCTGTTTTGAAAACAAGGGTTATGAAAGATAGGATTTGAAAACAATGCTTTTTAAATATGGTGGTAAAGCTTACCTCCATGTGCCACAAGCCACAACATTATACAGTAATTGCTCAACCATCTTTTCATGAGCGACTTATCAGAGTCAAGGTCCCTTTGTAAAGGTTAAACCAAAATTCAAGGAAATTTTGATGTTATTGCTTGGGAATGGAGTGGCTGTTTTTGCTCCAGATTTTCACTGTAGCTGACTCCTCTTCTGTTACATATTTGGGAATTAATTCCCACAGTTCAGAACTGTTTCCTATGCCTTTGGAGCTTACTGATCACATTCCCCTAGCTATGCGTGAGAACAGTTTCCCACTGCGAGGCCTTCATTCCTCCTCCTAGTCAGGTCCTAGCATTTGGCCAGTGTTTAGGATCCAGGCTAAATCATTCCATTTAAGACATTCACAGATATTCAAGGACACAGAATTACTACTTGCCCAAAGCTGTTGATTCATAGCTGCTCAGATAGAAGAATAAGCATGCCCTGGTTTTACCTCACCTCCTTACGCTCACCTCCACCTCGGTTTACTGATGATTTTAGTTCAGGAAACTTACTGCTTGTGTTTTACTCTCAAGGACAGCAGAAGTGACAATTAACTGCAAGCCAGAGAAAAGACTTCCCGCTGGTGCACAGACCCACAATGCCCACGATCAGAATGGCAAATAACAGCATATCCCAGAACTGATAATTTAGAGACCCAGGTCTCCTCTTTGTTTCTACCACTTTAGAGCAATAAGTGTAAACTTCAGTTTCGTAGAAATTGCAGCATCTGGGTGAATGTAATAATCAGATCAGGAACCATTAGCTTCCCCTTGACTGTTTACATAGGTTGCCTGGTTACCCAGAATCCTCTTTGGATGCTGGAATAAAAAAAGTGGTGCACTGATTTAAAAAACAATTTGTGCCCTATTTATAACTTCACTGAAAATAAAATTTTAACTCTTTACTAACCACCTAAAAAAATGTAGCATCACACATTAGCCTTCCCTGCTAGAATTCCCTGATGATTTAATTCCTTTCTTAGCTAACTTTCTCCATTAAGGAGTTTACCAGACATGCACTAGCTATTCCCACCTTTAAACTGACAGTCACAGCTCTCTCTCTCTCTCTCTCTCTCTCTCTCT
>NC_022012.1:73262188-73263154 GCF_000317375.1 Microtus ochrogaster | reverse complement strand
CTCCCTCTCCCCCCTCTCTGTGTGAAAACTCTTATCTGATTTTAATGGTGGAAGAGAATTCCAGCCCTGGAACCTGCTAGGGCTGGGACATTGCTGGTTATAAGGGTACATATTACTGGGAACATTTGTAACAGGGAGGAAGGATTAAGAGAAAAGAGAAGAATAAAGAGAAATGGATAGATGGATCCTGTTGTGAATAGATTTCTTAACCCTCAGATTTTAGGGTCTTTCACTTATTGCAGTGTCTCTAATTGAACCCTGAGAGGGGACTCTAAAGAGCTGGACTCTTACGGACCCCATTATTCATGCTTTCATATGCAAGAATGTACCTTGTGCTGGCAGTCAAAACACAAGAGTCACCTAGATGATATTGGTTTTAAATACAGGAAGATGTCATGAGGAACAGCTGAGGCTTGAAAATGTGAATGTATGGCAGGGCTAGAGTTCCTAGAGAGCCCAATTGAAGGGTGGACCCTGGCAGTTCTGAAAATGTCGAGTCGACGCCATGTGACAGTCACCAGGAGCACCAGCCACAGTGGAATGGAGCAGGCTGGGCTCTAGAAGGCAGGCTATGTATACACTGCCAAGGAGGAGGCCAAAAAGGTGATCCAAGGCCCCCTGGAAAGCCTAATTGATTGTGAGTAAATCCCAGATATTGGGATTTGAATTGTTTATACTGTTGGAGCTTGGTTTTGCCTTATGCAGATTGTGGCCATGCCCTGTATCTTCCCTACTGAAGTTAAAAACAACAACAACAACAACAAAACAAAACAACAAACATACTTTGTTTTTGATATTTCAGGAGCACACAGTTGAGAAGTTTTAAACCTTTCTAAGAGGAAATTTTGGAGTTTTACTGAAAATTTAAATTATAAAGCTGGATATTTTTTTAAGGAACAGCTTTAAAATGTTTAAATTTGTAAGACTATGAAACATTTTGAAATGTATGAAATGTTATGGTGAAAG
>NC_022012.1:73260307-73262004 GCF_000317375.1 Microtus ochrogaster | reverse complement strand
AGAGAGGCAGAAGCTGCTTTTTTGGGAGAGAGATAAAAAGGAAGGAGCTCAGGCTGGAAGCAGAAGGAAGATCTGCTTGCTTCTGCAGACCGGGAGAGGGAGTGGGTGGGGCTTGTCTCTTAAAGAGACAGGACAGACCATTACATAAGATATTTTATTAAAATATCTTTGTTAATATACGATTTTGATAAATGGATAAATAAAAAGGTTAAAAATTAAGGCCACAGCTATAAGCACCAAATACTAAACATCAGAAACTGGGATGTTTCTGTCTTATGAAGCAGCAAGATCATGACTGTAAGCAGTCTGACAGCTTGGAGCAGCTTCTCAGCTCATGAGTTTTGACTCTTTGGGAGCTGAAAGACCCTTTTACAGAGGTAGCCTAGAACCGTCTGCCTGTCTGGTTTGCATTGAGATCCACAACAGTGGCAAAGTTGCAGTTGTAAAATAGCAACAGGAACGATTTGGTGGTGGTGGGGTCATCATAACATGGGGTCATATTGAAGGGTCAAAGTACTAGGAAGGTTGAGAAACACTGGCCCAGAGACTGTCTCTCCTTATCTAAGGTCTATTCATGCTTAAAAATACATGTCTAGCTGTTATTTAATCTTTGGCACAGTTGCTGTGTCTTAATCTACTGTTGTTTTAATCAGCAATTACAACTCTGCAGTTACTAGCCTGCTTCTCTGTCAGCAGTTTGGTGGCTCTTCCTGCAGCCTGGCAGAAATTCTCTTCCCATAGGCACTGGCTCTGCTGCTGCTGCTGCTGCTGCTGCTGTTAAAAGTAGATTTAACTAGAACTGTATCATCCCATTTATAAACAAAACTCAAGACTCAAAGGCTGGCATGAAAACCTACTGTAATGGTCTGTTCTGTCCCTTTAAGAGACAAGCCATGCCCACTCCCGCCCCCCTTCAGCCCAGGCAAGCTTCCAGTCTGAATGCCTCCTTTTTCTGTTTCTCTCCCAGAGAGGTAGCTGCTGCTGTGGCTCCTCTCCTCCCCCCTTCTGTTTCTCTCTTTCTCTCTCTCACTCTCTCTCTCTCTGCTCTTCTCCCCTTCCCCTCCATAACCCACTAAATAAATATCCAACCTCACTCTGCATGGCGTGCTTATCCATGTCTCTGTCTCTTGCCCACCACCATGTGTCTCTCTGCCTGGGATCAGCCACCTTCGGAGACCTGCAGTGTGGTCTCGTGGTGTGCCCATCCATCTGTCATCCCTTGTGGGACTGGCTGCCCCATCAAGGTCTCTAAGCTACCACGCAGCTCCTTGCCTGGGACTTGTGGCCTGCTGTAGCCACTCGGGGAACTGTGCCATCCCTGCCTGGAACTGGCTTTTCTCGGGACCCACTGTTTGCTGCCTGCTGCCGCTGCCACTTCAGGGACCTGCAGCATCGTCTTGGGACCTGCTGCCCATGGCAGCTACTTGGGGACCTGCAGCATTTTACTTTTACCATTATACCTGCTAGCTCAGAGAAGTTGAGTTAATCTCTTCTTGCTGAGGTCTCCTGAAAAATGCTGTCCTTCCAAGCTACAAAAACAACAAAAAAAGCCATGCCTCTTAAAACTCCTCCTTCCTACCATCTCTCTATCTCTTCCAGATGCCCTCTGATGCTCTATGATTACTTTCTGCCAACTTGTTGCTAACTCAGCCTCCTAACCCAATGTTAATTTTATTTGATTAATGTAAATGCAAACT
>NC_022012.1:73239470-73259687 GCF_000317375.1 Microtus ochrogaster | reverse complement strand
AGGGGCAGTGCTAGCCTTAGCTTCCTCATTCCCTGCTCATAAGCCCTACATGAGCAAGTCCTAGTCTTAAGAAAGCTAATAAGTTATTGTAAACTGTTAAGGATAATTAAGAAATATAACTTAATAGTCTTAATAGTCTCTTTAAGAGACAAGCCCCACCCACTCCCTTTGCTGAGACAAGCAGATCTTCCTTCTACTTCCAGCCATAGTGTCTTTCCTTTCCTTCTCTCTCCTGAAGAGGCAGCTTCTGCCCCCTCTCCCTTCTTCCCACTTCTTCCCTTCCCCGTTTCTCTCTCTCTTTCTCTTTGCCTTTCTCTCTGCCCTTCCACCTTCTCCCCTTCCCCTCTTTCCCTTCCATAACCCACTAAATAAATACCCACTCTCTCTGCATGGCATGCCTAATAGGTCTCTGTCTCTCACCCACTGCACAGCTCCCTGCCTGGCACCCGCTGCCTTCATGGCCTGCCAGCACCCGCTGCTTGCTGCCACCACTCCGGGACCTGCAGCGTTTTATTTTTACCATAACATTTGGTGTTTGTGACTCGGCCAGGCTCTTTCCACGTTCCCTCCCGTCCACAGGTGGGCTGGCTGAGGATGCATGGAACCCTGGGCGCAGGAACCAGATTTCTTTACAACAGCTCTGCATTCTATCTGCCTGAATGCCGACCTCTGTGCAGCGGCTTTGGTGGTGAGTTTTCCCCTTCCAGTCAGCCAACCACAGCCTTCAGGGCTACGGTTGAGCCCTTCATTGACATTCATCTCTGGTTGCTTTTCATAGCTAAAGATGTGACCAGACAACCCACGGTTGGTCCTCCCATAGTACTGCACACTCTGTGTGGTGCATTTGATTTGGGGCCCAAGGCCCCTCGGATTTCTCTTTCTCCTTTCCTTTCCTTTCCTTTCCTTTCCTTTCCTTTCCTTTCCTTTCCTTTCCTTTCCTTTCCTTTCCTTTCCTACCACTCACAAGTGGTTTCCTCCATGAGAGACCACTCGGAGCAGCCTCTAGCCTCTCTGGCTTCCAAGTCACCCGGACTGGAGCCAGTCAGGTTTTAACACCCCGCCTATACCTTACAAATGATCAAATTCCTTAGTGTGTTTAGAACAATACTTACAGTCATGCAAAATATTAATGTGATTAATTATAGGAAAAAGCTTTATTTATCTGATATGTTTTTTTTAAGGTTAACCCAAGGTTTGTTTAGCTCAAATATATTTAATAGATAATGGTCCTCAAACTTGTCAGAGATCTGTTGAATATGACATTTAAAAACTTTAATGGAAAAAATTTACTATGACAGAGACCCCCAACTCCTAGCAATGACCCCAACATCTCCAAAGAAGATGATGAGGTACCATGATGACTCCTCCTGGGGTAGTAACACTAACCATTGGGTGAGACTTCCCCAGTGCTGTATCTGCTACCAGGGACCTGGTCCAAACTGGACAAGCAGGACACTGGAGAGTCGATTGCCCCACTTTGCCTAGACAAAGTAAGGTCAGTCCCCCCAGGTTCCTCCTCCATAAGAAAGCCTCTCATCTGGCCTGGCAGCCAAAGATTAAGGCTGTCCTGGTACCTCTGCCCCCAATGTCATGGAGACCATAGGACCCTGGGATTACTGTCTAGGTAATGAACTCGTCTCTGCTGTTTTAACTGATACACAGGCCATTTGGGTTATACTTCCTGATATAATTTATCCTTCTCAGATCTCTGATGGCATTGATAGCTAGGCCAACTGCAGGGTTTTTTTTGTTTTGTTTTGCTTTTTGGGGTTCTTTTTTTCTTTTTTTAACAGCAGGCAACTAGGTTCTTCTCCAAGGCTCTAGCCAGCTTGTTAGTTCATTTCATATGTAGAAATTAGGCCTTGCTTTTTCTAGAGCTACTAGGTATCCTGTTGAGAAAAGGCAAACATATTTGCCTTGCTAAAAAGCTTCATATTAAAAAATAAAGGAACATGATTTGAAATGACTTTTGTCTCTGGTAAATGATTAGATGGAAAGAAAAAAGTGTTAAAGTCTTTGCAAGTTTTGAGAATGCATTAAGATATATAAAGGTAGAGAATGTGAAAGCTTAAATATGTTCAGAAGGTCTCAGAAAATTATTTAAGATGTATAATTTTTTGCCAGTTGTAAAGGTATAAGTCAGTGATTGAAGGTATGCAGAACGTTTCAGATTTCTCTCCCCTTCTATGCCGTTTTTACACTAAGATTTCAAAAGTTCAGAGTTTTAACATTCATCAACGGAGTTCTGATAAGCAGGTAGAGCACTGATTACTGTTAATAACCACAAGCTTAAGATTTTAAATTTCCTTTGGTTATCTTCTAAGTAGACACTTAAATGTACTTCTCATCATGCTAAAAAAGATCCCTGTCCAATGTATATTTGACTTCCTGGGCAGAGGAAAAATGTTCAAGCTTTTTAACCCAAATCTATAGTTTTTGCTAGAACTAAAAAAGGTGTGAGTCTGCTCCAGCTGTTTTACAGACACCTGTCCCCTGCTTTTTCCACAACGTGCAATGGGGGTCTAACTATGTAGCCTAGGCTGCTCTCAAAACCACATTCCACCACGTGCAATGGGGGTCTAACTATGTAGCCTAGACTGCTCTCAAAACCACATTCCACAACGTGCAATGGGGGTCTAACTATGTAGCCTAGGTGCTCTCAAAACCACATTACTCTTGCTTCAGTCTCCCAAGTGCTTGTTCCCCTAATGCCTAGCTTCACTGAGACATCACTGTGTGTGTGTGTTATTCATATACAGGCACACTATTCTACTCACGCCCACAGTAGAGGCTAAAGGGTATCTTAATACTCTGTTAATACCACTGGTCGAGAATAAGATCACGATCATAATTTAAAACCAATTTTGGAGCAAGTTTTATTTAAATACTGGCCATGTGGATGGGCTTTGGCTAGGATCATACCCAGTTTCCCAGGAAATGGCCTGGAGTCACAGGTTGCAGCAGCTTAAGTATTTCCCATCAGGTCCAATCAGGGGTAAGCATACATCCTGATGTATTTTCTGCCTACACCCAATTAGGGGCAAACACACATTCTGATGTGTTTCTTGCCTGTAAACTTCCCATCCGCATGTGATCAAGTATATCCTGTGTAGGTGAGTCAAACAAACTTGTTTAGGAGAATAAAAACACATGACCCCCATCTCAAAACAAAAACAACCACCAAAAAAACAAACAAACAAACAAACAAAAAGAACAACAAAAAAATTCAAGGAAATGACTCAGTTGACAAAGTGCTTCCCTACAGTATCCAGAAACTATATAAAAGGCTAGGCGTGGTAATGAAATTAAAATTCCAGCAGCAGTGGAGACAGCTGGATCCCTGGAAGCTTGCTGGTCACCTAACTTGGCCTAGTTGGTGAAGTTCCAGGTCCGTGAGGCACCCTGCACTTGAACCAATTGTGGCATAAACGTATGGTGCTTCTCTGAAATAGAGACTAGAATCTGAGGGACAGAGGAGTGCCACAAGATGCCAGCTGATGCTGAATCACCACCAGCACTTGAAAGTTTGCGGAAGAAACTCCTTGATGTCTTCTTCGTTGAATTTGAATTCATTAAGACACTCATCTAAACCTGGAGAATGGCCAGCAGTTGTCAAATCTGGTCAACTGACTCATAGTTCACACGTGTGTCCTTAAATGTTGGGTTCAGCCTGTGCACTTTTCATATAATGATTTCAGTGATATGTGCCTGGAGAAGATGCTTGAGTTAGACTTGGATTCTGACTTCAATCACGTCATTTCCAAATAGACCGTGTGTTAGTTACTTCTCTGCTGCCGTGATAAAATTTCACTGCCAAAAACAACTTGAAGAGGCCTTCATTTTGTCTTAAACTTCTGGAAGGCTGGTGTCTATAATGGCAGGGGAGCCTTGACACCTTGACAGCTGGAACAGGAAGCTGAGTGATCCATCACATTGGCAGTGGGAGGGAAAGAGAGCATGCACAGGAAATGAAGCCAGACTGCAAACCCTGGAAGCCCACCCCTCTGTGACACCCCCCACAGCAAAGTTCTGCCTTCTAAAGATTCTGCAGTCTCCCCCACACAGTGCCATCAACAGCTGGGGGCTGTGTGATCAAACATATGAGACTTTGAAAGAAACTTCTTATTTAAATCACAGAAAGCACCACAGAAGATAAATGGCTTTGGGTTTTGGACATTTGAATTTAGGACCGCTCACCCAGAACTCTTTGATAAACAGTTACATCATACTAGACTTAGCAGGAGTGTTTCCAGGTTGGGTAACATCTTGACTGATGGGAATCTTTTCAATCTTACAAGAGGGTGAATGACAGAACTTATGAAATCTAGGAAAACTGGCATAATTGTAGACACTGTGGTCCTGAGGCAATGGAATTGGGTTAGAAAGAATGATGATACCTATCTGGTAACATCACTACTTTAGACTTTCCTTCACATTGTACTTCATCAGTGATACCCTGTGTCAGAAGAGGTGCACTTCCTCCTCTGCCACCTTCTTAGGGAAACAAGACATCCCAGAGATTGGCTAGATTATGTAACCTGATCAATACAAGGAAAGGGTTTTCAAGGGACCACTAAACATTGCACTCCAAAAGTACAGAGACAATGCCATTCATTTCTAGTGGTTGCTAGGAGATGGTCCCTTAAGATCCAGTGATTGGGTTTTGCTGGTTGAGTAGTTGATCCATCAAGATAATCAAAGATGAGAACTTCACTGAGTACATATAACCAGCTGAACTGGTCATCAATGGCTTGGCTATTAGATATGGTGACCAAGCAAACACATCTGGGTTCACCTGTTATATTGTATCGGAAGACAGAACTCCTAATGACCTGGAGAGATTATCTCAGGATGACATTATCAATCTGCCATGGAAGATGGTTGTTTCAGTCAGTTTAATACTGGCTGACTAAAAATCCAATCGTGAGATATGAGAGGGTGTATATCATCTGTGTGGTTCTTGGTCATACGTTGACTCCAACTCTTTGATCATTTGGATCTTCTGTGATTCATCATTAATTATTAGTTTCTATTGTTTGCTTAAATACTTCACAAGGCCCTGTGACAAGTATGTTATACCAAGGATGTTTTCATATCTGTTTTTTAATAAGCTACATGTAGATAAGGATGTAAGAATGATAATTTTCCACTGTCTTAGGTGGAAGATCATTCTTAGATCTCATATTTAAAGCTCCATCTCATTCGCTGGGTGGTGGTGGCACACGCCTTTAATTCTAGCACTCGGGAGGCAGGGGCAGGTAGATCTCTGTGAGTTCGAGGCCTGCCTGCTCTACAAGAGCTAGTTCCAGGACAGGCTCCAAAGCTACAGAGAAACCCTGCCTCGAACCCCCCCCCCAATACTCCATCTCATTCAAACTTGCTGGTTTAGAAATTGTCACCAGATGACTGAAATACTTAATAGAAATGACTTTGCTGGGTCAGGTGGACCTCATATCTCCTCCAGTCCTGTTCACACATAATATGCTGTATTGACTCTCAACTATTTAAAAATGCAATAAGGAAGCTTGATCTTATAGAAGTTTGTGTTTCACATGATGTCCTTAACAAGATTAATTATAGAATCAGTACCCTGGCTGCTGTTTACATTCTGCTACATCTGGATGGTGACTTGAGCATCTATGAGACTTACCTGGTTTCTGATATGTGCTCATATTTCCAGGTATGCACCGATCTTCTGAAGACATGTATTACATATTCAGGGATTACAAAAGAATTTTAACTTAGATTCTGAGAATTAAATTCCAGTCCTCATGTCTCTACAGCAAGCACTTTGCCAACTTAACTACTTCACTTAGTCTTGATATGCTTTTAAAAATGATTTATTTTATGTGTATGGGTGTTTTTCCTGCATACATGTATACCACATACCTGTCTGGTACCTAAAGAGGCTAGAAGAGGGCATTGCATCCCTTGGGAATGGAGTCACAGATGGTTATGAGCCACCATGTGGAAACTGGGAATCTGAAAATTGAACTGGGTCCTCTAGAAGAGCAGCTAGTGATCTTAACCATTGAGATACCTCTCCAGCCCTCTCTTGCAATACTTTTACGACTAGTGGGAGTCTGTGAGATGGCTCAGTGTGTAAAAGTGCTGGCCACCAAATCTGATGACCCAAATTCTTCACTAGGGCCTGCCTGGTAGAAGAACTGACTTTCTGAGCTTCAAACTGGTATATACTGGTTTGGTTGTATCTAAGGTTGGCTGCCTTGTCTAAGGGATGAGGTGGGTTGCAGGGACAAGGATGGTTGCTGTTGTAATTCGTGACTGTTTTCTTGGGTGTAGAAATAGTTGGATTACAGAGGGGCTTTTGCTGTTCACTGTCAATAGAACAACAAAGACTAAGTTGCTAGTTGACTTGGGTCAGGAAAAAGCAAGGGAAAGAATGTTAGGGACTGAGAGAGCCTGGTCCTGGCCTGGAGTGCCTGTGATAGAGCCCCAGGCTAGCATCCTAAGTATGCATTATTTAGGCTGCTTCCATAGTAGTTTCTGCTTCTCAGAAATCATTCATGCAAACATCTGAGCTTAAACTGTGACTCTATTAGTCAGTCTTTCACACTGAAAACCAGTATATAGTATTCATTATCTGGATCTAGGGAGCAAACGTGGGGAATAAATCATAGATTTAGGGTTCCTTTTAAGAAATTTGATTCAATGTATGGTGTCTACTTTTACAACTTTTCAAGAACCTTGCTCTCTCACACTTCTTGGGAGGGCATCTATGCCTCTATGTCCTTTCTTGTCATTCTTATCGATAGCTCCCATGGCACACTCATTTCTTCTGAGCGGCAGCTGGATTCCTTCACAGCTCATAATTCGCCTGTTCTGACACCATCTGACTAGGGTCAGCATGGACAATTCTGTGGAAAGGTACTTGTTATCATTGGCTGGACCAAGACATATAAACTGTGGTGGTATCAGGATATACAAAAACAGCATATGTGTGCATGTATGTATTCATGTATGTGCACACATATACACCAATTCATGTGTATTTGGATATCAGAGTTCAACATCAGGAGTCTTTCTCAGTCAGTCTCCTCCTTAGGTTTTTGAGGCAGGGTCTCTTACTGAGTCTTGAGGCCATCGACTTGGCTGGACCGGTTGGACAGTAAACTCCAGGGATCTGCTCATCTCTAAATTTCATAAGGTAAGAGGAATAACATCATCTTTTCTTTTTACCAATTTTATGGCCAATAATATATTTGACTTTTCAGAACTCAATCATGAGGAACTCTGAACTTAGGAAATGACTCCATGAAAGATAATCATTTTTTCACACTGAAAATATTTGTCTGATACCACTGTTTCCTAGTCTAGGGAACAAAAGGAGAATCAAGCTGTAGATTCAGGATTGCATTTATAAAGCTTGATTTAGTTTGCAGAAAGAGTCTGTGCAGCCTTTTAGGAACTGTGCTCTCATCCCCATCTGGGGGCGTCTCCACCATCTGTGGCATTACTTCCTGCTTCATTTGTTTTCAGGTTATAAGGACTGTGGGAGCTCAGGAGATTTTGAACATTATCACTGTAGAGGGAATTGCTCAGCTCGGAGGCACAATAAGAACCGAAACTGAAAGGCAGATGTAAAACAGGCGTGAAGACTCATTCCAAGGGGGAAATAAGCCCACACAGATCGCCTTCCTCAGTCTGGAGTCCAGGGGAAAGCAAGCCGTGACAGGTACATGGAGCTCTCCGCAGTTCCACAGTCAGCCAGCTACTCCTGGAAGGAGGCACGAGCTGCTGAGGGAATAAGGCTAAGGGGCTCTGCCACGTGCATACTGAAGGGAGGCACTCCGTGATGAGTTCCAGATGCATCCAGCTGTGTCACGGAAGACGGCATGCCATGCAGAGGAATGGGCAGTGGGTGGTCTGTGCCCAGTCAGCCACCACCGCTGTGCAGCTGTGTCAACCCGGGTCTTCCAAGAATCAGACACTGAAGCAGGATGAGATGAGATGAGCGCAGGGTCATTAGGCAAACACCTGGAAGCAAAAGTGGAGGTGGAAGCGGGTGGGGGGGGGGGAGGGACCTCAGACCTCCTGGTGGGTCTGCCCTACAGAAGAGATGGGAGGAAGGAAGGTGAGATGGTAGTTTCTCATGCTGCCCTGAGAAGGGCAGGCAAGACCACGAGCAGAAGGGAAGTTCCTGAGCAGAGGGGTTCCCTGACTTCTGGTCTGCTTTGGTACCCTCACTAGGAACAACCCGTGGGAGAATGAGGGTTGTCATCTTTCCCTGAGCCTCACTGTCCACCGCTGTGAAGTGAAGGTTGTCAAAAGGATTAAATAAGATAGCGTATGTGGTGTCAGGTGTGGCAGATCACACCTGTCATCCCAGCACTTGGGAATCTGAGGCAGGAGGATAGCTTGGAGACCCTGTCTCAAAAACCAAACAACAGCACCTACAAAGTGTTTGGTGCGGAGAAAAATACCCAGCAAAGACGATGAAGGTAAACTCTCCTTACTCTTGTCAGGCCCCACCCTGAGCCAAGTTCTCCACAGGATGACATGTTCTCTCTCCCCTCAGCTCCCTTAAGCCTTACTTCCTCTCAACCCCTAACCATATACACAAGGAGGCAGATGTGAGCACACCGAAGGCCAGGGCTAGAGGACTTGTGTTTTTGCAGCCAGCTCTTGCATTTCTCTAAGAGGCCACAAGACTTCATCCATGGTGTGTTGGTGGAGGGGGAGGGCTAGCCCTCTCACTTGGAGGGAAACCACAGCACAGTTGGAGAGCTGGCTCATGCCCCTTGGGAGCATTCTTAGGGAAGATTCTCATTCAAGCTCTGCTCCTAATACTTGAATTGAGGGTCACATCACTCCTAATATACCCACGGCTTCCATCTAACTTCCTGTCATCCTCCATGGGCCTCATGTACCTGTCATGCCTCTTCCTCTGGCCCCTCCCTACAGTGTCCTCCCTCCAATTCCCCCTCCCAGTGAAAGCCTTTTCCCTGTCCACCTTAGATGCTCCCTCCCTGGTACCCTTTTCTGGCACACTGCTCTCACTGCTGGTTCCAGTCCCTTAGACTTACCATCTTGTGTGTCTCTGGGCCTTCCTCTAGTATCTGGAAAGCAGAGGCTAGATACTGGTAATTGTGCTACCATCGCTAATCACCATATAGTGATGAAAATTAGGCAAGATAGTGATAAAAAAAAGCACCTTTAAAGGACTATATAAACAAGTGACATGGTCTATGATATCCCTGCACCCCAACAGATACTGGTGGATCAATGTTCAATTCTGGATAGTAGAAGCTCTCAGTACAGAGACAAGGGGGAAATCTTAGACCCAATGTGTTCTGAGCCAATCCTGTCCTATCTGGGCCTCAGCTTTTTCCTTTGTACATAAGGGATGGCCTCCAAGGGCCCTCCTGCCTGTGCTGGCCTGAGTCAGAGGTTCTGAGTCCTAGACTCTGTAAGCAGCGGTTGATCTTCAAGATCCTCCATGCTCCAAAGTTGCTGACTTCCCGTGCTGGACAGCTCCCATTCTGTCCTGGAGCCATGCAGGCTCCTTATTCTCAGCACCTGGACAGCACCCTAGAGAGAAGAGACAGAGGACTGACTGCTGGCTGGTAGACTCCAGCCCCCAAGCTCCAAGAAAGTATGCGAAAGAGAGAGGCAAGTATCTTCCCTGATGGAGAGGTAGGCCTCAGCAGCAGGGAGGACCTCCAGACTTCAGGGGGGCATCTGGTTAGGATCTGGGCCTTAGCAGAACTCAGAGACTGCAGCTTTTGGGGTCAACCCTTAACTTTTAGGGCCACGATCCCAAAACCATTTGGATGAGACCTAATCCAGATGCAGGACATAGTAGGCATCTCACTTGATGCTTTATTTGTTGTCCATTTTTGTCCTTCGTATTGATACAGGGTCCCGTGTAGTCAAGAATGACCTTGCATTCCTGATCATCCTGCCTCCACCTCCCAAGTTCTGGGATTCTGGCTGTGTGACAGCACGCCTGGTTTCACTTGATTCTACTGGGGGGTTTTCTTTTTTCCTCCTCTACTGTGAATGTTCAGAATCTTATTATCAGTTAAGAGTTCTATCCCACGCAGCCATTTTGGCACATCCTAGGCTATGGGATATTTTTACATCTTTCACTGTTTCTTTGATGTTGGAACCAGTAATTGATTCTTAGACATCTCCACCATGAGTCATACTTGTTCATTGACATACCTCTTTTTATTACCTGGTACCACTTATAGCTGTAAAAGATAATATAAAATGCACGAAGACATTAACATTTTCTTCTTTAAACAGATTCTGAGTTGCACACTTTTTGCTGAGTTGTTGACCCATTGATGCATCTGTCAGTGTTTCCTGTGAGCTAGACCCTATGCTTGGATTTCCATACCAACCCCCATCACTACCCCATCACTAAACCCATAACTACACCTACTGAGAGAGGAATTGTAATTCGCTTTTCTCAAAAATGAGAAAAGTATGACTCAGAGGTTGATTGTCTTTCCCAAGGCCCCCTAGAAAATGACTAAACTGGGATTTCTATTTGGTGCCTTAATCTCCTTTTTATTTGGTATTTTTTAGTTTCAATTCTGTTACTGTGATAAAATACCCTGACAAAAAAACAACTTAGAGAATAAAGGAGTTTGTCTTATGACTCTAAGCCTCAATCTATCAATTCTGGGAATCTGTGAGTGGATCTCAGGCAGCTAGCCACATCACACTCACAGTCAAGAGCAGAGCAAAATCAATCCATCCCTGCTGCCTTCTTGTACCTCATATACAGTTCAGGGCCCGGCCTAGGGAATGGTGCTATCCACAGTGGCCTGACTCTTCCTACAATCAGGACTCAAGATAATTCATCACAGACAAACTTGTAGGCCAAAACTGGTCTAGATGCCCACTCATTTAGACTTGTCTTTGTTAGGGTTTTTATCGCAGTGAAGAGACACCATGACCTTGAGAACTATTATAAAGAAAACATTTAATTGGGGTGGTTCACTTGCAGTTTCAGAGGTTCAGCCCACTATCATCATGACCAGGAACGTGACAGCATGCAGGCAGACATGGTGCTAGAGCAGCTTAGAGTCCTACATCTTTCAGGCAACAGGAAGTTGACTGTCACATGGAGTGAAGCTTGAGAAGAAGACCTCAAAGCCCACCCCTACAATGACACACTTCTTCCATCAAGGCCACACCTCCTAATAGTGCCACCCCTTTTGGGGGCCATTTTCTTTCAAACCACCACTACTCTCTTCCCAGGTGACTGTAGGTTATGCCACATTTAACCAAGTTGATAGTTCAATCAGTAAAATTAGTATTGGGAATTAGACCCAGAGACTCATATATACTACTCAGTCATTCTTCTAAATCAGTGGTTCTCAACCCGTAGGTCGCAACACCAGGGTTGCCTAAGACCATTGGAAAACACATGTTTACATTATGATACATAACTATAGCAAAAATACTGTTATGAAGAATCAGCAAAATTAGTTTTATGGTTGGAAGTCACCACAACATAAGGAAGTGTATGAAAGGGTTGCAGTGTTAGGAAGATTGAGAGCTACTGATCTAAACTGACAACTTCCTCCTCTTCCTCTTCTTCCTTTCTTGTGCTCCTGGGTCTGCCTCCTGCATGGCTGGAATTCCTGGGTGACATTAAATTTCTTGTCAAATCAGATTAGATTACTGTTACCTCCGTAGCTGCCCACCGTTTTTATGCCATTCCCATTGCCAGCTTTTGCTTCTGTGTCTGTTCTGTTGTTGTTTGAGACAGCTTCTCCCCATGTATCTCTGGCTGACCGGAAACTCACTATGTAAACTAAATAGGCTTGAAGTTGCAGTGATTCTCCTGCCTCTGCCTGCTGACAGCTATGAGTCCAGGCATGGGCCGCCATACCAGCTTCATTCTCACTGTTTGGAAACACAGAATACTGCTGTGTCATGGTTTGGCAGGTGAGATTCATCTGTCCAGGTAGAATAAACATGTTCGGCTTTTTTCATTTGTTAGTTCAACATAAAACAATGAGAGCTAGCTAAACAGGGTTATTTGCTTGATTCTATTCCAGGGACATAAAGATCATGATTATCTTTTATATGCGGATCTTTGAGGACCCAATACCTCACCACTCCTACACTGAAGAAGGAGTTTGTTTAATCACAAATAACTAGGACCCAGGGGCCTGGGAGTGCAGCTCAGCTGGCAACATGCTTGCCTGGCATGTACAAAAACGTGGATTCGATCCCCAGAAGCACATGAACAAAGTGTGGTGGCATATGCTTGACTTTCCAGCACTTGGAAGATGAAGATAGGAGGATCAGATTTCAAGATCATACTCAGCTAGACAGTAAGTTCCAGGCAACCTAAGCTACAAAAGTACCCTGTATCAAAAACCAAAACCAAAATCAGTCACCAAAAGCCTAGGATCCAGGCCCAGAGAGGTAGCTCACAGGTTCAGAGTGCTGACTGTCATTGGAGAGGGCCAGGGGTTGGTTCCCAGCACCCACATGGTGGCTTACACCTGCTTGTTATTCTAGTTCTAGGAGATAGGATGCCTTTTTATGGTCTCCTGAATACTTGTAGTACACACATACTCATAAAAAATTTTAACAACAGTAATGATAATTGTTAAAGTAGGGACTCGGTAGGGAGGTAACTGGTTTTGTAGAAGATGGGCCTATGGAAGAGAGATAGAAAAGATCTAGCCTAGTGACTGTCGCATTGCACCATGGAGTGACCATGGAGTGAGTTAAATGGAAGTGATGTGAACTCTGATTTGAGAACTCTAATAGATCACTCATGCCAATGGCGACTACAAACACTGGTGGCCTACAACAACAAACTTGCTGTGGAGGAGTATCTCTCTGATAACCTTAGTTGGGTGCTATCAGCTGAAAAGACCAGTGCAGTAAGGGAGTAAGTGAGGAAGAGAAAAGAAGTTTTGTTTAGAGCCAGATGACCCAGGTTTGGATCCCACTCCACCCTCCAACAAGCTTTAAGGGAGTTGCAAGGAGTCCTACCTCAGTTAAGGAAACAGTTGACTTAACTCCTGACTTCTTTCTATCGCTAAGGTTAGAAAAAAAGGAATAGCGCCTTCAAAACTTAACCATCAGGTCCATTCCTAGAAATATCTCCAAAGGAATTGAAAACAAGGGCTTAAATGGGCATCTGCACAACCGTATTCATAGTAGTGCACAGGAGCTGAAAGATGGAAATAATTTCCGTGTTCAGTCCTGGCTGAATGGATATAGAAGGTGCTGTCTTTATGTAATGGAATAAAAGAATGAAATTCCAGTACATGTTTGTGACATGGATAATCCTTGCATGGATAATGGTGCAGCCGTTATGTAAAGAAAATAAGCCGAATGCAGATGGACAACATGTTGTATGATTCCACTTATAGGAGGCATCCAGAATAATCAACTCAGAGAAAGAAAGGATAAAAGTGTTTAGCAGAGGCTGGAGGAGAACAAAGGACAATTTTAGTTAGATGCTGGAAAAGTTTGAAAGTTTAGCCTGGGGTGTACCAATGCAAATATTCCACGAAACTTGATGTTCAGAAAATGCTCCAGTAGTAAATGTTGCTCCCACAATAAGAAATAGGGTTGAAACCCACAGTAAAAAAACAAGCTAATATTTGAGAGCAGTGCACATCTGTAATCCTGGCAAGGGGGACTGGAGACAGGAGGACTCAGGGTCAGCATTAGCCTTGGCTAGGGGACTAGTTTGAGACTAGTCTGGGATGAATGGGACTCTGTCTAAAAATAAGAACAGGATTAAGAGTTCTGAAAGAGAGAAGTATAAAGTAGAGGAGGGAGTTGTATAACCTGAGGCATGGCAGTAAAACAGCAGGCAGTAGATGCAGGGTTTACCTTCTTTATTAGAGCAGCTGTGAATTTGGGAATCTCACAAGGGACTTTAACAATTTGTTTTCTAGCCTGGAGAGAGGGAGAGAGAGAGAGAGAGAGAGAGAGAGAGAGAGAGAGAACCTCTTCTAAGAATTGAAAGTAGTTGGTGGATGTGACTTGTTTTCCTGTCAGCTTTTAGGATAATTGGACTCTGGAAAAAAAAAAACCCACAATCCAATGTGCCTGGTTCATTATTTTTTAATGCTTCTCATTACGTTCTATTCTGAGGCATTGAATTCTATTCCATAATGAAACTGGTCCATGCCAATGAAAGGCTAAGTCATTGTTATTGTCAGGAAGAGGCAGCTAATGAGCTCTGAGCACCCAGTGTTCTTCCTCTCCTGCTCACCAGGCGCCCGAGGGCAGGGAGTATCCTGCCCCAGGATCCTGGTGTGTCCCTTTTGGTAAAGGAATCAACTAGGCTTCCTGTTTATCAATTTCTTAAGAGTCTGCTCTGGGGCCCCAGATGGATTTGCAATCTTGAAGATGAGGACCAAACTGGGTGATCTAAGGGACTCCAACAAGGTGCTGCTCTTTTATAGGCCCTGTGGTATTTTTTTTTGTGAGTTTTCATGTGTTTATCTATAGTATAAACCCTCAAACTATGCTCTGCCAGTGTTCTGTCTGCTCCACTTTTCCTCAGACTGTCCCTGCCACTGCTACCAACAAGATTGGTTGGATCCACTAGGCAGCTGTTTTCAATTCCAGCCTTTGCTCCCTGCTGCAGCTTGTGGCGCAGCAGCTCAGAAACGGTGGATCACGCCTCTAGGTAAATCTCCCATGGCTCAAAAAAGTGGCTTTTCCATACGTGTGACCACCGCCATTTGACCAAGGTCAGGTGACCTTACCACCATCTTAACTGAGGTCAGGTGACTTCACCACCGTCTTAACTGAGAGCCAGGTCAGGTGACCAAGTCTTGTCATCTTTACTGAGGTATTCCCTGACTGGTTCCCTGGTGTTGATTCTGTTACGTGTGTATTTTGCACAGTGGCATGCCTTTGGTAGGGCCCACCAAGGGCATCCACTTTGCCCAATTCTTGTTCACTCTGTGTGTGTGTGCAAACATGTAAATTAACTGCACCTATGTTTACTGTTAAATGTTATAATTGTCTGTTCATTCTATCTCATTCCAGACTACAAAACAATAATCTCATGTTTTTTTAAAAATGTATTTATTTATTTATTATTATTAATATTTTTGTATTTTCGAGACAGGGTTTCTCCATAGCTTTTTGGTTCCTGTCCTGGAACTAGCTCTTGTAGACCAGGCTGGTCTCGAACTCACAGAGATTCTCCTGCCTCTGCCTCCCGAGTGCTGGGATTAAAGGCGTGCGCCACCACCGCCCAGCTAATAATCTCATGTTTTAAACTGATATGTACTTTTAAGTCTCTTACAAAAATACTTTATATTTAATCCAACCCTGCTTTAAAATATATTAAATATATTTTATTTAATAATTTAATTAATTAAGCTGTTCTCTATTATTGTCAGTTCTTCATTAACCTTCTAGTGTAAGCATTTTTTTCTTCTTTCTGTCTTTTTATGAGTGTAAATCTTTACTGTAAAGTTAAGAGCCAGAACGGTCAAGCTCAGACCCAGCTCTCCAGGCAGAGTCTACACTGTAGTTATACCTGATAAACAGCTCTCAGCCACTCAGAGATCTGGGGAATATGGCAGTTAAATATTTAATTATTAAAAACTTTTTCATAACAAAAAAAGACAGGTTGGCTCCTAGCAGCAGCACTCCCTCCAAAGAAGACAGAAGACAAATGGGCACACAACAACATCCATCTGCAATTCGCTTCAACTGCCAAGTGCTGACCACTGGGCAAAACTGCCTTTCATCTAAACTAAAGATCTTCAGACACTGGAATCAACAGCCTAACTGGTCATGTCAAGGTAGGCTTGTCTTCCTACAGATTTCTTAGCCCACAGGATATTCTGGAGCCTGTCAGGTCCTGCACTAAAAAGCAAAAGGCAAATATGACCCTCAGCGACCATAGAGGACCCTGAGAAGTACCTCTAGGTACCAACCAAGTAAGTTCTCTGTCATTTTTAAATCAATAACTCAAGTAAAATTTTATCCTTCTCAAAGATCTCTGATGCAGTTTGACAGCTGAGAGGTTTTGTGACTTAAAAGGACAACCTCACAAAAAAAATTTTAGCAAAATAAAAATACAAGTAATTTAGGTGTGTACCTGCAAGTTATAAAGGTGTGCGGATAAATGCACGCTAACAAATTTCTCTCACACACTGCCTTCCACAGTCTTAAAAATACTATTCATTGTGCAAAAACATCTGTCACAGTCATTCTTACATAAATATGCTACTGTTTAAAACTTATGTTTTCACAAACCCAAAAAATTCTTGTGAGTTCCAGGGAGCTGAATTAAAGGATACACCTTAAACAGGTGTAAGAGATACCAGAAATTTCCATACCACAAACACCAGACAGAAACAAATGAACCAGCTACCCCAGGATGTGACCAGCACCCAGCTTTCTCAGGTTCCCTCCCAAGACAATGCCCACAAATAAGCAGGAGGCAGTTTTGAGAATCTGATACCCCAATTCCTTTAACCTGTTGTGCCTAACCTCCTGCCATTTTATTTTTAAAAAAGAGATGGGAATGTAATGGTCTGTCCTGTCCCTTTAAGAGACAAGCCCTACCCACTCTCTCCCCTGTCCGCCAAGGCAAGCTGATCTTCAGCTTCCAGTCTGAGTTCTTCCTTTTTCAGTCTCTCTCCCAAAGAGGTAGTCCTCTCTCCTCCACCTCTGGTTCTCTCTCTCTCTCTTTCTCTCTCTCTCTTCTTCTTCTTCTCCCTTCTCCCCTTCTTCCCTTCTCCCCTTTCCCCTCCATAACCCACTAAATAAATATCCAACTTCACTCTGCATAGCGTGCCTATCTGTCTTGGTCTCTCTCACCTGCCACACGGCTCCCTGTCTGGAACTTGCTGCCCCTCGTGGTCCGTGGGCCACTTTGTGGCTCCTTGCCTGGGCCAGATGCCTTCGTGGCCCACATGGTCTTGTGTCTGCTGCTCACTTCAGCCACTCAGGGACCTGCAGCATATTACTTTTACCATTACAGAGTGTATTTCCTTGATCTCTCTCTCTCTCTCTCTCTCTCTCTCTCTCTCTCTCTCTAATACTTTTTCCTTGTTATTTCAACCTGCTGAGATCCAGTCCCATTAGTCCTCTGATGTTCCCAGGTTCCCCAATTAGCACTGTGAAGTGATCTCTGCAACCAAATCCATCAGATGCTATGATGGCTAATATGGGTTGTCAATTTGACAGGTTCCTGAGCCACTTAGGAGATAAATCTCTGTGAGGGAAGTTTCTGGATGAATTAACTGAGGTGGGAAGAGCTACCCTAAATTTAGGAGACACAGTTCCCTGGGCTGGAACTCTGGACTGAATGAAGAGGAGGAAGCAAGGTGACCATCCACCTCATCTCTTGTTTATTGACTGCAGATGCACTGTGATCAGCTGCCTCCAGCACCTGCTGCCATGTTTCCCTGCCCTGATGAACTATACCCTCAGACTGTGAGCTTAACTAAACCATTTTGTCCTAAAGTTGTTGTTGTCAAGCATGCTGTCACAGCAACAAAAAAAGTCATGCATACAGACACTTCCTTTGATGACTCTGTGACTTTTCCCATGGCTTCTGTGGTGATCCACTCTCTGGATCTCCCAGTACTGCCTCTTCTCTTCCTCTCTCCCTCTGCCCTGCCCTTACATACTTGATTTCTTTGGAGTTCGGGCACTCTTTGTTCTGAGTTCCCTGTCTTAGATAGCCTGTCCATCTCCCTTGGAGTCAAAGTCATCCATGTACCACCAAGAACAACTCTCTAGATCTTGTCAGGCCAGATCCCTCATTTTGGCTCCACCCTCAATCCTGCCTGGCCGCCCTCCCTGGTCATCACACAGGTGCCTCAAACATATCTAATAGGATTCAGTGTCTCCCTTTTTCAAAGCACCCTATCTTCCCCATTTCAGTAACTAAGCTTAGATCTTGGGTGTCACCCTCCTAGACTATAAACTCTGCCAGGACAGAAATTCATTTGTTTTTGTTCTGCCTATTCCAAGTCTCCATAATGCTGACTAACTATAGTGGATCATCTAACAGGGTAAAGGATGTGTATAGGATGTGTGTGTGTGTGTGTGTGTGTGTGTGTGCGTGCATGTAGGTATAGGTATATTGTAATAAGAATCTGTTTGACGAGTTCCTCCTCTCTCCCTACATGCTGAAAGATGTGTCCATCTTCCCCTGAGACATTCCCTCACGTGCATCCCTGCCTCTAGAAGCTTGCTGCTACCCTAGTCTGACCCATGTTCTGCCTGGACAAGGGCATGACCTCCCTCTTGCTGGTCTCTCTGCTTCTCATCTTCTGTTCCCTAGAACACTAGCCAGAAATTCTGGGGTTTTTTTTTTGTTTGTTTGTTTGTTTGGTTGGTTGGTTTTTTAAGACAGGGTTTCTCTGTAGCTTTGGTGCCTGTCCTGGAACTAGTTCTTGTAGACCAGGCTGGCCTCAAACTCACAGAAATCCACCTGTCTTTGCCTCCTGAGTGCTGAGATTAAAGGTGTGCACCACACCGCTCGGCCAGAAATTCTGTTTTAAAACCTCTAAATGGTCTGTACCTTAATTAATGAAGACCCTTCACAGAGCCCCTGGGGCTATAAGGATATATTTCCTGTCATTGAGGGATACAGAGGTTTTGGTTATTGTTTTGTTTGTTTTTGTTATTGTTGTTTTTCATTGCTGGGGATTGGCCATGAGCATGCTAGACAAATGTGCTACTAATGAGATACTTCCTTAGCCCAGAGCCTAGGGTTTTTTTCCTTACTGTTATTGTTATTATTATTATTGTGTGTTTTCCCCCCAAGATAGTGTTTTGTAATTCAGCCTGGATTGGCCCAGAACTTGACAAACATAGAGATCTGATTTGTTTTCCAAAGTGCTGGGCTTCTAGATATGTGCCAGCACACCTGGCTTCATCTGTAATAAATACTTCTCTGGCCACTATAGCCAACCAAAGGCCAGACTCCTTGGCCTACTCAGGCCCAGAATTTCTTCCCAGAGGATGGTGTTGGGGACCTCTGTACCATAGAGACTGCTTGGAGATGATGTTAATTCCCTAACATCATCTGTTAGTTAGAGCTATTCTGTCAGTTCCTTGCAAAGATTCTGGCTGCGTTGTGCCCCCTCCCCCGCCTCCTGTTCCTCTCTGTGTGTTCCTCCCACTCACTATGGAACTCACCAGGGAGCAAGGGCTGGGTGTAGCTCCCACCTGTTCTACAGAGTTGGGAGAGAAAAGAGTAGAAGGGATGTAAAGCCGCCAAGGAACTTCAGGCCTCTTCTTCCTCGGTATCCCACTTTCTTGTCCTTCTGAGTCCCCAGCATGCTCTACCTGTGGCCACCACTGACTGTCACCTAATGACTCCATAAGTGGGCATCCTAAGCTTCTAGCAAGGGACAGAGCACTTCTTCGGGGTAAGTGTGAGGTGTGGGAGGGAGAGACACAGCTGCATCCTTTCAAGGAGGGAAAAGACTCTTGGCTTCAGCTGCTTCAATGGGCTTGAAGATGGCATCTATTGCAATGAATACTTCTTTTCTATTTCCCTGATTTTTCATATCCCCCTTTAATTTCAAATTCTCTCACAGTTAGCCACTCTTCATTGTCAGACTTTATACTTTTCATATGGGTGTCAGTAATACCCCTGGCCCTGGCCCTGGCCCTGGGTCCTGGGTCCTGGGTCCTGGGTTCAGAAGGAGAGTGCTCTGAGACCATGCTGATGGCTCAGTGCTCCCTGCCTGCACCCGGACAGCCGGCCGAATCAGGCTTAGGCTGGCGGAAGTGCATGGCGGATTCCTGCCGCCATAAAGAGATGTGTTTTCAGAATGTGCAGTGCTCTGCCTGTCAGATTTGGCTGTAACTTGGATGAAAAGAATGTCTGTGCTGCACGCTCAGTCTCAGAATTAAAGTGCTAAGTGTCGCTCCTACCTGGTGGCCCCAGAGCTAGCACAAAATGGTATGTCCTCCATTTTGAAATTTCAGCATGTCCTGGGTCCTGGGTCCTGGGTCCTGGGTCCAGGGTCCTTGGTCCAACAAATGCAGGTCAACAACAGACAGACAGGGCAATCCGATATCATTGGGAAACTCCTTGAGGGGCCTCTCGCAGGTCCCCAAGCCAACAGTGGCCTAGTCATTCCCAGTCACAGTGGAGAATGTGCCTCACCAAGAAAATTAAAAGCTCCAATTTCTGCTGAAAAAAGCTCTCAATTTGGTCTAAATGATGAATTACGTGTGGAGGATGAGTCAAAAAACCCAGTAGGA